>NC_089842.1:137156156-137485843 GCF_035609145.1 Eleutherodactylus coqui
GATATATGCTTGAGACAGAGAACTCACCCTGTGCCTGGTGGTTGGATCTCAAAGACTAATGGGTGCAGGTCAACCGTCTGTCCCAGGAGCACTCGGGCTGTTTCTTGTGGGTCATATGGTTTGTCATAGTTCTGAAAGAGCAAAATAAGCAATCTGTCTAATAAGTAGATATATTATACAGTAACGTTTAAAGTAGATTTAAGGGATTTAACTACTAATGGCTTAGCCTTAGGATAGCCCAAGAATAGTTAACTAGTGGGTAGTCCAACCACTGAGACCATTGCAGATCAGCAGATACTTGAATGGGAACTAGTTAAGTACCAGACCTATATGCAAGAACCACATAAGTTGCAGGACCTCTTTATTTTACTGATCTGTGGGGGTCCCGTAAATCAGATCCATCCAGATGAAAGATCAATGGCTTATTCTAAGGGTAAGACATCAATATTTAAGTCCTGTGGAACGCCTGTAATGATGATTATATAATTTTGCATATAGCAAGAATGTGCCTGTTCATATCATGTTTGTGTATGCTTTTTGAAATGCCTGTTTGACTTTCTTTCTTCGAACAGATTCGTCAACAGGTCCAAAGGTTTTCAGTGAGGATTTTTGCCATAGGTAAAAGTGTTCATTTGTCTCTGTTTGACAATTTTTCAACAGGATCCATTTTTCAACAGGAGACAAGCTGAGACAGCCTCATTTTTTTGTCCCATTGAACAACATGATCCCAACCTGACAGATCCATTTTTCGTATAATGCAATTCTATAGCAACGGGATGCTAGCAGATAGACAACTTGTTTGATATCTGTTTTTTTTTTTGGTGTTTTTTTAAAGAGTAGAAAAATTATGTGTATCCAATCATTTAATTCATTTCAACCCAAATAGACTTTGGAAGAGACAATGATTCTGAATCTGACAAAAATCCTTCATGAATAAGAATTAGAGATGAGCGAACGTGTTCTTCCGAGCTTGATATTCGTGCGAATATTAGGGTGTTCGGGATGTTCGTTATTCGTAACGAACACCATGCGGTGTTCTGGTTACTTTCACTTCCTTCCCTGAGACGTTAGCGCGCTTTTTTTGGCCAATTGAAAGACAGGGAAGGCATTACAACTTCCCCCTGTGACGTTCAAGCCCTATACCACCCCCCTGCTGTGAGTGGCTGGGAAGATCAGGTGTCACCCGAACATAAAAGTCGGCCCCTCCCGCGGCTCGGCTCAGATGCCGTGTGAGTTAGTGAGGGACAGTGCTGTTTGTACCGGAGCTGCTGTAGGGAAAGAATTGGTAGTTAGTGTAGGCTTCAAGACCCCCCAAAGGTCCTTATTAGGGCCACTGATAGCTGTGTGTTGGCTGCTGTTAGCAGTGCCATTTTTTTTTCTCAAAATCGGCTCTGCAGAGCGTTGCACCCGGCATTAGGGACAGAAGTGCTGCATAGGCAGGGAGAGTGTTAGGAGTGAGTGTAGCCTTCAAGAACCTCAACGGTCCTTTCTAGGGCCATATTTATCCGTGTGCAGTACTGTCCAGGCTGCTGTTAGCTGTGCTGCATTTTTTTTTGCTTCTCAAAATCGCCTCTGCAGAGCATTCCACCCTCCATTGATACTGCAGGGAAAGAATTGTATAGGCAGGGCCACAATACAGTTATTATTCATTGAATATACGCAGTGCTGCCTTTTGCTTGTAAAACAAGTGAAAATAATTCTATTTGTCCTGCCTCTGTCCGTCCTAAGGGCGGTGGACACGTGTCGGCTGCGTGTGCAACCTGTAAAAATCATACGCACCCAGCTACGTTTTACTCCTGGCTTCGCCATTTGCTTTCCTTAATTGGGAAAAAAAATACCTGCTCTGCCACAGTTAATAACTCTGCTACCCTCACGTTCTGTGACACATTAGCAGGAAAACAGCACAGTTATTAAACTTCTCATGTTCATAGAATATACGCAGTGCTGCCTTTTGGTGCAAAAAAACGGAAAATAATTCTATTTGTCCTGCCTCTGTCCGTACTAACGCCGGTGGACACGTGTCGGCTGCGTGTGCAACCTGTAAAAATCATACGCACCCCGCTACGTTTTACTCCTGGCTTCGCCATTTGCTTTCCTTAATTGGGAAAAAAAATACCTGCTCTGCCACAGTTAATAACTCTGCTACCCTCACGTTCTGTGACACATTAGCAGGAAAACAGCACAGTTATTAAACTTCTCATGTTCATAGAATATACGCAGTGCTGCCTTTTGGTGCAAAAAAACGGAAAATAATTCTATTTGTCCTGCCTCTGTCCGTACTAACGCCGGTGGACACGTGTCGGCTGCGTGTGCAACCTGTAAAAATCATACGCACCCAGCTACGTTTTACTCCTGGCTTCGCCATTTGCTTTCCTTAATTGGGAAAAAAAATACCTGCTCTGCCACAGTTAATAACTCTGCTACCCTCACGTTCTGTGACACATTAGCAGGAAAACAGCAGTTATTAAACTTCTCATGTTCATAGAATATACGCAGTGCTGCCTTTTGGTGCAAAAAAACGGAAAATAATTCTATTTGTCCTGCCTCTGTCCGTCCTAACGCCGGTGGACACGTGTCGGCTGTGTGTGCAACCTGTAAAAATCATACGCACCCAGCTACGTTTTACTCCTGGCTTCGCCATTTGCTTTCCTTAATTGGGAAAAAAATACCTGCTCTGCCACAGTTAATAACTCTGCTACCCTCACGTTCTGTGACACATTAGCAGGAAAACAGCACAGTTATTAAACTTCTCATGTTCATAGAATATACGCAGTGCTGCCTTTTGGTGCAAAAAAACGGAAAATAATTCTATTTGTCCTGCCTCTGTCCGTCCTAACGCCGGTGGACACGTGTCGGCTGCGTGTGCAACCTGTAAAAATCATACGCACCCAGCTACGTTTTACTCCTGGCTTCGCCATTTGCTTTCCTTAATTGGGAAAAAAAATACCTGCTCTGCCACAGTTAATAACTCTGCTACCCTCACGTTCTGTGACACATTAGCAGGAAAACAGCACAGTTATTAAACTTAGATTATTCATTCACTAGAGGCAGTGGAGCCTTTCGTTTTCAAAAAAGGGAAAAAATTATATTTGGCCTGCAGTCTTGCGCCAATTTATTAGCTGCCTGTGAAATCAAATCACTGGTAATACAGCATGCTGAGGGGTAGGGGTAGGCCTAGAGGACGTGGACGCGGCCGAGGACGCGGAGGGCCAAGTCAGGGTGTGGGCACAGGCCAAGCTCCTGATCCAGGTGTGTCGCAGCCGACTGCTGCACGATTAGGAGAGAGGCACGTTTCTGGTGTCCCCACATTCATCGCCCAATTAATGGGTTCACGCGGGAGACGGTTATTAGAAAATGAGCAGTGTTAGCAGGTCCTGTCCTGGATGGCAGAAAGTGCTTCGAGCAACCTATCGTCTACCCGCAGTTCTGCGCCGTCCACTGCTGCCAATCCGAATCCTCTGTCTGCTGCTCCTCCTTCCTCCCAGCCTCCTCACTCCACTACAATAACACCTGCTCAGGAGCGGGAACACTCCCAGGAACTGTTCTTGGGCCCCTGCTTAGATTGGGCAGCAGCGGTTCCTCTCCCACCAGAGGAGTTTATCGTCACTGATGCCCAACCATTCGAAAGTTCCCGGGGTCCAGGGGAAGAGGCTGGGGACTTCCGCCAACTGTCTCAACAACTTTCTGTGGGTGAGGAGGACGATGACGATCAGACACAGTTGTCTTGCAGTGAGGTAGTAGTAAGGGCAGTAAGTCCGAGGGAGCAGCGCACAGAGGATTCGGAGGAAGAGCAGCAGGACGATGAGGTGACTGACCCCACCTGGTGTGCAACGCTTACTCAGGAGGACAGGTCTTCAGAGGGGGAGTCAAGGGCATCAGCAGGGCAGGTTGCAAGAGGCAGTGCGGTGGCCAGGGGTAGAGGCAGGGCCAGACCGAATAATCCACCAAGTGTTTCCCAAAGCGCCCCCTCGCGCCATGCCACCCTGCAGAGGCCGAGGTGCTCTAAGGTCTGGCAGTTTTTCACAGAGACGCCTGACGACCGACGAACAGTGGTGTGCAACCTTTGTCGCGCAAAGCTCAGCCGGGGAGCCAACACCAACAGCCTCACCACCACCACCATGCGCAGACATATGATGGCCAAGCACCCCGCAAGGTGGGACGAAGGCCGTTCAGCGCCTCCGGTTTGCACCCCTGCCTCTCCCCCTGTGCCCCAACCTGCCACTGAGATGCAACCCCCCTCTCAGGACACAGGCACTACCGTCTCCTGGCCTGCACCCACACCCTCACCTCCGCTGTCCTCGGCCCCATCCAGCAGTGTAGTTCAGCGCACCGTCTAGCCGTCGCTTGCGCAACTGTTGGAGCGCAAGCGCAAGTACGCCGCCACGCACCCGCACGCTCAAACGTTAACCGTCCGCATAGCAAAATTCATCAGCCTTGAGATGCTGCCGTATAGGGTTGTGGAAACGGAGTCCTTCAAAAGTATCATGGAGGCGGCGGCCCCGCGCTACTCAGTTCCCAGTCGCCACTACTTTTCCCGATGTGCCGTCCCAGCCCTGCACAACCACGTCTCCCGCAACATTGTACGCGCCCTCACCAACGCGGTTACTGCCACGGTCCACTTAACTACGGACACGTGGACAAGCACAGGCGGGCAGCGCCACTACATCTCCCTGACGGCACATTGGGTGAATTTAGTGGAGGCTGGGACAGAGTCAGAGCCTGGGACCGCTCATGTCCTACCCACCCCCAGAATTGCGGGCCCCAGCTCGGTGGTGGTATCTGCGGAGGTGTATGCTTCCTCCACTAAAGCACCCTCCTCCTCCTCTGTCTCGCAATCAAGATGTGTTAGCAGCAGCATGTCGCCAGCAGTCAGTGTCGCGCGGTGTGGCAGCACAGCGGTGGGCAAGCGTCAGCAGGCCGTGCTGAAACTACTCAGCTTAGGCGATAAGAGGCACACGGCCCACGAACTGCTGCAGGGTCTGACACAGCAGACCGACCGCTGGCTTGCGCCGCTGAGCCTCCAACCGGGCATGGTCATGTGTGACAACGGCCGTAACCTGGTGGCGGGTCTGCAGCTCGGCAGCCTCACGCACGTGCCATGCCTGGCCCACGTCTTTAATTTGGTGGTTCAGCGGTTTCTGAAAAGCTACCCACGCTTGTCAGACCTGCTCGTAAAGGCGCGCCGGCTCTGCGCACATTTTCGCAAGTCCCACACGGACGCTGCCACCCTGCGCACCCTGCAACATCATTTTAAGCTGCCAGTGCACCGACTGCTGTGCGACGTGCCCACACGGTGGAACTCTACGCTCCACATGTTGGCCAGGCTCTATGAACAACGGAGAGCTATAGTCGAATACCAACTCCAACATGGGCGGCGCAGTGGGAGTCAGCCTCCTCAATTCCTTTCAGAAGAGTGGGCCTGGTTGGCAGACATCTGCCATGTCCTTGGTAATTTTGAGGAGTCTACCCAGGTGGTGAGCGGCGATGCTACAATCATTAGCGTCACCATTCCTCTGCTATGCATCTTGAGAAATTCCCTGCAAACCATAAAGGCAGCTGCTTTGCGCTCGGAAACGGGGACGGGGGAAGACAGTATGCCGCTGGATAGTCAGGGCACCCTCCTGTCTATTTCTCAGCGCGTACAGGAGGAGGAGGAGGAGCATGAGGAGGATGAGGAGGAGGGGGAAGAGACAGCTTGGGCCGCTGCTGACGGTACACCGGCTGATTGCCTGTCATCCTTTCAGCGTGTATGGCCTGAGGAGGAGGAGGAGGAGGAGGAGGAGGAGGATCCTGAAAGTGATCTTCCTAGTGAAGACAGCCATGTGTTGCGTACAGGTACCCTGGCACACATGGCTGACTTCATGTTAGGATGCCTTTCTCGTGACCCTCGCGTTGCACGCATTCTGGCCACGACGGATTACTGGGTGTACACACTGCTCGATCCACGGTATAAGGAGAACCTGCCCACTCTGATTTCCGAAGAGGAAAGGGGTTCGAGAGTGTTGCTATACCACAGGACCCTTGCGGACAAGCTGATGGTAAAATTCACAGCCGACAGCGCTAGTGGCAGAAGGCGCAGTACCGAGGGCAAGGTAGCAGGGGATGTGCGTAGATCGAGCAGCATGTACATCCCAGGCAGTGCAACAGTCCTGGCCAGCTTTATGGGTCCCCACCAAGACTGTGTCACCGCTCCCCAGTCACGGCTGAGTCGGCGGGAGCACTGTAAAAGGATGGTGAGGGAGTACGTAGCGGATCGCACGACCATCCTTGGTGACGCCTCTGCCCCCTACAACTACTGGGTGTCGAAGCTGGACACGTGGCCTGAACTAGCGCTGTATGCCCTGGAGGTGCTTGCTTGTCCTGCGGCTAGCGTCTTGTCGGAGAGGGTGTTTAGTGCGGCTGGGGGAATCATCACAGATAAGCGTAGCCGCTTGTCAACCGACAGTGCCGACAGGCTAACACTCATCAAGATGAACAAAGGCTGGATTTCGCCAGACTTCTGTTCTCCACCAGCGGACAGCAGCGATACGTAAGCAATACGTAGGCTGCACCCGCGGATGGAAGCTACGTTCTCTCTCACCATCCAAAACGGGGACATTTCTGCTTCATCAATCTGTGTCTAATATTCCTCCTCCTCCTCCTGCTCCTCCTCCTGAAACCTCACGTAATCACGCTGAACGGGCAATTTTTCTTAGGGCCACAACGCTCACTCAAATAATTTTTCTGAACAATTTTTATAAGTTTCAATGCGCTTAAAAGCGTTGGAACTTTAACTTGAACCAATTTTTCGTTACACTGGGCTGCCTCCAGGCCTAGTTACCACTTAAGCCACATTAACCAAAGCGATTAATGGGTTTCACCTGCCCTCTTGGCTGACCATGGCCAATTTTTGGGATGTACATTAGTACTGTTGATACAGCAATTTTTGTGGGCCCTCGCCTACAGTGTAATCAAATTAATTTTTAGCCCACCTGCATTACAGCTGATGTTACCTCAGCTGTGTTGGGCAATGCAATGGGATATTTCTATGTACCGCCGGTGGCTTCCTGGCACCCACCCAGGCAGTGGGTCCACAGGGAGTTTAACCTACATGTGTCCACTTGTAAAGAACCCCAGTCTGACTGGGGCATGCAGTGTGGGCCGATGCCCACCTGCATTATGCACGACATTACTACCTCAGCTGTGTTGGGCAATGCAATGGGATATTTTTGTGTACCGCCGGTGGGTTCCAGGGAGCCACCCATGCTGTAGGTGCACACGGAGTTTTTAACACATCTGTACACTTGTAAAGAACCCCAGTCTGACTGGGGCATGCAGTGTGGGCCGAAGCCCACCTGTATTACGCACGACATTACTACCTCAGCTGTGTTGGGCAATGCAATGGGATATTTCTGTGTACCGCCGGTGGCTTCCTGGCACCCACCCAGGCAGTGGGTCCACAGGGAGTTTAACCTACATGTGTCCACTTCTAAAGAACCCCAGTCTGACTGGGGCATGCAGTGTGGGCCGATGCCCACCTGCATTATGCACGACATTACTACCTCAGCTGTGTTGGGCAATGCAATGGGATATTTTTGTGTACCGCCGGTGGGTTCCAGGGAGCCACCCATGCTGTAGGTGCACACGGAGTTTTTAACACATCTGTACACTTGTAAAGAACCCCAGTCTGACTGGGGCATGCAGTGTGGGCCGAAGCCCACCTGTATTACGCACGACATTACTACCTCAGCTGGGTTGGGCAATGCAATGGGATATTTCTATGTACCGCCGGTGGCTTCCTGGCACCCACCCATGCTGTCGGTCCACAGGGACTTCACAATAGGGAGTTGTACCTGCCTGTGTCTATGAATTAAAAAGCCCGGTCTAACTGGGGCATGCAGACACCTTGACAGAATGAATAGTGTGTGGCACATAGGTTCCCCATTGCTATGCCTACGTGTGCAGCTCCTGATGGCGGTGGCACAGGATTCTATTTCTCATTGCTTCTGTACAGCATTGTGGGCTATCGCCCCGCCACTTTTAAAGAGGGTCGCTGCCTAGCCGTGCCAACCCTCTGCAGTGTGTGCCTGCGGTTCCTCCTCATGGCAGACGCACTTCTAAATAGACATGAGGGTGGTGTGGCATGAGGGCAGCTGAAGGCTGCGCAGGGACACTTTGGTGTGCGCTGTGGGGGGGAGGTTGGTCAGCATGTAACCCAGGAGAAGTGGCAGCGGAGTGTCATCCAGGCAGTGATTGTGCTTTGTTGTAGCTAGTGTGGTGCTTAGCAAAGGTATGCCATGCTAATGAGGGCTTTTCAGAAGTAAAAGTTGTTGGGAGGGGGGGGGCCCACTCTTGCCGGTATTGTGGCTTAATAGTGGGACCTGTGAACTTGAGATGCAGCCCAACATGTAGCCCCTCGCCTGCCCTATCCGTTTCTGTGTCATTCCCATCACTTTCTTGAATTGCCCAGATTTTCACACATGAAAACCTTAGCGAGCATCGGCGAAATACAAAAATGCTCTGGTCGCCCATTGACTTCAATGGGGTTCGTTGTTCGAAACGAACCCTCGAGCATCGCGGGAAGTTCGTTCCGAATAACGAACACCCGAACATTTTGGTGTTCGCTCATCTCTAATAAGAATGTATTAGATTAATAGTGGTGATCAAGTGTTGCTTTCATTGACTTCCCAGTGCAGAAGCAATTACGGAGGGAGGGAGTTCTCTGAAGTCATATTTCCAAACTCAAGTTGTGTAATCTTTAACAAGACTTTACCAATCTATACTGATCAGCCATTAAACCACTATCTGGTGAAGTGAACCACATTGATTGTCTCATGATAATGCCATCTGTAAAGAGGTGGGATATATTAGGCAGCAAGCAAAAAGTCTGTTTTTGAAGTTCAAGGTTTTTTTAGCTGTTAAATATTGATGACCTATCCTATAGCTGATCAGCGGGTGTCTTCCACCTGGGACCCCATCCAATCAGTTGTCCACCGCCCCAGCAGTAGCCCTGCATAAAGCAGGAAGCTTATAGTTCCATACATTATGCAGTGTACCAGTGTGGTACTGAAGTGAATGGGAGCTGAGTCTGCAATACCACTGCGGGCCACTGAACAATATATGGCACTAACTGCTTCATGCTGCATAAAGGATGATTGCTGGCACGGAGAACAGCTCATCAGCAGTGGGCCCCACATTGATTCACTATCCTGTAGAAAGGCATCCATTTTTAACAGCTGGAAAACTCTTTTAATTGTGTTGGAAGCAGAAAAAATGGGCAAGCATAATGATCTTAGTGACTTTGACAGGGGCCAAATAGTGATGGCTAGATGATGGAGTCACAGCATCTCCAAAACGGCAGGTCTTCTGGGGTGTTCCCGGTATGCAGTAGTAGTACCTACTGAAAGTGATTCTGGTGAATCAGGAACAGGGTCATGGGCACATAAGGCTCATTGATCCACGTGGGGAGTGAAGATTAGACTGTCTGATCTGATCCCACAGAATAGCTACTGTTAAAAAAAGTTATGGCTATGATAAAAAGGTTATAAGACACTTATCCTATGAGAATAATCCATTGTGACTCTAGAGCATGCGCTTTAGAATAACTGACAGATTACCAAGTGGTTAAGTGAAAGATGGCATTATATCCAGCTGTGATGGAATGGTGATGCTTAGTGCGCTATGATAAAAAGGGTGTAAGAATACATAGTGCATCAAACCTTGCTGCATATGCAGCTTTGTAGCCATAGACTGGTCAGAGTGCCCATATTGACCCCTTCCTCAGAGTGCCCATATTGACCACAATTTACACATGAACATCAAAGCTGGACCATAGAGGAATGGAAGGTGTCCTGGTCGGATGAGTCATGTTTTTTTTCCCACCATATGGATGGTCAGATGCGTGTGCATCGCTTACTTGGGGAAAAGATGGCAGTAGGGAAGAAAGCAAGCAGCAGAGGCAGTGTGATGTTTTAAGCAATGTTCTGCTAGGAAACCTTGAATCCTAGCATTCATATAAATGTTCTTTGATATGTACCATCTAGCTAAACATTGTAGAAGACCAAATACATTCCTTCATGGCAACTCTATTTCCTAAAGGCAGTGGTCTATTCCAGCAGGATAACGTGCCCTGCCACACTGTCATGTTCCCCAAAGCATTCCTCAACAATTCTTGCAAAGAGTTCAAGGTGTTGAGTTTTCCTCCAAATTCCCTAGATCCCAATCCAATTGAGCATGTAGTAAAATAACAAATTGGCATATACTCACCTCTCTCCGCTCCTGCTGTGTTCCACATTACCACTACAGGACCTTCCTCTAACATCACGTTTACAGGCTTCCCCAGCCTATTTACGGGACGTTACAGGTGTTGCAGCCAATAACAGAGCCCGTGAACTGGGCACGCCTCCAGCCTATAAACAAACCGAATAGTGGAGGACCGAGCAGTGACGCGGGAGTATATGTCTATTTGTTGCTTTACTGCATTCAGAATACATTTTTCGTAAAACAATACACCTTTTTAAATGATCAGCTACTAAATATTTTGGTGCCAAATATCAAACCTTCAAAGGTCTTGCGGAGTGAATGGCTTCCAGACCATAGCTGCTTTGGTGGTATGAGATGGACCTACACAATGTTAGAGTGGTGGTTTTAACATTATGACTAGAGATGAGTGAGCGTACTCGGAAAAGCACTACTCGCTCGAGTAATTTGCTTTATCCGAGTATCGCTGTGCTCGTCCCTGAAGATTCGGGTGCCGGCACGGAGCGGGGAGCTGCAGGGGAGAGCGGGGAGGAACGGAGGGGAGATCTTTCTCTCCCTCTCTCCCGCCCGCTCTCCCCTGCTCCCCGCTGCGACTCACCTGTCAGCCGCAGCGGCACCCGAATCTTCAGGGACGAGCACAGCGATACTCGGATAAAGCAAATTACTCGAGCGAGTAGTGCTTTTCCGAGTACGCTCGCTCATCTCTAATTATGACTGATCAGTGTAGGCAAGCATGCTACTGAAGCGCTTGCTAAAGTAATCAGATGAGTGCAATCCAAGCAGATTGAATGCAGTGAAGACTTTAACCGCGGCAAAAAATGAAAGAAAAAAAAAGCCACTTCTCTAATATTGTTTCTAGAAAAGAATGGAGATTGCATCCTTGTAGGATGGTCACACTGTTGGTCTGCTGCTGGTTTGCTCTCACGGGAATATATCAGACAGAGTACATTTTGTAAAACATGTATCGCCCTTGATAGCGGATTATCCATTCTAACCATGCCCTGTACTTGTTGATGTTCCTACATCTGGAAACAAAGTTATTGCATCTACCTTGGAGTCAAGGAAGGACTGAGCGGCCAGAAGCTCGTTAGTTTTCTGCTCAATGAGGCCAAGGTACTGCATTATGTTTGCTTCACGAATGCTAGATGAAGAGCCCAACATTTCATCCAGGACAGAGCGGTCACAATTTATCTTCTTGAACAGGGAATCAATTCCTACGGGTAAAGCATCATTTATTATTAGAAGGTAGAAGTCCAGCTTAGTTATTTACACGTAAATGCATGCAGGTATCAGGGGGGTATGAATAAAACCAATATGGAGAGTGCTATGGAAAGGAAGGATACCACTACGATATTGAAATAAACATGACCTCAGCTCAGACATTAGAATATATGATTTAGCAGGCAGTAAACATATATACGTAGTAAGCATAGAGTTTAATGTAAAGGTCACTGTATACTATAAACATTTATGTCTATGTAAATAAGTGCCACAGTTTTCTGCAGCTCTATACCGCAGAGCTGCCATAAGGTGCTCTGTGTGACAACATACTGTATATTGAGGATATTCTCCCCAAGAAGCAATCATTCCAGGAAAGAATAGCTCTGCAACAGCTTACCATATTCAATGCAGCATGTTGGATTTTCTGTCCAAGGAAAACTAATGAAACTTTAATGGGTTTTACCATTAAAGACATTTAAAGGTAAAAGGTCATCAATTTTTAACAGCTGGAAAACTGTTTTAATTGTATTGGAAGCAGAAAAAATGGGCAAGTATAAGGATCTTAACGAGTTTAACAAGGGCCAATTTGTGATGGCTAGATGGTGGGGTCACAGCATCTCCATAATGGCAGGCCTTCTGGGGTGTTCCTGGTATGCAGTACAGGTAGTAGTACCTACTGAAAGTGATCCAAGGATGGATAACTGGTGAATCAACAATAGAGTCATGGGCACCTAAGCAAATTGATGAACGTGGGGAGTGAAGACCAGCCTGTCTGACCTGATTCTACAGAAGAGCTACTGTAGCAGAAAGTGTTAAAAAGTTACTGCTGGCTTTGATAAAAGGTATAAGAATACATCATGCATCAGAACTTGTTCTGTATGTGGTTTTGGAGAAGGAATAAATGTTTGATTGCTGGGTATCCAACCACTGTCCATCCCCTGCGATCTCGAGAACTACATACCCAAATGCCCCATGTAAAAAGAGCGGCAGTGTGTATGTTTGACTGCTGCTCCATTTACTTCTATGGGGACGGTAGAGATCGATACATTTGGCAATCCTTCTCCCTCCTATAAAAGCAAACTAAGCCGCAGTTAAGTATGAACACTGCCACGCCATTCACTGGGGGCATTTGGGTGTGTCAGTCTTGGGATTGCTAGGGATCCCAGCAGTTGGACCCTCATTGATCAGATATTTTTCCTCTATCCTTTGGATAGGGGAAAACACCCTTAATGCATAAGGTGGTACATGATGGAGATGAAAGAAGTTTATGGGCGTTATGAACATGTGACCTGAAAACAATATTTAAAAATGCAGCTTTTGCTCAACTTTGTGCCCCTACATTATTAACCGAGGGGTTGCCATACTGAGATATAAAGGTTCTAAGCGTTTCATGACTCCATCAGCAGCCGAGATGGTGTCATGCACAGACCAGTCATCCCTATGGTAAAAAAAAGACTCTCTGTCCTGGTAATATTCAAAGATTTAAAACAATTCTAGCCATTAACAATATGAGAACACATCCCTAAATAAGCTTTAAATACATCAAAGCAATTATATTCAACCATCTATGCGAGTCATAAAATGCAAAGACCTTGGGTCAACATATAATGCAATATGGATCTAACAAGACTTCAACTTTCTTATAGCAGTGGAAGATTTTGACTTTTTTACTTTGAGAGATGGAACTACATTTTATATATCATAAGTATGGCCACGTGAGTGTCTTCTGTGTTCCAAAGGCTCTTACAGAGTTATTTATGTTGGAGAGCTCTTGGCTTCACTTTGTCAACTTCATTATAGCCCATGGTTTTCCAATAAACCTTTATATAAACATTCTCATCAAGAGTGCATCAAGGCCCTTTCAAGATCACTCCAGCAGTGAATTAGTTAGGAAAAATGAATGTATGGTGCAGCAAAGTAATTTGTAGAGGTAGAAATTAATTTTGTTTAGAGCCCTATTTATCAGCCGCGTGTCTCCTTTACAAGCTGTTATCAAAGCCCACATTAATTGGACTGTAAATTGGTCACCACGGTTTTCACTTGGAGTGTATACAGTTGGAAGTAAAGCTTTTTACGCTCCTAATGAACCAGGCTATTGTTTAACTTAACAATATGGGTGACCAGATTTTGTTTGCTATGTATTTGGAATGCTAATAGTACATCTGTTCCTACCAGACGTCTGATAAATGTATTGATGTGACTATCAGGAAATATAATTAATTAACTATCTGTCTCAAACAACTAAATTAGCTTTAAGTGACAAGGAGTTTACTTATACATAAAACATATGGGGTTTATCATTAGAGATGAGCGAGCATACTCGCTAAGGACAATTACTCGAGCGAGCATTGTCCTTAGCAAGTACCTGCCCGCTCTGAAGAAAAGATTCGGGTGCCGGCGGGGGTAAGCGGTGAGTTGCGGGAGTGAGCAGGGGGGAGCGGGGAGGAGAGATATCTCCCCTCCGTTCCCCCCTGCTCTTCCCCGCCGCTCCCCGCCCCCCGAAGGCACCCAAATCTTTTCTTCCGAGCGGGCAGGTACTCGCTAAGGACAATGCTCGCTTGAGTAATTGTCCTTAGCGAGTATGCTCGCTCATCTCTATTTATGATACTTCAGAGCAGTGCTTCTCAAACTGAGGTGCAGCTGGGGGGACGGTATTGACCATCTCTGGTTTAAGACTCATTTAGTTCTTATCCTGACCCCTTTATGATGGGGCCATTTTTTTGCGTTTTCATTCATGTTTGCTCCTCCCCACTTTCAAGAAATCAAAACTCTTATTTTTCTGTGGATGTAGCTCTCTAAAGGCTTGTTTTTTGCGGGATGAGTTTTTTTAAAGGTACTATTTAATGTATCATATAATATGCTGAAAATTTTTTAAGAATTCCTAAGTGGAGTGAAATGATAAAAATACACAAATGAGACATCTTTGAGGAGGTCCTGTTCCTATGGCGTACACACTGCAGCAGAAATAACATGACAACTTATTCCATGGGTCAATACAATTCTGACAATACCAAAATGATTCAGTTTTTTTGCTGTACTAATTTTAAAAAATAAAATATCTTTTAAAATATTATTCTTTGCTGTCATATTCTGAGCACCATAAGTGTTTTTTATTTTTCCGACCATATAGCTATGTGAGGGCACTTTTTTTTGTGTGTGTGACATTCTGTTTTTTTATTGGTTTTATGTTGGAGTGTATGCAACTTTTTGATTGCTTTTTACATTTTTCATGTAGTTGGGGTGTGTAAAAAAGCCTAATTCTGGCATTGTGTATTTTTTTCCAGATGGGATAAATGATGCATTACTTTGATAGATTGGACTTTTACTGAGTGTCGTTGCTTTTATTGTGGCCAGGCAGACCACTTCATACAGAATTGCCTAGTGTGTAATATTCAGTCAGAAAACTAACTGGCCTGAAGGTCAGAAGGAAAACCCCTCTGGACCCACAAAATCCTTGGATGTCATCTACCAAGCTAGTTCTCCCGGCTGATATATTACTGAATATTGGCGTATTCCTGGTGATTGTCTTTCTGGCAGCGGTACTGGAATTAATTTGATTCGCCAGGATTTGGCTGTTCATTTGGATCTTTTCTTAAAGCCTTTACATAATCCAATTCCTGCGTCAGCCATCAATGCTTTACCTCTTTCAGAAAGATACATAAAATAGTGTTCCTCATTTACATCTGAAAATAGGAATGTTCTATTCGGAAGAAATTATTTTGTTTGTTCTGTAATCTTCCCCCACATAAGTAGTGATGGGGCTACCATGGTTGAAGTTGCACAGCCCTGTTCTTGAATGGGATCAGGGGGATATAGTTAAATGGAATCCTGGTTGTTGACATAGGTGTTTGTCTGTAAAAATAGCCACAATTCAGACCGAAGCATTGCCAGATGTTAGTACAGATTTCCCACACAGATTCTCTTAAGAGGAAGTCAATAAACTGCCTCCACACAGACCAAATGATTGCTTCATTAATCCTATTCTTGGCTGTAAACTACCTAAAAAGTCGCATGTATAATTTAACTGGACCTAAGAGACAGGCCTTAAAAGAATATATTGCTGATAGTGTCAAGTAAGGTTATATATATGTCCTTCTAACTCTCCTCTAGCTGCCAGATTGTTCTTTGCTGAGAAAAGGGATAGGGGACTGCGATCTTTCCTCGATTTTAGGGAACTTAATAAGATCACCAAATGCTATCCTTATTTGTGGCCACTGATCCCCAACATTTTTAACTAGCTGACTAGAGCTAGCTGGTTCTTCAAATTAGATTTGGACTGGGCAAATAATCTGATACAAATCAGGGAAGGGGATGAGTGGAAAACAGCATTCAACACTCCAAAGGGTTAGTTTGAATATCTGGCAATGCCTTTCTGTTGGACATCTGCAGTATCTCAGGCTTTTATCAATGAGGTGCTTCGAGAGTTTATAGGACTTTTCGTGTTGGTGCATCTTGATGATCTCCTTATATACGCCCCAGATTTTACATCTCATATCTGCCAGCACTTTGTGATAATAACTTGCTTGTTAAGAGAGAGAAATGCCTTTTCGCCATTCAGTAGATCTTTTCTTCGTCATGTCATAACTCCTTCAGCTTTCAGAATGGATCCAGCTAAAGTTCATACCATCCTGGATTGGGTACTGCAAAAAAAACTTAAGGCATTTCAAAGGCTTTTAGGATTCACTAACTATTACAGAAAGCTTGTACAAGGATTTTTGGAGGTAGTCAAGTTGTTATCTGACATGACCAGGAAGGAAGCTGATCCATTTAATTGGTCTCCAGAAGCTGTGAAGGCTTTTAATACCTTGAAAAAATGCTTTTCTACTGCTCCAGTACGTATACAACATGATAATTCTAGGTCAAGATAGAAGCAGTAGCTGTTTTATCTCAGGGTACTAATAATTTGAACAATTTATATCTTTGTGCCTTCTTTTTAAGAAAATTCTCCCCGGTTGAACAGAATTAAGATATTGTGGACAAAGAACTTCTAGCTATTAAATGGGTGTTTGAAGAATGGCATCGACTGTTGAAGGGGGCTCAACACTAGGTGATTGTTTTTACAGATCACAAAAATTTAGTGTATCTGACATCTGCTAAGAAATTCAATCCTAGACAGGCTAGTTGGTCATTTGATTTTGTCACTATGGTAGCAAAAATATCAAAGACGACACCTTGTCTAGGAGTTTTGTTACAATTGTTTCTGATGAACCATCTGTGCCCATCTTACTTGAAGAAGAAGTTGTGTTGGCTCTTTCGTTGGACCTTGAGGAGAAGGTTCGTAAGACTCAAAATCTGGCTACATTGGGTCTTTCAAATGGGAAACTCTTTGTCACTCCCCATTTGCAACTTTAGTTGTTATGAAATGCATGATTCTGTTCTGACAGGATTTCCAGGGATTAATAACACTCGGAGACTAATAGTGAGAACCTTCTGGTGGCCCTCCACGAAACATGATGCTTACAGTTACGCTAGTGCTTGAGAAGTTTGTGCCTCAGCCAAATCTCCTTGTAACCTTCCTGCTGGGAAATTGTTGGCGTGAACCTATTCCTGAGAAACCATGGATCCACTTGTCCATGGACTTTATCACTGACTTTCCGGTTTCCAAAGCAATACTGTTGCTTGATTGGTTGTAGATAGATTTAATAAAATATGTCATTTACCTACTCTTTCTAGACTTTCCAATGATAAAACGTTTGCTAAACTGTTTATCTCTCATATTATCAGACTGCATCGATTGCCTTCTAATATTGACTCTGTGTTAAGATTTTGGCATTCATTATGCAGTCATTTAGGGTCAGCTATCTTTTTCCTAGACATACCATCCCAAGACCAATTGCTAGACTGAGAGATGACACAAAAGTTTTGAACAGTATTTGTGACAATCAGGAAGACTGGTCATAGTATTTGCTTCTAGCAGAGTTTGCCATAAACAATAGGTACCTGAAATCAACGGATATTTATCCTTTGTCTGCAACTACGAATTTCATCCATGTTTCAGTTGACTCTCCAAATTTGTGTCAGAATTACTGGATGAGAATGAGTTTTCACCTGTAGTGTGACCATCTTAAAGGAGGTACAAAAACATTTTTGGAGGCCAGTGATGTGCTACAAAGGAATTGTAGATAGAAATTGCTTTGAAGCTGCTAATTTCCAAGTTGGCAAATTACTTTGGTTGACCACCAAAAACATTAATTTAAATTACCATCCTTCAAATTGGATCCACATTTCATTGGCCAACATAAGAATAAAGAGATCAGTAATCGTTTCTCTTTTAGATTGGAGCTTTCCAATTCATGTAAGATTTCTGATGTCTTTCATAACTCTTTAATTAAGAAATATGAGAATCCAGTTACGGTAATTTCCTCCTCCAAATATGGTAAACAGCAACCTTCAATTTGAGGTCAGTTGAGTCATTGATTTGCATAGAGTCAGGAAATAATTTCAGTATTTGGTATATTGATGGGGGTACAGTCTTGAGCAGAGGAACTGGGTCCCTGCCACTGATGTTAATGCTGAACATCTAGTTAAAGGAGATGTCCCGCGCCGAAACGGGTTTTTTTTTTTTTAAACCCCCCCCCCGTTCGGCGCGAGACAACCCCGATGCAGGGGTTAAAAAAACCACCCGCACAGCGCTTACCTGAATCCCGGCGGTCCGGCGTCTTCATACTCACCTGCTGAAGATGGCCGCCGGGATCCTCTGTCTTCATGGACCGCAGGGCTTCTGTGCGGTCCATTGCCGATTCCAGCCTCCTGATTGGCTGGAATCGGCACGTGACGGGGCGGAGCTACACGGAGCTACACGGAGCCCCATAGAGAAGAGGAGAAGACCCGGACTGCGCAAGCGCGGCTAATTTGGCCATCGGAGGGCGAAAATTAGTCGGCACCATGGAGACGAGGACGCCAGCAACGGAGCAGGTAAGTATAAAACTTTTTATAACTTCTGTATGGCTCATAATTAATGCACAATGTACATTACAAAGTGCATTATTATGGCCATGCAGAAGTGTATAGACCCACTTGCTGCCTCGGGACAACCCCTTTAAGAGGTTTCAAAAACAAAATCCTTTTAAGATCTTGAGGTCTACCAACCACAATAATGTCATGGTGTGGCCACAACATGGAAACACATCTGGCTGACCTCACATCAGCCTAATCCATGTGACCATGGCATCGACACATGTGCCCTGTCATTCAGTGCTGGGTGCCAAAGTGTAAACATCCCTCTGCTGGTGTGGGGTTTGATTAGTCAGCAGGAAAGTGGTTTCACCAGCCAGCCAGTCAAACTTTATTCTTGTATATAAATTCCAGCCCCTCCTCTCAAGGGGCAGAAGTTATTCCTATTAATGATGGAAGTCTATTCTGTTCCACGTTCTCTTGGTACCAGCTCTGACTCAGAAAAGTTCCTGGTGTTATTATTTATTATCTAGTGTTGTATATCTGCTTCTCAAGTGCTATTGTGAGATTTGATAGTAACATCTGTCAATTGTCACTCTTTTTACTATCTAGGGACAGTCTACATAGCTCTTAGTTACGGATGTGGGGACACCTTCGTCAGGGTGATCACCTCACTTTTAGGCAGGGTTTTCCCATATTTATATGACAGGGTGAGACTTTCTTTTTCCCTAATTGTTTAGCTTCATTGTTAATCATTTTCTTCTCCAAATTGTAACAAGTGTATATATCTGTACCTTTGGACAACTATTATGTCTATTCAGGGTAAGGTGGTTTTGGTGTCTGCTTTGGACGTAATATGCCCCATCTAGACGAGATTTCATAGGACATCTTAGGTCTATTCATATCTGCATCATGGTTTTTGTTTATAACAGAAGCCAAGAAACAGTGCAGTATCCACTGTATGACATATAGTATAAATGCTTGATAGACCCCATTAGCTTACAGTGGGATCTGTCATTTTGTCAGGAATATCATTGCGTGTTGTGCTATTCTTGCCGTCAAATGTGATGGAACTGTCAATGGAGGCTCTGAAGGCAAACCTTTGATGGCAGTGTGAACAGAGCCTTACGGATGTCCTAATTTGAAAGGAATTTGACAAGCTATTAGGGCTCCTCTAAAGTGAAGTTTCATATTTTTTTGAAGTTCTTATCTTCAGGTTCATACTGATTCACTATGATCTTGGTATACTTTTTACATAATCCTATATTAGTAATCAGAACAAGTAGGACTACAATTCCAGCACAATGCCGAACAGAATGCAGATTTTGAATGTGTGTTTTATCATTCAAAGCGAGAACAGCTGAAGGTCAAAGAGCTGTTGCATGCCACTGATTTTTCCTCAATTTTTGTTACTTTATGAATTCAAATGACATTTCTTATAAAAATATTCAAATGCTCTTTAGATCTACAGAAGTATTTGCACTGAAAAAAATATTGGATTGCTGACTACTTATTATTTTAATTTCTAATTTAAAAGGAAAACAAAAGAATGCTTAAATTGCATGATGTCTATCATTGAGCATGCAAAGATTTCTGGGTAATATCTATTTTTCTGATGAATGTGACTGCAGTATTATAAATGGCATATAAAAGTGACCTATATAAGAAAATGCTTTATGTTAAAAGGGGTATTTCGGGCATTTAACCCTTTGACGTATTGATGACCAGTTCTCAGGATGAGTCATCAATAGTTGATCGGAGGGGGAGGTTCGACGTTTAGGATCCCAACTATTAACTGATCTCAGCCCCCTGTACTCAACTGCAGTGGGCCAGACGCAGACAGTTCTGTTCACATTGGGTTTAATCCAGAAGTGTAATAGAAGGTTTTGCTACCATTGATATCAATAGGAGTTATATCTTCTATTGCACTCCAGGCTCCAAATATAATGCAGACATCTCCACTGCAGTGAATGCAAGGGCTGATATCTCAAGTGTCGGACCCCTGCCAATCAACTATTGATGACCTATCCCGAGGACAGCTCATTAGTACTGCAATGGCTTAAATTAATTGTAAACTTAAAACTTTCAGGCATGACCATAGTTAACCCCAGTGTTCAATTTCCCATAGCACTCACAGCGGTCTAAGAAGCTGAGTGTGTGGGGTTGTTTGGCATGGTTGTCACATTGGTAGTTGGAAGCAACAGGTGATCACCAATAACTTTCTTTCCATATCAAAAGGAAATATAGTCACTGGTGACCACCAGCACTTCAATAGCATAACCATACCGAACAAATATCTTATATGTTGTGTTTAGCTTTCAGCAAAGAACAGAAGGTGAAATAACTTTCCGTTTTTCATCCTATATCAGCTCTTCAGCGTTTTCCTCTTCACTGATGCTAATTCTATATTTTGTACACTGATCTGCATGAGTATGTAAATTCAAGTTTCTAATATAGAATGAAATATGAGTGCTCCAGGCTCTGTTATTAACTTCATTCACTTGCAGGTTACACTCTCCATTCGCTTTAGTATGGGGCAGAGTGTGGAAGAGACTTGAATTACTGCCGTCCTTTACTCTCTCTCTGCTAATGTCAGTTGCAGGAATAAATAGCTAGCTAGTTAGATAGATAGATGTAGGCAGACCATCAATTTATACAGAACAGGTACATATTCACTTAAATCGTTTATACAGCCTTAACTCATTAAGGACCAAGCACTGTAATACGGCGCTTAGTCCCAGGCTTAAAGCCCAACCGTATGTAAAATTACTATGGGGAATAAAGCCTCCTGCTTCTGCAATCAGAAGCAGGATGGGTTGTCAGATGTTAGTCACAGCTGATAACCCGGAGGAGCAGGGAGAAGTGGGATTTCAACCCTTTCTGTCTCCTCCTTTATTTAGTACACATCGCTGAATGAGCACAATGTACTAACAAATATAACTTCCACTACGTGAGCCGGCAGTCAGTGACCGCTGGGTGACCTCTGGCACAGCAGAGCTACAGGGTCCCACCAGACCCTGACCAACTCTGCTAGTGACTTGTGTCACTAGAAGGGATGTTTTTCCCTGTAACTGAGGCTCCTATGGATGCCCCAGCTACAGTGGAAAAGTGCCAAATTAAAAAAAAAATCTGAATGTCCTCCAGAGGTCTTATATATAACGTCATGGGGGACATAGATAGTTAAAAGAATAATTACATAAATAAGTTTAAAAAATTACAGAATAAAACAATATATACATAAGAAAGAAAATAATAACCCAAAGTCGACGCCAACCAAAACCGTCACTATATGCGCCCTGTAATCCAAAACCATACATATTACATATCAAAACGTCCAAAACAAAATGAGGAACCCGTTCCCATAATAAAAAAAAACTATAAATGTTAAAAAAAACTTTTTTAGCTTTTTACTCCAAATAAAACAAAAAAACTGAAGAAAAGTCAGTGAAAAAGATATTTAAGAAATAGCCTTATGTGTCACAGAGAAAAAAACACAGCAAAAATAATTTTGGTAGCTAAAGGAGAAAAAAATAGAGCAGTAAAAGTACCACATGGGTAAAGTCCCTAAAAAGTGTCTGGTCCTTAAGGTACAAAACAGCCTGGTACTTAAGGTGTTAAAAATGGATGGCCTATCTTCAGGGTAAGTTATCAATATCTGATCAGTGTGGAGCAGTTGCTTGCTTTCAATGTTTACATCTGAGCATGATCTTGTTCATAAGGAGAATGTCATATTATTTATAACGGCCATTCTACAGTACTACAGGCTTGTCTGACTGCAGTGAATGGGACAACCCTGTAGTACTTACAATGGCTGCTATAAATTCTGAGCACTGAAAGCATTGTGCTAAGATTTCAACCAATTATTTGCAGGACACCACGGACCTACTGAACAAACGTAACCGTAGGTTCTCTTCCCGATGGCGCCATCCTGGCCACCATAGATGTGGAGTCCTTATACTCCAACATCCCACACAAAAAAGGACTGACTGCCTGCCAGGCACACCTGGAGGCCAATGGGGTTGCCTCTTAATCGGTGTTACAACTCACAAGATTCATCTTCACACACAATTATTTCTCCTTTGGCAAAGAGATATTCCTACAACTCACCGGAACTGCCATGGGCAGTAAATATGCCAACCTTTTCATGGCGCCAGGAGTAGCGACACGAGACGGAGGCACGAGCGAGCGGGGAGCTGAAGGGGACAGCGGAGCAGCTCAGCAGCCGAAGCAGGTGCGGGGGCAGCGGCAGCCGAAGCAGGCGCGGGGGCAGCGGCAGCTGAAGCAGGTGCGGGGGCAGGAGTGACCAGTGGGACCGGAGCGCAGCAGCCGGCGCCAAGAGGCCACCAGGAGTTCAGCGGAGCAGCTGAGACAGGAGTGCAGAGTGAGCGGCCGCCGGGACAGCGGGTGACGTCACCAGGAGGAGCGGAGGAGCTGAGTATCTACCTCTGTGTGTGTTTGTGAGCTGTGTGTCTTCTGTGTCTTCTGTGTATCTGGTTAGTTGTGTCTTCTGTGTGTGTGTGTGTCTGGGGGTCTAAGTGTTTGTGAGGGGGGAAAAAAAAAAAAAAAAAAAAAAAAAAAAAAAAAAATTTGACTGTTTGCGCATAAGTGTCAGCGGGTAAGAGGTTGCGCGAGAGAGGCAGCGGGTGAGGGGTTGCGGCAGCGGGTGAGGGGTTGCGGCAGCGGGTGAGGGGTTGCGGCAGCGGGTGAAGGGCTGCGACAGCGGGTCAGCGGTTGCGGCAGCGGGTCAGCGGTTGCGGCAGCGGTTGCGGCAGCGGGCCAGCGGTTGCGGTAGCGGGTCAGAGGTTGCGGCAGCGGGTCAGCGGTTGCGGCAGCGGGTCAGCGGTTGCGGCAGCGGGTCAGCGGTTGCGGCAGCGGGTCAGCGGTTGCGGCAGCGGGTCAGCGGTTGCGGCAGCGGGACAGCGGGTGCGGCAGCGGGTGCGGCAGCGGGACAGCGGTTGCGGCAGCGGGTCAGCGGTTGCGGCAGCGTGTGAGCGGAGTGTGAGCAAGGCTATCTTCACTACTTCCACAAGTAAATTGTAGATCCCCATTAGGATGAGCTCCATGCCTGGCAATGTCATCCAGTGTGCTACTTGTGCAATGTATGCGGTCCTTGATCAGCCGATCGAGGGTGCATACTGTTGCGCAAGATGCATGCACGTTGCAAATTTAGAAGCCCAAATTCTGGATCTAAATGGGCAACTGGCAACACTGAGAGCCATTGACATCATGGAAAGGAGTTTGGTGCTCACTGAGCAGGCACTCGCTGGGGTAGAGGCGGGGGCGGATGGTAGTACGGAAGAGCAGGGGGCACAGGCAGTCAGCTGGGTGACAGAAAGAAGGAGGGGTAGAGGGAAGAGAACCAGGGAGGCTAGTCCTGAACTGGCACAACCCAACAAGTCTGCACGATTGGCAGATGAGGGGGATGCCATTACAGAGCCAGCACCGCTGCAGCACGACACGCCCTCTGAACGCCAGGGGGATGACTGCTCCAGTGAGACGGGGACGGGGAGCGCAGGGCAGGCTAGACAGGTTCTAGTGGTGGGGGACTCAATTATTAGGGGGACAGAGAGGGCAATCTGCCATAAAGACCGGGATCGTCGAACGGTGTGTTGTCTTCCTGGCGCTCGAGTTCGACACATCGCGGATCGGATTGACAGGTTACTGGGAGGGGCTGGTGAGGATCCAGCAGTCATGGTGCACGTTGGCACCAATGAACAAATTAGAGGTCAATGGAGGGCCCTCAAAAATGATTTCAGGGACTTAGGGTCCAAGCTCAGGGCGCGGACCTCCAGGGTAGTTTTCTCGGAAATACTACCTGTACCTAAAGCCACACTAGAAAGGCAGCAGGACCTTAGGGAGGTAAACAAGTGGCTCCGGAGTTGGTGCAAGAAGGAGGGATTTGGGTTCCTGGAGAACTGGGCTGACTTTGCGGTCGGCTACAGGCTCTACCGTAGGGACGGGCTGCATCTAAATGGGGAGGGTGCAGCTGTGCTGGGGGAAAAGATGGCCAGAAGGATGGAGGAGTGTTTAAACTAGGGACTGGGGGGGAGGGTAAAATGAGAAATAGTGGGGTAGCCAGTGTAATTAGTGATCTGGACCCAAGCAAAGGGAATGGGGGACGAGCAGGGGGTGGGGTTAGTACAGTTAGAACTGACAGATCAGCCATAAGTACGAATAGCAACAAAACAAATTTAAAAAACAAAAAAAATGAAATAAATTGTATGATCACGAATGCACGAAGTCTGATCGGTAAAGTGGGCGAGCTTGAAGCGAGAATGACTGATGAAAACTATGATATGGTCGGAATTACTGAAACATGGCTTGATGATAAGTGCGATTGGGCGGTGAATTTGCAGGGGTACAATCTCTTCAGAAGAGACCGAAGGAACCAGAAAGGGGGAGGGGTGTGTCTGTACGTCAAATCGAACTTGAAGCCGAGGCTACGGGAGGATATAGGGGTAGGAGACGAACAGGTGGAATCTCTGTGGGTAGAAATACAGGGGGGAAAAAACAACAAAATCCTGATAGGGGTCTTTTATCGACCACCAAAAGCAACAGCAGAAACTGAAGACTTACTACTAAGGCAGATAGAGGAGGTGTCAAAACGAAACGAAGTAATTATCATGGGGGACTTTAATTACCCAGATATAACATGGGAGAACGAAACCTGCAAATCTCACAGGGGTGATAAGTTCTTGAGAGTAATTAAAGACAATTACCTGAACCAACTTGTGCAGGAACCAACAAGAGGGAAAGCCATTCTGGACCTAGTGCTAACTAACAAACCGGAACGTATAAAGGGGGTGCAGGTTGAGGGGCACTTGGGGAACAGCGACCACAATATAATCAACTTCCAGCTGTCAATCAATAGGATGCCTTATCAAGGAGTAACAAAGAAACTAAACTTTAGTAAAGCAAAATTTGATGAGCTTAGAACTACTATCGGTAACATTAATTGGGACAACATCCTCAAAAATATCAGTACGGAGGAAAAATGGGAAAAGTTCAAAAGGATCCTAATCGCCTCATGTGAGCAGTTCATTCCCTTCAAAAATAAAAGTAACTCAGCTAAAAGGAAACCAATGTGGCTCGACAAGACGGTACGAGGGGCAATAAACGAAAAGAAGAAAGCGTTCAAACTACTAAAGCAACAAGGCAGCGAAGAAGCGCTAAAATCATACAGGGAAAAAAACAAAATATGCAAAGATACGATTAAAACTGCCAAAGAGGAAGCGGAAAGACGGATCGCAAAAGAGAGCAGAAACAACCCGAAGCTATTTTTCAACTACATAAACAGCAAAAGGATTTGCAGGGAGAGCGCTGGCCCTTTAAAAAACAATGCAGGAGAAATCATTGATGATGACGAAGGGAAAGCAAATCTACTAAACAGCTTCTTCTCAAGTGTGTTCACCAAAGAAAAGGAAATGCCACACGAGGAGCAGGGGAATAAAACGAACCCCTCACAAAATATCTCATACCTAACGCAGGAGGAGGTGCGGAAGCGTCTAAAGAAAACTAAAATTGATAAATCACCGGGCCCTGATGGATTACACCCAAGGATACTAAAGGAACTAAGTGACGAGATAGCTAGGCCGCTATACCTTATATTTCTAGACACTATCAAGACCGGAGTAGTACCATTGGACTGGCGCATTGCCAACGTGGTTCCAATCTACAAAAAAGGGAGCAAAAGTGAGCCTGGTAACTACAGGCCAGTAAGTCTCACTTCAGTAACGGGAAAAATTTTCGAGGGGATTCTGAGAGACGCCATCGATGAGTACCTCAAGGAGATTAAGGGAATAACTCCTCACCAGCATGGATTCATGAAGGGTCGCTCATGTCAGACAAATCTGATCAGTTTCTACGATGAAGTAAGCTCTAAGCTGGACCAGGGAGAATCTATTGATCTTGTATATCTGGACTTCTCTAAAGCCTTTGACACCGTGCCACATAATAGGCTAATATACAAAATGAGGCAGCTCGGACTGGGCGAAAACGTGTGTAAGTGGGTAAAAAATTGGCTCAACGATAGAAAGCAGAGGGTGGTAATAAATGGTTCGTACTCTGATTGGACCACAGTCGCTAGCGGGGTGCCACAGGGTTCAGTATTAGGCCCCACTCTGTTCAACATATTTATTAATGACCTGATAAAGGGGCTGCACAGCAAAATATCAATATTTGCAGATGACACAAAATTATACAATGTAATTAATGCAACGGAGGACAATATGTGGCTACAAACGGACCTGGATAAGCTGGGGGCTTGGGCAGAAAAATGGCAAATGAAGTTCAATGTTGAAAAATGTAAGACTATGCACATGGGCAAGAGGAACGGATGTCACGAATATTCACTTAATGGGGTACCACTAGGGAAAAGTGATATGGAAAAGGATCTGGGGGTATTAGTGGATAATAGACTAAACTGGAGTAACCAATGCCAGTCAGCCGCTGCAAAGGCAAATAAAGTCTTGGGGTGCATCAAAAGAGGAATAGGGGCGAAGGACGAGAACATTATCCTCCCACTATATAAGGCACTTGTCAGACCTCACATGGAATACTGCGTACAATTCTGGACACCGGTGCTCAGGAAAGATGTCACAGTGCTTGAGGGGGTTCAAAGAAGAGCGACTAAACTAATACATGGAATGACGGGACTGGAATACCCAGAGAGGCTATCCAAATTGGGACTATTTACTCTAGAAAAAAGAAGGTTAAGAGGCGACCAAATAACCATGTATAAGTACATGAGGGGACAACACATGGATCTCTCCCGCGATCTGTTTACACCCAGGACCACGACGGTAACAAGAGGACATCCGCTACGATTAGAGGAAAGTAGGTTTCATCACCAACACAGAAAGGGGTTCTTTACTGTAAGAGCAGTTAGACTGTGGAACTCTCTACCGGAGGAAGTGGTGGTGGCAAAATCCATAGAGGAGTTTAAAAGGGGACTTGATGTCTTTCTGGAGAAGAAGGATATTACAGGATATAAATATTAGGTTAAGTGTCAATCCTGGTATATAGGCAGGTAGGAACTATTAGGGGTTGATCCAGGGAACAGTCTGATTGCCATTAGGGAGTCGGGAAGGAATTTTTTTCCCCAAAAGGGCTAATTGACTTCTGGCCTTGGGGTTTTTTTGCCTTCCTCTGGATCAACACAGTAGGATAGACAGGCTGGACTAGATGGACAATGTCTTCATTCGGCCTTACATACTATGTTACTATGTTACTATGGCAAAACTGGAGTGTGACTTTCTGGCTTCCTGTCCCAGCAAACCATTGGCCTACTTTTGCTACATTGATGACATCATATTCATCTGGACCAACACCAAACAAAAACTAATAAAATTCCATGAGAGATTCAATGCATTTCATCCCACCATAAACCTGACATTAAGCTACTCGTGTACAGAAATGAACTTTTTGGACAACCCCATAAAAATTTCAAACAACTCAATTCAGACATCACTTTCCTGAAAACCAATTAATCGGCCCCCATACCTCAGATGAGACACTTCCCATCCTAAACACATCAAAAAGTCCATCGTCTACAGCCAGGCTATCAGATACAATCAGATCTGCTCCAACCCAACAGACAGAGAAGAAAATTTACGCAATCTCAAAATGACATTTTTAAATCAGGGCTACTATCACACCTCAATTGATGACCAAATCACCAGAGCCACCAGGATACCCAGAAATCAACTACTCCAATACACAGAGAAAGAAAAAAAACGACGTGACCTACAATTCACAGCTAGAGGTACTAAGTAAAACTACAAAGAAACTTCATCATACCCTACACAAGGATGACCGTCTGAAAACCATATACCCGGACCCTGCCCATCTATGTTACAAGCAACCTCCAAATTTAAGGAACCTTATAATCAGGAGTGCATTGCCCTCTGATATACAAAAAGGAACTAATCCATGCAATGTAAGGAGCTGCAAGACCTGCACATATGTACTGACTGCGGACAGGATACAAATCCCCAACACACAACAGGACTGTAAGATCCCTGGGACATTCACATGTTCCACGTCTGATGTTGTGTACTTGATCCAGTGTAGTGAATGTCCTGTTGGGGAGCTTTGTATTAGGGAAACAGGACAAAAACTGAGAGCCAGGATGAGATCTCATTGCCACACAATCAGAGAGGGAAAGATGGAATTACCTGTGGCAAAACATTTTTCTAGTCACGGACACAACCCGGAACAGATGAGAGTTATCATACTGAAGGGCAACTACAAGTCACAGTGTCACAGAAGAATTTGGGAGTATAAGTTTATGGCCATTTTTGATACCCTCAAGAATGGAATAAACCTCGGAGTGGGGTTCTTCCATCAGTGGAGAATATGAAAGGTGTGCAGGAGGTCAAGAGGGGCGTCCTTAAGGAGAGCACGCAGGAGGTGTTTAGAGACACCTGGCAGGTGAGGGGGTCAGGAGATGGCATTGTCTCTCCTCGCACAAGCTCCATGATTCCTTCAATCAGGTGATCGGCAGGGATCCTTAGCAGTGGGCCCTCGCTGATCAGATATTGATCACCTATAAATTTTTAAAGGTTGATAACCCCTATTAAACTGCACCCTAAGCAGGGTGGAGAGAAGTTGCTTGCTAGTAATGTCCTGTGATTAGAGCAGCCTCAGCAGTGATTTAAATGAGTGCTAACATAAGATAAGCTAAGATAGGATAGTGGGATGCATGTCAAATATAATGTGAGCTAGCTGATTTGCTGAAACGGTGACTGGGCTGCAGCTCCACTGTATTTGTAACAAACAATGATAGCAACTCCCTGTGTGGCCGGCTGCACACGAATGGGTCAGATTCTGCATGTGGGAGCTTGCAGCAGCTCCAGCCCTGACCGCAGCTGGTGTCCGTGCATACCCATTATTTTTCTTCTTTATCTGTACTGCAGCGAGCCGCGGTTGGACATGCGCAGTACAGATTTTTTTTTTAGGTTTATTTTCCCAGCGCCGTTGCTAGGCGATGATGTGAAATTTTGCGAACTCTCCAAAAATGTCAATTGCGGAAGGGCCACAGGTCGGGCATCTTCCACTGACTTCGATGGAAGCCGTCCATGCAGAATCAACACTAAAATAGAACATGCTGTGATTTTTTTCCTCTGCTCTCGGAAATCACAATGCTGCAAGTAGTGCATTTCAATAGCATGTAATGAAAGGTATTTGCGGTGGATCTGTGGTGCAGACGCCGACCACGGATCCTGCAATGCAAATCTATTTGTGTGCAGCCGGCCTTAGTTAATAGAAAGGTTTAAGACAGGTGCTATTAGTGAAGCTCTATGAGCACTCTGAAATTGTGTCTTTCACTGGAGGTATGCTCTAAACCAGGGATCCCCAACTCCACTCCTCAGTGACCACCTACAGTTCATGTTTTCAGGATATCCTATGGTAAGAACACCTGTGGCAATGTCTGAGGCACCGACAATAATTACATCACCTGTGTAATACTGAGGAAATCCTGAAAACATGACCTGTTGGGGTCCCTGAGGACTGGAGTTGGGGAACACTGCTCTAAAGTGGACCAGGGTTTTGTTTAAAATAAAAAGCAGCCCAGGTCCTCATTGGCCACTGCTTTGCTTCTGTTTGCACCCATTTCAGTTTTCCATGTAGATTTTCCTATTATTCCTGTTCCAATCAACTGCAAAGCAGCATCTCTATGCCCGTTGTTAGTGTAGTAATAGTAATGCCCCCGAGTCTCTATGACTTAGGAAGCTAAATGCCCAGTGACAGGCAGTGGTTTGCAAAGGTTCTGGAAAAAAGACCCCTAGTGGCAGGCACTTTAAACTTGATTTTCAGTGGCAAAACAAAAACAATCTTCATGTAAGTACATTAAAAGATTGATGATACACACAAGCTGTCAGATGATCATACGTTATGTGACAAGTTATTGTGCATTTAAGTGTTCAGTAGAAGCTCAACAAGCTAATGAAATCCTTTTCTATTCTTTCTTTACAATTGTTTATAAAGTATATTTTGTTTTGTTATCTCTATCTTTATTTCTGAATAGCCAAAACGTGTTAGCCAAAGCTTCTCAATAATAAATGTTGTCTGATGTACCTCAACCACAAGATCTTGGCCATGTGCATGTCATGACCTGAGATTGTAGGGCTTCACACAAACACAATATGTACCTGACTTCAGTTGATCTAAAATTTTCATGACTCCTTTTAGTTGCTGTTGGTAGCCATCTGCTTGTTTCACGGCCTCCTCTTGTTTGCATTCAATGTTCTGCAGAATTGACCGATGCTCTTGCTCCAGTCGTACTCCCTGGGCTTTGAATTCTTCAATTTCTCTTTTGATCTGTAAAATACAGACGCTCTTCACATCCCTGTACATCTAAACCAAGGGTCCGCTCAAAGCTACATCCTGGGGAAGGTGGAACGGTTCGCAGACACTGTCATGTTTTAGTGATATCTGTGTTATGACATCTTTTCTTTTATCTCAATTTTTGTCTTACTGCATATCTACAGATTCCTACATCAAATACATGAATTGGAATAAAACCCAGAATATATACAGTATAAGCAACTCAGCTAAAGTTTTTAGAATGTAGAATATCATTAGAGTAAGGGAGAATAATAATTTGAAACTAAATACAATAGATATTTAAAAAATCATTAAAAAGTAAACTATTAAAGAGACTCTGTCGCCATCTTTTTGCACCCCTCTCTGAGAGCAGCTTAAAGTAGTGACAGGTACACTGATTGCAGTGATAAGTTTGTTGTGTGGATCTGTGCAGTAGTTTTGGAGAAACTTGCCTTTTATCAGTAGCAGCACATGAGAAGAGGACTACTTGATGTAATTCTGGATATTCATGAGCTGCAAGCTAGCTACACCCACCCAACCTCCAGCCACTGATTGACCCCTGTCTGCCTATTACTGAGCATAAAGACAGCTGTCAATCAGTAACTGGAGGGCAGGGTGGGTGTGGCTAGCTGCAGCTCATGAATATGTAGGACTAGTTCTGTGTATAGGTGCTATTAGGAAAATGCAGGTTTCTCCAAAACTACTGCACAGATACATACAGCAGACATATCACTGCAATCAGTGTGCCTCAGTGAGGGCTCCAAAGAAATGGTGACTGACTTCTTTTTAGTTTTCTGGCTTTTTCTTCTATTTAAATCTCACTACCATACAATTAAGGAATACCCCAGTAGATGCATCGGTGTCAGATTTGCCCATATACATACAAATACAATGTACAGAGAATGATGACTGATGGATCACTTAGGCTGTTTTCACATCTGCGTCGGGGGGCCCGTTTTCCTGCTCCATTCCGGGAACAGGAAAGAGAAAACCCTTGGCTAAATGGATCCGTCCTATGATGGGAATAAACAGCGTTGAATGGATCCCATTGACTTAATGGGATCTGTTCAGTTTCTGCTCAGCTACTGGCATTTAACCGTAAGAAAAAGCGCAGCATGCAGTGCTATTTCTTCCAGTATTTTGTGCCAGATCTGCACCACAACCTCCGAATGGAGGTTCCAGCTCAGATGTGAACCTGGCCTTATTTCTGTAAAATTATTTATTACTACATGATATACCTGTACGTTGCATGGCCATGCAATTGGATTAGAACTTTGGATTTGTACATGACACAAACAAACAGATTTTGCATTTTATATATAAGATTTTTGTAAAATTGATATTTTCTACTGCATTAAGCATCAATTTTACAGAAATAATAAACTTTTTTATAAATATCTTCCTCTTCTCACACATGATGATACACTGCATGAATTATAAAAAAAATGGTGTTAGGTGCAGTAGAACTCTGGCCAGCATGTTATCGCCCGGTTAATGTAGGTCCCAGTTCAGACATGGTTGTCAGTGCAAGGCTTTCATTGTACCCGATGCAATGTATGTGTATATGCGGACAAGAGTCATAGCTTCTCTTCTAGTGATAGTTCAAATACATTTACTATAAGACCTCCTTCACACGGGCGACACAGCATCGCTGCGAGAAAATCGCAGTGATATCGCATCGCCGCACCGTATGATATCGCTGCAATTTTCTCACAGCAATACCGCGATTTTGTAGCACTACAAAGTCGCATGTGACGCTACAAAATCACGCAACTTTGTAGCATTTGCTACTGTCAAAGTTGCATCGCATCACATGCCAACCGCGTTTTCGTGCGATGCAACAGAGAGGAAGGCTCCATAGAGAAACATGGTCTACAAAACCTCACGTGTCGCGGGCATATCGCTGGACCTGCGAGGCTTGTGTGTCTTTTGTAGCATGCTACAAAACATCTCATGTGTGAAGGAACCCATAGGAAAGCATGGGCTTCACATACATGCGATTTGTAGCATCGTAGCAATGCTACAAAATCGTGCGACTTTGTCGCCCGTGTGAAGGAGGCCTAAAACCGTTTTTTGGAACTGCGATTCACATCACGTAATTTATATAATTACATGCTAACTGTGCAATTTGATGTATGTGGGACGTTCTATTCGAAAGTTGAAGGTCAGAATTTCAGAACATTTGTCAGGTGCAGAGAATAAAAAAAAGCATGTTTCATAAGTAGTTAAACACTTTATTGATAAATATAATGGGTCGTTGGAAGTATTTTATTTTAAAGCAATTGAAAGAGTTAAAGGGGTTGTCCCGCGCCGAAACAAGTTTTTTTTTTTTTTTTTAACCCCCCCCCCCCCCCCCCCCGTTCGGCGCGAGACAACCCCGATGCAGGGGTTAAAAAAACAAACCGGAGAGTGCTTACCTGAATCCCGGCGGTCCGGCGTCTTCATACTCACCTGCTGAAGATGGCCCCCGGGATCTGCTCCCTCCGTGGACCGCAGCTCTTCTGTGCGGTCCATTGTCGATTCCAGCCTCCTGATTGGCTGGAATCGGCACGTGACGGGGCGGAGCTACACGGAGCCGGCATTCTGCACGAGCGGCCCCATTGAAGACAGCAGAAGACCCGGACTGCACAAGCGCGGCTAATTTGGCCATCGGAGGCCGAAAATTAGTCGGCACCATGGAGACGAGGACGCCAGCAACGGAGCAGGTAAGTATAAAACTTTTGATAACTTCTGTATGGCTCATAATTAATGCACAATGTACATTACAAAGTGCATTAATATGGCCATACAGAAGTGTATAGACCCACTTGCTGCCACGGGACAACCCCTTTAATGCCCCATCAAGGGGAGGAGACTGGAGAAAATGGGTTCTCAACAAAGAGGCATTTTGGATATTAAAATTATCTATCTGATATACAAAAGGGTTAAACTATAAAAGTGCTTTGCTATACATTTATTAGAGACTTAGCTAGGCAATATTAACTTGTATGTTATTATGTCTTTATGTTGTTATGGAGTAACACCCTTATAGTATTTACAATGCGTTGATTGGTTCCTATTAGAGATGAGCGAACATGCTCGTTTAGAGCAATTACTCGATCGAGCATCGCTTTTTTTGAGTAACTGCCTAATCAGGCGAAAAGATTTGGGGAGCGCCGGGGGTGAGCAGGGGGTTGCGGTGGGGAGTTGGTTGGAAAGAGAGAGAGAGCTCCCCCTGTTCCCCCCTGCTACCCCCCTCTCCATCTCGCCGCCCCCCGCCCTCCGGTGCTCCCCGATTCTTTTCGCCCGAGTAGGCAGTTACTCGAAAAAAGCGATGCTCGATCGAGTAATTGTCCTAAACGAGCACGTTCGCTCATCTCTAGACATCAAGCTAACAGATGATAATTTCATCATTACAGTTTATAAAGATCATTTATTTTGGACTTCTGTGAAAGACAAGTGGTGGATCCAAGTATAACTATTGCATCAAGGTCATATGAGCTTTAGGCTGGGTTTACACAGGGTGGATTTACAGCAAAAATTCCGTCCAGAATTTTGCTGTGGCAAATCCGCCTGTGGCAGCTAATCCCGGTAATAGACAGCCATGTGGACAAGATTTCTCAGAAATCTCGTGCACACGGGACGGCAGATTCGTTGCGGCAAAGCCGGCATAAGCTGACGCTGCAGCGCGGATTCACCAGCCGCAGCATGTCCTCTTTTTTTCCTGTTGCGCTCCAAAAGCAGTGCTTCACTGGTGGAAATTTTGGAGCTGTTTGACCAGTCAGAAACTGCCAGTAAGTTCAAAATCAGCAGGTCTTAAATGCTCATAACCCTGATTCTCAACCAAGGGACCTGATGCTCCCCCCAATCAGAGACACTGCTGTCAAAGTGGGCTCCACTCCCCACTCAGCCAAGCTCCTGGCAAAATCTGGCACCTGTGCAAAGTTGGCCCACAAAAAAACGTGGGTATGAAAGACGAGAGCTGAAAAAAAAGGGATTGGAAAAGCTGCCCATGGCAGGTAGAAACAGCTGATGAAGCGAACGCATCAGCTGCCAAAACGAGCTTAGCCGCTGTTATCAGCAACACGCCTCGCCGAGCAATCGGCCCGAAGCTGGCGCATGCGCAGATTGGACCCCCAAACTACCGCGAATACATAGGCCTGTAAAGCGATCCCATCAGCCCCTGGACGCAGGCAATATTGGAAGTAAATGCCACGAGGATAACAGTCTACAAAGCCATGATAGATAAACCACAACATAACAGAAATACGAGCAAATCGTATGTGCACAGGCATGTTACCACATACACAAGATTCTGAGATCTACAGTTAATGAACTCTCGATTAATAAAACAGTGGATGCACTAGTAAGAAAGCAGAGCAAATTGCTGCCTTATCATACAGTCATAACCATATAGATATGTATCCAATACGAGAGGAAAGCATTACAGATATAGTAGACATTTGTCTTGACAAACTTGAATATCTTGATTATCTTGTAAAATCCATCATGAAATAAGATTTTCCCCCACCCACCCCCGAGACCTTACACCACAGGAAGGAGCCAAAGAGAGTACATGAACCAAATCATTACTTAAATAAATGGAGTGAAGGACAAGGTCCTATTAATACCCTTGGGGTGACAGCAATCCATCCTAAATATCCAATCCATCTATTTCCGGAGTAGCTTATTGTTGATGTCACCCTGGCATGCATTTGATCTCACAAGCTCCACACCCTGAAAATTCAATACCTTGGGATCGTTAGCATAGAAATCTCATACATGGACAGCCAGTGGTGTAATTTCATAACATGTGATATTTTCTATATGCCCTAGAATAGGCCTACAGAATTGTTGGACAACTTTGCCAATGTAATTCATTGGGTACAGGCATGTTACCACATACACAATATTCTGAGATCTACAGTTAATGAACTATTTATTAATAAAAGTTAGTCCAGTGTATGCACTATTAAAATTTGAACTCTTTTTGACAAACCTACAGGTTTTACATCCTGCACATCTGAAGGTTACCTTCAGAAAATTAGTAGTTAACCACATATCTGAATTGTCCATAGGGTTAAGATGGCTATGAACCAAACAGTCTCTAAGGTTGAAACCCCTCCTATAGGTTATAGAGGGATGTGAAGTAAGGAACTTCGACAGGTCAGAGTCGTTTAATAAAATGTTCCAGTAGCATCTTAAAAATACCATGCATCTGATTTGCTTGCCTATCAAAAGTTCCAGTGATTCTTACTGTCTTCCTTTCATTCAATTTTGCATGCAGAACCAAAAAAACTATCCCTATTCTGAGACTCTGCAAATTCCCTGGATGATTCTACCACCTAGGATAGTTCCTTTGCAGAAACCTTTCCTTGACAACCAAAGCTGTAGCTTCAAAGTCAGAATTGTTTGAACAGTTCCTTAGTACCCTTAGGAATTGTCCCTTAGGGATACACTTTTTTAACAAGGCTGGATGATGACTATTTCTATGCAATAGACTATTTGTTACAGTAGGTTTCTGAAAAACAGTGGTCTCAAGACTACCACTAATCGTTTTACTGTCAAATCCAAAAAATAGGGAGGTATCATTTATCTCAGAGGTGAATTATAGGCCTAGGGTATTGTTATTCAGATATTCCACAAAACTAGAGAAAGCTTCCATCATAGGATCAAAATGTCATCAATAAATCTTAAGCACAGGGAGACTGTCATGTCTACACTGGAAGCGCTGGATCCGTAACCAGAAATTATATGCAAATGCACACAGAACACCAAGAGAAAGTGACTCAAGGGCAGACATACAATACTGACAAACGCCCAAAACACTCACCTAGCATACCTGCACACATAAACAGATGGAATAGATATGGTACGAGGTATTGGTTCGTATTTTGGCCAAGACACTTAAGCCCATGAGCCCGCAACAAGGGTCCTCATTGTCTTTTTGGTCCCTGCTCTTACAAAACAAGTTATCCCATGAATCCTGCCTGCAAGAGGGGCGATCATCCCAATAGGGATGGCCACACAGTTGAACCTAAGGACCTGACTTGACCTAGCTGGAAAACGATCCAAGCAGACAGGAACCCAGCCAGCCAGCTAGACAGGAAGCCAGCCAGCTAAAACATTCCACACCAGTGAAGGTGTGCTCCTGGAAACCCATAGTACTACAGGTCCCAGGAGCACAACCTAACAGAGAGATTATATGTCCAATGGTCATTGGCTTCTCTAAACAAATATCTCTCTCCCCTCCAGCCCTGGTACAAGTTTGTACCCCATAGCTGGTGTTAGATTTTACCATTAAATAGGAAGAAATTGTGCTCTAGGACAAATGTCACAAGTCAAAGAACCAGGTCATTATGATGTTGAACCTGGATTCCCCTCTGACCAAGAAAATGCACCACTGCTCTACACCCACCCTCATGTTGGATGAAGCTATGAAAAGCTTTAACATCCAGACTCTTCAATTTAGTATTATCTTTTGCCACCACTATATCCTGATATCTAAGAACATCCATGGTATCCCGCATATAAGCTTCCACAAAAAGGCATAAAATACTGTCAACATAAATGGTCAATTGGTCATGGTTTGAGTAATACTACCGATCCTGGATGCAATGGGCTGCCCCTTTAGGGGGAGACAACCCTTTGTGTACCTTTGGTACACAATAAAATGTCGCTGTTTGTGGCTTATTGGGCCCATGAAACAAATTCATCTCAAATCAATAAGGCCCCAATTTGTGGTCTCTGACAGTAAGTCATGTAACTCTTTATAAAAATATCAGTAGGGTCATTTACAAGCCCTCTGTAGCCTTCATGATCATTCAGTATTTGCAAACACATCTCCACATAGAGGGGGAGCAGTCCATAATACAACATTTCTCCCCTTGTCGGATGACTTTCTCACAGTACTGTAATCCTTTCCAAGGGCCAATACAGCTTGCATGTCATCAGATGTGAGATTATTGACCCGTAGCTCACCCAAACCATGTAATTTGCTTAGATCATCCAGGACTAATCTCTAAAAAATACCAATGTGCAAGCATTCACCAATAGGTGGGAATTTAGTACTCTTAGGTTTCAAATCAGTGAAGGATCCCTCATCAACACCTCTCTGACCCTCCTTCTAAAGAACAGAAATATCCTCCTTGCCAATCCCCAATACCGCACATTGATTCCTATCATGGATACTAAAGAACTTCATCCAACTTAATTTCCTTGTGAACAAGGCTCAGTCCTCAACCCATGTAAACAGATTAAACCTGGTAGTAAGAACAAAGGATAGACCCATCCTTAAACGGTCTTGGTCACTTATAGTAAGACACCTGCTTAAGAGGGTAATAAACTGCAGCTCTTCTGATCAATTGCCTGTAGATATCTGTCTGCTAAGTGGTGGGTTATCATTGGTCAGCTCCATTTGAGTGCAGATATCCCCCAAAAGGAGAGATTTATCTCAGATGTATTCCTTCCTTTCTCTCAGATATTGGAAGGTGGGTGGTCCTAAAAAATTACTCTACCCCAGGCCTAGGAACGACCACCCCTTCTTTCACGTCTACTATACTGATGTTGTTGGGGAAAGGTCCTTCTCGTCGATTCGCTCCTAGACTGTTACAATCAGAAGAACTAATACCTGTGTTAGATCTAATGTTAAATCTAACCCCATACACCCTATTATCCTTGAAATCTTGCAAATGCCTGTTAAATTGTTAATGTTTCTGCTCTTTTATGTATGCGGTAAACTTCTCTATATTAACTTGTAGTGATTTTTCTCTTTTATCAAAATCCGATTAATTTTCAAATTATCAATTGTTTCTTTTAATAGGGTTGAATAACATTCTAGTTGTAGCTTTTCTTCTTCTAATAGGATAGTCATAAATCTGAGTGAGCTGTCAAGAGCTCCCCTCTCCCATTTTTGCGTAAACGTCGGGGACTTTAATCCAGCCGCAGGCAGAATGGGGATTCTCAGGCCACAGGGAACAATTTGGTGATTCTACAAACCTTGCACCTCCCACCAAGTTCTTACGGAATCTCTATAGACATTAGTTAATTGCTTAAAGGAATGATTGATTGAAACAAGTTGTGTTTGAACATGGAAGTTTTTGTCTGAAAAGACTGTTATTGCCTCATTAATCCACGAATTTGTCTCTAAATTACTTCAAAAGAATCTTGCCTAATAACCAAACTAAACTCATCAACTCAGTATGGATTCTATATAAACCAACATAACCCACTCAAAGAAAAGAATCTATAATTAAAACAGGACCTTTATTAACAATATGTAAAGTAGAAAGAACTGAGCAGATAACTTAGAAACAATAACAATATAACGGAACATACAAACTGTGAAATGACGATCCACAACACAGAGTGTCAAACAAAAGCCCCATCCGAGGGATCAAATGGGTATATGTAAACACCTTAGCTGTGTATGTTACCAGGAGCTGCACAATCTCCTATTAGGCATAATAAAGGCCACAGCAAGGTCCAAACCCTCATCAAGGTGGGGCATATTAAAACATGAATTCACTGTCCGAACTGACCACATACCCAACTAACAGGGATCCAGAGCTCTAAATGATCAACTATTGATGATCTCTCTTGAGGATCGGTCATCAATAGTAAAAGTTCTGGACAATCCCTTTAAGGATACATAGAACACTATAGTAAAATCAATGTTCACAAGTCACCTTTCAACACATTAAGTATGTAAAATATATGACATGCTCTCACCTCCATTATCTGTTCTGTCAGCCTCTCAATTTCATTATTCTGCTCATTAACATAATTAAATAAGGCAAAGTTGCGGTCCTCCACTGCAAAAAAACAAGAAGATAGCATTATATAGGAGTATTATTAAATATTAGGCAGCTGCTTCGTCTTTTAGAAGCAAAATATACCGCATTCGGCAATGTCCGTACACGTTTGTTAAATATCCAATAGTTCTGCACAGCAGCAAATTGCTGTTAAACTAGGAGAACCGTCGCGCTACATGACAGGATGAAAAATGATTTATTTTTCACTTAAATTTGTGTCTTAACCTCTTCATGTCTGCCTTCTCATTTGATCCCATGTTGAGCAAAAAGGAAATGTCAGTGAAAAAAATTTTCAGGTAGAACATTGTTTTCCTTCCTTGATCACATTTGCAGGTCAGCAGCAATATGTGTTTGACTCCTTTGTATCCATTTGTCAGGAAATTAAATGACAGTCATTGTGTGTGACACAACGCTAATGTGTAAAGAGAAGAAAGCCCAGTGTTAATTGACAGCTGGCCTTAAAAAGAGATTGACGCTGCTGTTTTTCACCATATACACAGATGACATGATAAGGCTTGGAGGGGTTGTCTAAGAGGAGCTAACTTAAGGAGACAATATTCCTTCAGCCTTAGCACATTGATATTTTTATACACATTATGGATTAATTGAATGATTGGCCCAAGTCACAGATGTGCTGCCATATGTGAAGGTTGATGTCATTTTCCTACAGCTTATGCTTATATAGTATATTAACATTTACTGGACTTTAAACCCTTTCCAATCCACTGTCTGATGTCTAAAGACATTCTGATTGAAGGCTGTACAGCTCCAATGTCAGAAGACGTCCGGCAGGGTATTCTTACTGTAGATTACTGGCCGCTCTGTTGTTGGGGGCCTCTCCAGCATGTCGCATACCGCAGTACTGGCTCTTACCAACAGATGGCGGCATTGTACAATGGCAGAAAGAGAGAGCCCCCTAGGAAACCCTGAATCTAAAATTGGATTGCAAAGGGTTAATACACATAAAAATATACTTTACAAACCTGTAATATATACCTCATGAGACAGACTTGTTAGTAGGGTAAATGTGTAGACACTTTTAAAATGGGACAATTTCTACTCTTAAATGGACACTAACTTTTCACACAACTTCTGCCTATCTAACATGCATCATAAATCTTGCATTATTATAATTTTTTTAGCCACTGAAAATTAAGTTGGAAGTGGCTGCCACCATGGGTCTCCCTTTCAACCCTTTGCAATCCACCGCCTGTCATTAGGCATTTGGCTTCTCTAGTAACAGGGACATGAGGACACTGCTAGTTACTACATGCAGCAAGGGGGCAGGCATTCCGATGCTGCCTTGCAGCTGATTGAAGCAGGGCTATGCAAGGCAGCATGGGGAGTGTGGGAGAGAAAATCCTGGCCAATTCAGTACTAGCAGAATAGCTAGCTGAAGACACTCCTTCCCACCCGTAAGAAGATTGAAAACAGCAGTGCAGAAGAAACATAGGAAAATCTACATGGAAAATTGAAGTGATAGACTTAAAACTGGGTGCAAACAGTAGCAAAGCAAAGACCAATGAAGGCCTGGGCCATTTGAACATTTTTTGAAAACTCAGGTATGCTTTAAAGAGTATCTGCCATTTCATTAAATACTGAAATAAACACATGGGCTTGTAGCTGCTGTGCCTCTGATTGTGTAGTAACAAGATTTGGGGCATATACATTCGTTACTTTCCTGATAAGTGCCCTAGAGCTGCTGCACTCTTATAATCCATCCACTCACTCAGTGAGTGGTAAACCTGTGGGTCACATGATGGCTTAGTGGTTACTACTGTTTTCTTGCAGTGTTGGGTTCATCCCACCAAGGACAACGCCTGCATGGGGTTTATATGTTCTCCCCGTCTTTTCATGGTTTCCTTCCCACACTCCTAAAACATACAGATGGCTGAATATAGGTTGTGTGTCCCAATGGGGACACAATATATCATGTGATGTAAAGTGTTGTATAATATGCATGTGCTTATAAATAAAGGTTATTATAACCCTGCCCGAGAGGTCTCCGAGTACTAAGGCCCAATGTCCATGGGCGGATTTGATGCTGGAGATCCGCAAATCAAGCCGCCCAATGGAAGTCAATGGAAGCCATCCGGTCCGCGGCCGGCCCGCAGCTGTCACTGTAGACGTGACGTGGATCCGCGGGAAAGCAGAAGGTTTGTTTTTTTGTTTTTTTTTAAAAGCACTGCGCATCCACCGTACTGAAGAAAGAAGATCCGACCGTGACGGTGGAGACCCGCGCTGGATCTAGAGAGGTAAGAAACTGTCTTTTCCTCTCCATGTCCATGAGATTCAGCAGTGGAATCGTGCTGGGACTTTTGGTGCCTCCTGCATTCAATAATAGGAACATTGACCTGATCTGAGATCTTAGTTCATTATATCTTGTGCCTAATGTCCTAGACACTTTCAGACATAAGAAAGTAACTATGAATGGTGCGGCAGTCAAGCATGAGCACAACAGCTATATGCAAAATCTATATTACCACAGTCGTGCAGTGAAGAGGAACTGGTGATTTGAGACCACTGTTCCTGGATTGTGGAGGTCTGGCAGTGGGAACCTCAGTGATCATACATTTATCACCTGTCCTGTGGTTAGATGATAAATGGCATTTGTGGGACAATCCCAGTAGGATGTTGTAGATGACCTTTCTCATACCAATAATGTTATTTCTTCCAAAGGAATCATTCTTTTGTTTTCCCATTGCCTGAAACCGATAGTATACAATGTAGCAGTTGTATTTTTGCAGCTCAGCTTGTCTGCTTTACATTCTGCTGAGTACAAAGGAGGTCATTACTGTAGAACACTTTATTTGTAAAAGTATATTTTCCCCCAAAGTGTGATAATCTAAATCTTCTAAGACAGCTTGTTTTTTTTTTTCCTAGGCTACCTTTAAAGGAGAGAGAGAAAACATTACAGTCAGCCTGGGGCTCCTGAATCCAAGAAGAGGAATCTGCCACTTTAAATTATAAAGACAAGTAAACATATTTTAACCTTGTTTTCCATCCACAGTTTAGCAACTTGTAACGCATTTACCATACACATCTTAGGAAGTTCTATTACTCTGAAGCATAACTTCAGACCTACAAACAGAAAGTCACATCTGATGGCAGTGCTGTATTGTTTTTTATTACTGTAGACATATGGGATATTCATGGCCCTATATAACCTCCCTGTTATGTTTCCAAAAAAAAGAGAGATGCAACTAGAAAATTGGAAACCTCTAGGTGTAACAGCATATCATAAATATCAGGTGGGACCAGTATACCGATCCCTTAGGTCACTTTCACACACAGCGTTAATGTTAATAAAATTGTATCCAGCATCCAAGAGTAAAATAAAACTTACAGTTTATTGCATCATATTAAAAACTGCAGCCTATGTGCACACAGGTACCTCAAAGTCGCTGATAAATATCAAGTATAGGAACAACAGACACTAACTATATGTGAAGCAAGCATTATTGTGGCATAAGCCCTTGGGTCTTATATCACACATATGCTACCGCGTTTGCCAGAAAATAAGACTCTGTCTTATATTGATTTTTGCCCCAAAAGAGGCACTAGGTCTTATATTCAGGGAATATCCTATTATATTTACTTAGCAGGTTCGGTCCGGGTCCTCCCGCTGCTCTCCGGAGCTCCAGTGCGCTTCTTGCAGTCCCCGGATGCCCACAGATTGCTTTCTGGTTACAGGATTCATAAATCCTGCTTCCAGGAAGTGATGGCTCTGATTGGTTCTCAAGCACAGCATTGATTGGTTGAGCAGCACTTTAGAACCAATCACAGCCATTAAATTGTGAAGGCGGGATTTATGAATTGGCCAATCTATGCTGTGGCTCACCCAATTAATAAATCCCGCCTCCACTCGCATGGTTGTGATTGGCTGAGCAGCAGTTGAAGAACCAATCAATGTATTGCGTGGTGAATAAATCACAGCCATCCCATTGGCTCATTGAGCGCTGCATTGATTGGCTGAGCAGCGTTCAAGAACCAATCAGAACCATTGCTTCCTTGAGGCAGGATTTATGAATCCCGTAACCAGGAAGCAATCTTCTGTGAGTGGCCAAGGAGTTCAGCAAGCGTGGCGCTCTGAAGATTATTTTCGGGGTAGAACATATATTTTAAGCCTCCCTGAAAATCCCAAAAAATCAGAGTAGGGCTTATTTTTGGGATAACATGGTAATTGTCTGTTGTTCCTATGCTTGATACATAGGGGGTTAACCTAACACCTGATGGGGGTCATTTGCATATATTATGTCACTTCCTGCGCTTATTTATAGACATGATGTACATTTGTTCTGCATGCTAGGACTTAAGCCCCATTTACACGGGACGAGTGTCGAGCCAACGATTCCTTACAGCGCGTCCTTGTGATGATCGCTCCTGTTCTGTTACATAAGAGCATCGTTGGCATCACTCAGAATGCATCCAGCAGGGAGGCGGGGCTGCTTGGGGAGCAGCGGCCGTTCAGTACTGGACGACTGCTGTTTACACTGAATGGCTTATCATTCGGTTTTCAGGCATGCTGAAACTGAACGACTCTCGCTCAGTCGTTCAGTCTCTGCATGCTTTTACATGGGATGACAATTGTTCGAAACCCCACGGGAGCGTGAGGCTTTGAACAACTACTAACAATAACTGTCCCATGTAAAAGGGCCTTAAAGCAGACGTTCTGCCAAAAGCATCAGTGACTTTGAGGTACCTGTGTGCACACAGACTGTGGTTTTTACATGATGCAATAAACTGGAAGCTTTATTTTACTCTTGGATGCTGGATACAATTTTTTCATCAATGCTAGCGAAGATCAGGGCTTCAAGTTCCTCCATGCATCCTTTTGGATTATACCTGTCCATTTACAAACATATACATGAGGTGAGCTGAACCCTTTTCTGTGTTTTATATTAATGTTAAAGGGGTTGTCCCGAGGCAGCAAGTGGGTCTGTACACTTCTGCATGGCCATAATAATGCACTTTGTAATGTACATTGTGCATTAATTATGAGCCATGCAGAAGTTATAAAAAGTTTTATACTTACCTGTTCCGTTGCTGGCGTCCTCGTCTCCATGGTGCCGACTAATTTTCGCCCTCCGATGGCCAAATTAGCCGCGCTTGCGCAGTCCGGGTCTTCTGCAGTCTTCTATGGGGCTCCGTGTAGCTCCGTGTAGCTCCGCCCCGTCACGTGCCGATTCCAGCCAATCAGGAGGCTGGAATCGGCAGTGGACCGCACAGAAGAGCTGCGGTCCACGGAGGAAGAGGCCATCTTCAGCGGTGAGTAGAGAAGTCACCGGAGCGCGGGGATTCAGGTAAGCGCTCCGGTGAGCTTTCTTTACCTCCCTGCATCGGGGTTGTCTCGCGCCGAACGGGGGGGGGGTTGAAAAAAAAAAAAACCCGTTTCGGCGCGGGACAACCCCTTTAATAACAACAATAGTTTTGAAGTTCTTCCATATTAAAATCCTGCACTGAGCAGGGGGTTGGACCCGATGACCCTGGAGATCCCTTCCGACTCTACCATTCTATGATACCTATATTGATGACCTTGAACGTAAAAACACTGTAACATTTTTGTCATTTTGGGCTCCAGGAACCAGGACTTGGGTAAGTCCGAAGTCTCTCTGCGTTCCACCAGCCAGAAACCCTGCTTGTGTTCCATCAATTGGTGGATATTATTATGCTAATACAAATGAGCCACTGAACATTTAAGTTAATAAGCTCAATATCGGCTGTAGTATTACTCAATGAAGGAAATAATTATTAAGTGATATCTAGCTGTTGTTTTAATTGTTCTATTATATCTTATTATTTTATTTACCCATCTGGCCAGATATAACATTATAGTACAACTGATGGAACTCCAGGGGAATTTTGGTCTTACCTCACTTTTGGTTCCTGGAGCCCATCATGATAAAAACATTACAGCGTTTTTCTGGTCACTGTCATTAATGCAGGAATGTATTAAAACTGTCCATGCCATATCTTGCTTGAGAAACAAGGTGAAACACGTTACACCTTTTTAGACCTGATGTGTGTACCCACATTACCTTGGCAATAAACAGATCCACTGCTCCTGTTGGCAATTGCCGATTCCTGATACGTCTTGGGAGGGATTTGGTATAGAGTCAACTCAAAACAAGGGGATAGAAGGGAATTTGTTTCCCCCCTCCTCTCAGAAGGTATAACTTTTCTTTAGGGTACTATGCCATATTGTATCATTTAAGGATATCCCCCTGATTTCTTTTCTTTTTATCATGTCCTGTGTTGAGATAACCAAGACCAGGAGTTATCGTACTCATCACTGATGCCCTCCAAGTGGATGTCCTCAACTAGACGGAAATTTCTTCTGCTGCATGGTTCACTCAATAGACTTCATTAGAGGCTCACATGGCTTATAGGTGTGGTCGACTGCCTTCTGACTAGGGCAATACCACCATGCCAGATGAATGTATTAGTACTCATTTTTATGCACGTCCATTGACAAGTTTCTTTGAAGCGCTGTACTGATTTTTTAACTTCTTTTGTTTGTTAACAGTGAAAAAATTCCACTGCGGATTTCGGTCAAGTTTTCATAACCTGCCCATACTTGTAAGAGTGAAATCATTGAAGCTACGGATATCATTGCATATGCACTAAAGTTGAACACGTGGCACTAGCACAGATGCATGGTGTCTCTAACCTGAGCGGGGACGTCAATTATCAGGATGAGGGGGTGTGCTTACAAGTATGAAGAGGTAAGAGAGCCTGGATGACTCTGGCAACAGAACCGCCCATCAGGTGGTTAATACTGACTTACATACTGCATGGGAAGTGCATAAAGTGGGATATTTCATCTTTGAAAGCACAGCGAAAGTAAAAAAAGGTACAGCTACATTGCATCTGTGATTGGCACATCGTATATTAGAATTAGCTTCACATGCTAAATTTGGCTGGCGGACTTCCTTTAAATTGGCCTATACTGACTAAGGATATTAGACAACTCTGGCAACCGCTTGAAAAATTGACTGAAATTATCAGTGAATTGGCTGCTTTTTGTGTCTAGCTGGTCTGGTTTTCATAAGAGGGTTTTACAGAGTTATTCAGGTTCCCATCCTTCATAATTGTAAAATGTTTCAAGAATGGAAACTGCACATTCTAGTAAAAGTCCGTTTTTATATTCACTGACAGAAGCAGTTACTAGCTGAAAACTAGAATGAGCTCTATGTATGAATTTAGTCTTGTACGGCTTCAAAGACATTTTCTGCCTATTAGCATGAAGTTAAGTGTAGTCTGAGTACTACTAAGCCTCTTTGCCCCTTTCAGCTTTGCTGCCTTGAAGATTTTAGTAATCTAAGACAGACTGGTTTCTGTCTGACAACTCCATGTAAAAGATTGCAGCTATTAGGTTGTGTATCCCTGACAACTAGTCTGTCCCAAATTACTCAGCTATTCATCTGGATTGTATACTGGCATGACGCCAACAGCTATAAAGGAGAGCAGAAAATTGCCTGCAATCAATGCCATTCCTCTTCTCTACCTGCATTACTAGATAGATTTAAGAAAAAAAAAACATTTAAATTGAGAACATCTTTTGGGTAAACATGTTGTTTTTGTCGAAACTCAGCATTACCGCTGGTACCAATCAATGATTTCCTAAGGCTGATCTCTCTTATTTATTACTTCTTTGTAATGCATTGATAACAGATGACAAAAAAAGCTATAATACTATACCTTCAATGAACCTGTTGACCAGTATGTCAAGATTGTCTTCACCAGTGACAGACTGGATTTGCTGGAAAGCTTGTTCATAGGTCTCAACGGTGTCTTCTGTTCTCTTTTTCCGTTCTTGCTCTTCTCTTTCTGTTTAATAAGAGACAGATAATATGTATATCGTTATACACTTTAAATGTAATAAGTTATTATATACAACTCATCAAAGACTGAAGATTCAAATACAATCAAAAACTTCAGCTTCAATCAGATGCCATAGACATAACTGGATAGATGATATTTAAGATTGCATCAGGCTGTGAAATATTTCTCCGTTTGCCATAACTATCAACATTAATATTGGACAAGCCATAGCAGTCAAACGCTGTTTGGAGGCGAACTTTGTTAAAGTTGGTCGAACTGACTAAAACTCCTTCTCCCTAAGGATGCATTCAGACGAGCGTGTGCTGGTGCATACATAGGTGCGCACAAAACCGGTGCGCCCGCGTAAATATAAGCCCTTCCCTGAAAATCACTCAAATCTGGTGTAAAAAATATATATACTCACCTCTCCGCCGCTGCCAGGGCTCAGGCGCATCTCGCCGCTTGGGTCCTGTCATTGCAATGAAGTTCTTTCAGCAGGCAGGGATTTAAAATCCCCACCTGTTGAAAGGGCTGCGTCTGATTGGATGAGCGCTCAGCCAATCATAGGCAGGGCTCAGCCATTCATTGAATGACAGCTGAGCGCTGCCTGTGATTGGTCACAGCGCTGAGCCAATCACAGGCAGCGCTTGGCCATTCATTGAATTCATTGAATGGTCGAGTGCTGCCTGTAATTGTCTGAGTAAACAGGCATGAGTCTGAGTAGACAGTAAACAGGCACGGGTCTAGGTCAGAGGCAATGCTTCGAAAGCAAAGTCACAAGCCAAGGTTAGGTAGATGAATGGACCATCCTAGGAACAAATACAAAGACTGCTGGAGTCAGGATGAGACTTAATACTCTAGCACCTGTTAGTGCTCAGAACGAGGTTTATATACATAGTCCTGTTAGATAAGTTGTTATGTGATATCAGAGGTGGACTTCAAAATTGGTGTTAGTAGCATATGCTGGCTACTAGATGGAGTGAGTAGTGTCTCACTTGAGCCACTAGAGGGACCTCTAGCATGTAGAGTCATACACTGGCCACTAGAGAGAGCTGCAGCATTGGAGATAGAAAAAAAGATTATGTCAAACTAGAGGACAGAGTTGGCTAGTGTTGGAAGCGTTGAACATGGTAAGTAGTTCTTGGTGCCATTTTGTTACATGAACACATTATAAATACAATATTCAGTTGATTCTCAAAGCTATTTGGGACAATGCTCTATGGAAATATGTGAATAACAAACGTTCCATTATATCTACTTTAAAGTGGTTTTCACATAAGCAACCCTATAAAAAGAATTTATAGTGATAAGCTAATTGTCTAGGGTCCTGTTTCTTTAACCTGTGGCCATCAGCGGTTACGCCTGAGGAAGCCACAGATGAATGACTGCCTGTATACACTGAGCAAGAAGTCACTCCTTAGTTGTTTCAGTTCAGTGAGCTGAAATGAATTAAATAGCAACTAATGAGTAATTTCTCGTTCACTACCCTGGGACAACTATTGGTTAAAAACACTTGCTTAAGTATGTTTTTGGCCGATAGTTCACCCCTGTAAAACTACCCTGAGATCTGCATTTCAAACCCCGGTCTGAATATAAGTACTGCTAACACATGATGCACCTAGTATGTGAAGGGAGTGCAAGCCTCTTCATATATTAGGCACATCTTGGATCGTCCATATGCATACATAGCAATCTACATAAATTTCTAGTACAATTTATGCCAGTTTCTGACATAAAATAGACATAAATGTATCAGTTTGAGTAGCCACGCCCCTCAAAGAAACCACACCCCCTTTTCAGAAAAGCGGCCTAGAGTAGCATATGATCAAAAAGCTGCAATCTTTTTGCGCAAGCTGAGCTTGCATCAAATTTTGCAGCTGATTTACCCCAAAAAAGACATCATAAATCTCCCCAAAACTTTATGTCTTCCAACGTCTTTATACTAGTTAAAATGTTCAGTGTTATACGGCATATTCAGCTTAAAATAGAATTATGTGCAATTAGAACAGTATGAGCAAACTTTGGTCTTGTACGAAATAAGATAAATGGCAATGTGTTCAATAATTATAATCAGAAAATAATTATACAAGATGATAAAGCGGTTACGGCGAACCAAATCAAACTTTGAGGAACTGATGTAGGAGTGCTGTAGATCCATCCTGAAACTAATGGGTTGCTCAGCTTCAAACAATTATTTTGCAATATGTGGCAATAAAAATGCCTTTACTTACTTTCTCTACTTTGACGTCAACAAAGCGTTATCAGTAATGAAAATATATTGTTGGCTCTGACATACTTTACTGTCAGTCAATGTTCTCTTCTCTGTCTGAAGAATATCAGTAATTTAAAAGTTGGAAGTTTCTACAATTACCTCTCTTGCGTCGGGCATCAAGCACTTCTTCACTGATTGAGCGTTCCTGAGTTTTAGTTCCCATAAACTCCTTGAGTCTGCGGTCATGATCAATAACACGCTGAAGCTCCTTAATCTCTGCCGTGTGCTGGTTCAAGTCTTTTTCAGCTTTCTCCTTCATCTGTAGCATTTTTGTCTGGGCTTCGTCCCTTCACAAGAAATATAAAGTGAAAACAAAATAACTTTACCTATGTTAAGGAAGGATTGTTCATTCCAAAATATATTACCATTACCTGTACCTTGCATACATATTCCATACAATATGACATAGCATGTCATACATAGAATATAGGGGGCCCTATAGCAAATATCAAAATGGGTCACCATAATAGTGCTGACACCCAGGATAGAAAAGACTTCTATTTCTTACCTATTTCTTACCTCCCCCACACCCTTTCCATGAGCCTTGGGCTAGTTCCTCATGCTTGCTAATATTTTTGTATATATCTGAAGAGAGGGGTCCTAAACAGGGTCTCACCGTCCAGTTGCTAAAAGGATGAGACCAAGTAAGAGTACTTTTACACGGCAACCAACAGAGCAAGTTGGAAATTGCTGGAGAACAGGAGAAGTCCCAGAAGATTGGAAAACGGGAAATGTTGTCCCTATCTTCAAAAAAGGGAAGAAGGTGTATCCAGGAAACTACAAGCCTGTGAGCCTGACATCTATACCGGGAAAAAAATTATTAAACAGCATGTATGCAAGTACTTGGATGAAAATGGTATAATTAACCAGAGCCAGCATGGGTTTGTAACAAGCAAGTCATGTCAGACTAATATAATTTCCTTCTATGACAGAATCACTGACCGGGTTGATCAGGGAAATGCGGTGGCTATAGTTTATCTTGACCTTAGTAAAGCATTTGACAAAGTATCTCATACTATACTTATTAAAAAAAATGACCATAAATGGGATTGATAAGGCAACTGTTAGGTGGATTCACAACTGGCTGAGTGATCATACTCAAAGAGTGGTCAAAAATGGCTGCACATCCAAGTGGAAGAATGTATCAAGTGGGGTACCCAAAGGCTCTGTCTTAGGCCCAGTGTTGTTCAATATTTTTAAAAATGATCTAGAGGAGGGACTCGATGAGAAACTGACCCAATTTTCCGACAACACAAAGCTAGGAGGGATAGCTAACACTAGGGAAGAGATAGAGTATTCAAAAAGATCTAGAAAAGCTTGCACAGTGGGCAGTGACTAACAGAATGGTATTTAACAAAGAGAAATGCAAAGTCCTACATCTGGGCTAGAAAAATGAAAAAAGCACATACAGAATGGGAGGAATTGAGCTAAGCAGCACATGTGAAAAAGACTTGGGTATACTAATAGATCATAGACTGAACTTGAGTCAACAATGTGATGCAGCAGCCAAAAAGGCAAACACAATTCTGGGATGTATTAAGAGAAGCATAGAGTCTAGATCACGTGAGGTAATTAGCCCCCTCTACTCTTCCTTAGGCAGATCTCATCTAGAATACTGTGTCCAGTTCTGGGCACCCCACTTTAAAAAAGACATAGACAAACTGGAGCAAGTTCAGAGAAGAGTTACCAAGATGGTGAGCGGTATGCAAATGATGTCGTATGAGGAACAGTTAAAGGATCTGGGAATGTTTAGCTTGCAAACAAGAAGGCTGACAGGAGACTTAATAGCTGTCTACAAATATCTGAAGGACTGTCACAGTGCAGAGGGATCAGCCCTATTCTCATCTGCACAAGGAAAAACTAGAAGCAATGGGGTGAAACTGAAAGAGAAGGGACAGAAATGAGATATTAGGAAAAAACTTTCTGACAGTGAGGGGGATCAATGAGTGGAACAGGTTACCACGGGAGGTGGTGAGTTCTCCTTCAATGGAAGTGTTCAAACAAAGGCTGGGCAAATATCTGTCTAGGATAATTTACTAAATCCTGCACTGTGCAGGGGATTGGATCAGATGACCCTGGAGGTCCCTTCCAACTCTACCATTCTATGATTCTATGAAGTGATCAAGAATCACTCAATTGTCAGAGTTACTAGGTTTTCAGCTCACCCAAAAATCAAGTGACTATCGGCCCATATAAGCAGGCAGTATGAACAACAGTCTGTTTATTCTGAATGGAGGTGGGTGGCCAGAAGAGATTTCTGGCATACTGCAACTCCATTCAGTGAATGATTATCGCTCGTGTGCAAAAGCACAGCAGCAATGATCGTTGGGATGACTGTCGGGTGCTTAAGTGTCTGACAATTGTCGCATGTAAAAGTACCCAAAGGTAGGGTCCACTCTCAACCAGCCACACGATCTGCTTTTGCGGCATGCAGGCTTCTGTACATAGCATGTACATAATAAAGACCCAATAGTTTGTTTCAGTCAAAGGACAGCAACAATACATAACCCCTTTTAATCGTAAATAGCAAATCGTTAGTAGAATGGCCACTATTGGTGGATAGGATAAAGATAAACTATAGATGAAACATTGGCTTATGGGAATTCTCCCTGTTCTAACCTTCCCATTATACAGCCTTGATGTTGGTGTAGACGATAATTCGTACAAAGTCAGTACTTCCTAATACTTTATAGGTAAATGAAAATAAAACCAAAAACATTAGAGGATTAAATCTTCTTGTGGCTGTGTACAGTACCTAGCATCATAGGCTGCAGATGACTCATCAATCACAGTACCAATTTCCTTTCGGGTTTGAAGCAGTTCCTAAGGAGAATAAACAAGAAATAAGTGTTACACAGCAAAGACCTAATCTGTTTTCCTCTGTATTATTTTCAAACTGTCAATTACCAATTTCTAGAGGACAGGCATCTTTTCAGAAAATGCAAGTCATTGCAGACTCTACCTTTTATCTTGTTTAGTTTTTGTGCTTACCTTTTCAAGTCTTTTATACAGTTGGTCAAAACGGGACCGTTCAATTCTCAGTATGTCAATCTCTTCCCTCATCTTGGAGTTTTTTGCCAGTTGCACATTAAATTTGGTCGAAGCCTAATTGTCAAAAAGAAAAATATCAAAAGAAAGAAAATGTCAAAGCAAACCATATATTACATGATGACATGTTAACTTAAAATGTATGTCCACCAAATCAGGAAGTCAGACTTGACTGAAATTAGTACAAATGTTTTGTTCTTGTACAAGAGATGTAGGGAAATGAGACATGAAGTGTTAATGTCAACTCAATGCTCGTTCGGCCAAAAGCCATCCCTCCCAACTCCTCCATAAGCCCGAATGCTTGATTTGGCCAAGTATTTGTGTGTTTTCAATGGGTAGGGCAGCTAATTTCCAAAAAGAACAAAAGAATCAAGCATTGAAATTAAACCTGCCCGATCCTTCTTTCCTCTGACACTCAGGAAAGAGTGAGAAATCCCCCACCTCCATGCAATAGTTGGCCAGTCCTAACTAAATCAGTGGTTTGAGACAACTTTCCCCTAATATGTATGAAGGCCTTTATTCAACAGATATGAAAGGGATAAGACAACTACTGAAGTACAACTTTCCTTGACAAACAAAATATGGGCAGCATTTCCACATTTTAACAATATGTGAAGTCCAAATTTTATGCTGATACATTTCTTAAAGTATCTTTATCAGTCTTAGACTAGCTCACAGGGGAACAAGTGTATCCTTCAGTGGGCCCTGAACCAGCAGTAGACCTTGCATACGAATGGCGCACAGTGCAGTACACCCACCGCAATATATACTGATAACTGTACGTATGAATGTAACTGTTCAGTGGGCCACCAGAATACATTTCACCGGTGGGCCCTATGCATCCCAGTCTGACAACGATCATTATAGTGACCTTGCTTTTGTTTTTTTGATACAGAGCTCCAAATATGGTCATAAATTTAACATTCAACGACCGGCAGTCACCATGGAAGGAGTTTATCGCACACTGTCTAATCAACGAGTTCAATGTATAGCAGTGAGCTCCTGAGCTCCCCATATCTCATCTTCATGGACTCATATGTGCATGACTTGCATGGGTTACATGGTTTAACTGCAGTCTAACCATAATTTTCAGGTACTGAGTAGAGATAACTTGTAAAGGAAGCAAAAGATTTCTCTTGTATGGTTTGTGTAAAATTCAAAGCTAAGAACTATTTAGTTGGAAGCATCAGAAATAAGTGAGATGCTAATTATGCTCAGTGAGGCTGTGATCAAATCTATATTCAAAGGAAAATAATTATCTCATGAATCATTAAGTCGAAGTGTCAAAAATATGATGCAGATACAGTAATTATTCTCTGCAAGCGGATGGCTTTTTTCAGTCAGGGGGAAATATTTATACTTCCCAGCTTGTGCTTATTGCATGTGTTATAAAGCCTGTAATTACTACACTATTATTTTGTACTTCCTGTATCTTTTATATTACGGTCAAAATGATTTGCTTTCTTCCGCTGTGCCAGGTGGATAGTGCGATATTCTGCAAGCTGCAGGTGGCTCTCCATGGTAATTCGGCCATCCCTAGCTTCCCTGCAGGACCTTGGTTGTGATTCATAAAGTCTGGAACATTATTTGTCCTTTAACCCTGTTAAAAAACACAGGAACTTTTTGTTTTTCTCTCCCCAAACTCCCCATAACTTCTTTATTTCTCCGTCACGATAGCCATCTGAGGGCTTGTTATTTGCAGGAAAAGTTGTAGTTTTCAGCAGTAGTGAAAAAGTAAAAAAAAAATTCTAAGTTGGATGAAAAAGTAAAAGAAAAAATCAATTTCATCATTTTGAGTGATCTTGTTTTTACAGCATGCCATGTGCGGAGAACATGGCATGTTAACTTTATTCTTTGGCAATACTACATTTATACAGTATTTTTTGCCATCTTCTGACCACCATAACTTTTTTTTTAATTGATGGAGTTGTGGAGAAGGCTTGTTCTTTGTGGGACAACCTGTACTTTCTATTGACACCATTTTGTGACACATGTGACTTTTTGATTACTCTTTATAACACTTTTTCATGGCGACAGTGATCAAAAACTGATCAATTTTTGTATTGTGCTTTTTTCTACGGTGTTCATCTTGTGAGATAAATAATGCATTATTTTAATTGATCAGACTTTTACGGAAGCATTGATATTGCATATGTTCAATTTTTTTCTTCAAAAACTTTTCATATTTTTCATTATTTCTTGTAATTTTAAAAAAATTATTCAACTTCTTTTAACTTTTTTTTTAACCCCATAGGGAACTTGAACTGGCAATCACCCAATTGCTTATTCGCTCGTACAATTTACTGTAATGCTTCAGTATTGCAGTATACTGTTTTTCTGCAGGCATTCTATTAAGTTGTGCTGCAGGCACATTTTAATAGGGAGAAAGACATGGCAGCTCGCTCCATCTGTCAGGCCATTTAAATGCCGCTGTCAGATTTGACAGGAGTATATAAATGATTAACAGCTGCAATCAGAGTTATCGCTGATCATGGCTGTAACGGGCAAGTGTCAGCTGTCAAAAACATCCAGCGCCCACTATCTATGGAGCTGACTTGGCTCTTGAGCAAGCTCTATGGAAACTTTGCCGGTTTGGAGATGTACATGTACTTGCTTTAGCACCAACTGATTGAAAATTCATTTAAATGGGGTAAAAATGACCCCGGAAAAATATGTATCCACTCTGTGGCATGGGTAATCATTTTATGCTTTTCAGTGCAAGATTTTTAAACTGCTATAGAAAACCATTTATATAGGCACTATTGAGCCATTTATACAAACATATTAATGGAAGTCACATTGATAAGGGCCATTTGTTAGCCAAAACCCAAAGCCATGTCTAGAGACCTTCACTCTGGGAAACCATCAGCAGCCATTGAAAACAATAAATGTCACACGCAACTTTTTTACATGGTAGTGTTGGAAGGAAAATAGACATCTACATTGTGGTTCACCAAGTCACTTTAGTAGATTAAATACTTACCCGGTCCAAGCGATTCTCCATCACCTTAACATTTTTCTGAGTCTGAGTGTTCTGCTTGGCAGAACCGGATGATCCTCTTACTTGCTTCCTCTGATTGGAAATTCTCTTTTCCCAAGATTTTATCTAAAAAAAGCAGACATTTCTGTAAATGCATTATAGTCCAAGCAAAATGAAAAAAAAGTTCTGGCCGTTCTCTGACTATTTTGATACAATAAAAACAGTAATATTGCTATTATACATTTGTAGGTCTTTAAAGTTACACCTGGACTGATTCACCATTACTAATAGAGCAGCACAGTAATCGCTATTGGGTGTTACTCTTTTTAGTATATTCTAATGACCTTCTTAACCAGTGGCTCTGGGGCCCCTTGCATATGGATGTCCAGTTTCAGGGCTTTTACCCACTAGCATTTTTTTTAGCGCTGCGATATCGCTGTGTTTTTTTCAATGGGACTTCCTAATGTTAAAATCACACTGCACAAAAATTGCAGAAGCACAAACTTGCGGTTTTTGTGCGATGCGATTTTAACATTAGAAAGTCCCATTGAAAAAAACGCAGCGATATCGCTGCATTAAAAAAATGCTAGTGGGTAAAAGCCCTCAGGCAGCTCTGGAAACTTTTGTGCACTACTGTAACCAGAAATGATATAGTATTACCAGAACTTAGTACTTGGGTCAAAACCATATGGTAGTTAAAGGGCTTATCTCCCAAAATTAAGTTATTCTCTATCTCTAGCAGTTTCTTAGAATTCCAATATTAGAGCTAGGAAGGAATCTTTTCCTTCCCAAGTTCAAAATGGTGGAAACATATCCCCATGGTGTACAGGCCATTTTTTTCCCTAAGAAGAGGAAAATTGGCTTCTAACTCATGCTTTTTTCCTTCTACTAATTTAACATTGTAGGAGACTAAGCTGAACTGAATGGACCTATGACTTTCTCCAACCTATCTTACTATACACATCTTTTTATACCTCTTCATCCAGATCAACAATTGTTTGCTTCTCAGAGGCCAGTTGTTCATCCAACTCATTCTTCTGTTCCAGCAAGGAATGCAACCTTTCCTGATGGCCCTGGTCACGGGACTGGTTGCTTCGACTCTCCGATATCCTCAAATCCTTCAGTAGTTCATCCCTCTCTCTTTCTAGTGCACGCATTTCGGCTCTACAAAAATCAACGTTACTGTTGTTACAATCATTTAAGCACCGACTTCTGAAGACTCTATATATCTATGTATCGCCTCACACTTATTTAATACCTTGAGATTCATTTTTACATAGTGAGAGAATACAAGATGGAAGCTTGCTGGAGATCCCATTAAGCTCATTATTTATTGCACATTCAATAGTACATTGTATGTGATGGTGAGTCACTTTTCTATTTGCTTATGTAAAAATAATACTATCAAAGTAAATGAGAAAAAAAACTAAATAAATTATAATAGAGATAATACATTGTGCCTTTCAGGAGAGATCTGGTAGACTCATCTATAAGCATCTGCAAATGTGCCTAATGGATAGTGGGATGGAAATCGTTGGTGGATCTCTGTTACTTTGCTAAGAGATGTAATGGTATTGGAAGTTATTAAGGCCCTTTTACACACAATGATTATCGCTCGAAAGCCATATTTTGAGTGATAATTGTTGTATGTAAATGTGCCCATCTTTCACTTTTCTGCCGAATGATGATTTTTAGTTCAGCATAAAATCCATTGTTCAGCAGAATAGCTTATAGCAGGGACGTCACGCTGTGTTCTCTGCAGGGAGCGCTGATAACATTGTTTCAGCTGTCAGCCCCGTGGCAGAACAAGGGAATGTATTCGGAAAACAGACCACCCACTGTTCTCTGAATATAGCTCCCAATGGCGCACACGCATTAATAAGCTACTAACTGGCATTAGTACCAATTAGTAGTTTATGCAAAATGATCGTTCGAAAGTCATCTTTTGAGCAATCATCTTTGTGTGTAAATGGGCCCTTACTGTACAGTACATTGCCGCAGACCAGAGATAACTGTTGGGTTGGGACAGTAGGACTATTACCCCAATCTTTGCTCAATGATGCACAGCATTTGTGGAACTCTTAGAGGACATTAAAGGGGGCTCGCAATTTGGATGGCACCTGATTAAAAATGTTGTCATCTAGTTATGTATTCTTCTACAATATAATCTAAATCTAAAACCATCTACAGAGATGTTCCACTAAACTAAATATGAGAAAAGACAGATTAACAGAAAGATAGAAAGACAATTAAATCTCTAACTTTCAGCTCGAAAACTTTAGGGATATTGCTCCAGTAAGTGTCCTTCCCACATCATCTATGATAAGATGTTCACACTTAGCATGTACCTGACAAAGCCACAAGTTTTCATTCTGTCAGCTGAACTGATAGATCTGCAGAACTCATATGAAGAACAAGAAGAATATTACAGTAGGTGTAATATGAAATACCATTGTTCTGATGAGGGGTAGATGGCATAATGACAGTGGAAAGGTATCTCCTGACAAGACTAACAGAAGTGCTGACAGACTGTAGAAAGTACATACAGCAATAATTGGCAGTAGAACAGTGACTGGTAAAATTAGCATGTTCCCGGGGATTTTAGGAGATGGTAGGTAGTTGCTGCATTTCGAGTTGACAAAATAACACCTATCTTATTGACCTTAATGGCAAATCTGCCTAGTTTTATAGTGTTATGAGACTGCTGGATTTATTTTTTGTAAAACTGTGAAGATTTGCATTTCAGGTGGGTGATAAACTTTTTTTTGTTATGATAGTTGTCAAGCAGTTTTTCAAAGCAATATATACAGTGAAACCCTACTAAACAGAAATCTATCTGTACCGACAATCGTACCGAATGGCTTATACAGTGTGAGCCACAAAAAGTAGCCTCTGACAGTACTGTGATAGGAAGAGCGAGCAATTGGATTCTTTTTTTCCAAAGTTTTATAATGTACCCATGTTACAACCAATGCTGGAAGTGATCCTCATTCCCTTCTATACACCTCTGGGCACATCTCAACATGTTGACTTTACTGATAGATGATGGTTGCAAATAGGGTTTGTGATGTTTTCCTTGGGTTCATCCAGAGTATGTAGATTATTGGTGTATACTTTATACTTTACATTTCCCTATAAATAACAATCACACGTGGACAAGTCTGGTGAACTTGGTGTCCACAGTTCGCTCTTCCATAAACAACTCATGAACCTGTCCCAGTGAATCGCGTAAGTGTGGCATGTTGCTTCACTTTGTTGGATAAAGCAGTACCTTCTTTCTTCTGGTGTTAGTTGGTCATAAAACTGTTCGAATCAACTGTGAATACCGCAGTTTATCTCGTTATGTTTGAAGAAAATTAGGACTACTATTCGAGTTCTTGACATTGCACACTGAACACTAATTTTCTGGTCATGCAGTAGTGTTTCGTGAGTCAGGTAGGGATTTTCAGTAGACCAGTACCTCGTATTCTATGACCTGATAAATAAAGCCATGCTTCGCCATCATAAAGTATAGTAATGGGTTTAAAGTTCTCTAGCAGTCATAGTCAGAAACCATGTGCAGTAATTTATGCATGTAGCTTTGTCAAGTTCTTTCAGTTCCTGCATGGGTTATTCGGTTTGGTTTCAGGTTCAAAGATTACAGCACTCACCGACACGTCATTCATGATATACCAGTTTGCTAGGATTGTTTGAGTTGATTTTCGAGGACAATCTGCTGCTGAAAGTCACAAACTGAATCATGTTTGTGACAGACCCAGTTTGGTGCCCTTTCTGAACGAGGCTCTGAGTACAATGTTTAGCGGCTGGTTTCGTACTTGGACACTTGTTGGCAAAGATTTATTGCGTTTTCTTAATTGATCCGTTTTACGCACAGCCTTCTACACTAACTATGCACAGTTGCAAAAAGAACACCATTGGGCACTATTTCATTTATGAAAGCTGTCTAAACGAAAATCTGTGTTTGTTGCCCAGAACAACCAATCACAGCGCCACTTTCTTATACTGTGGAGGTAAAATGAGAGTGCTAAGGCCTCCTCCAAAGACTCTGGCGCCAGGATCTGAAGCCGACTAATTTTACGTGGCCCACCTTGTATTTTGGGCATTAACAAAATATAATATGTATGTATTTAAATTTTGTGAGTAATAACCAATTTTCTCTATTATAGAAGGCAATCTATATAGGTAAAATTGTGATTGTGTTACAAGGATGAGCGTTATTACTCTGACCTTTATATTGCAGTATAAATCACAGGCAATATTGTAGTAGCAGATATATTTGACATCTTTCACACCCCGTGGTCACTACATGGGCAAAGTGTCAGCCCTCAGGAGTAGCAAACATCTTGCACCAAATGACCAATTTTGATTTACAGCCTTGGACGCTGAATGAATTTGATCCCTTCTCGGACGGCAACCAGTTTTAGCAGCATTTGTATTCAGAAGACTTTAGAATAAATGGTTTCATTCTGAGGATGGTAAATCCATAAATGAGCAGCGACGTGATTCCTCAGCTTGGTATGTGGGACAAGCATAGGTACAAAACATACTATTTTATAACTAGAGGGAGCTTTGTGAAATGTTAGTATACTGTGTAGATATTGATAGGCTCAATCTAATGACAATCCCCTGTCATTAGCATTGCATATGAGACCAGCAGCTATGTCATACATCACCTAGTGATAGGTGGCCTGTAGACACAATCCCTTGCTTCCTCCAATATATTCTCAGTGCGTGTTTCTACATGGCCTTTCACCAGGGCATGAGGGAACCAGTCAAATTGGGATGTTGAACGTGATGATGAATAAACGATGCCTCAGAACCATTGGCAGCCATTGGTTCCCTTGCAACAGTCTCTCAGACTAAGCAAACTATGCATTTCTCTCTCTTATTATTTAATGGTACTATTTAATCTTCTGAAAGACTTTTAAAAATGTTTTAGCAGAGTGAAGTGGAGAAAAATTGGCAGGTTTTGGGAGTACTGTTATTACAGCGAACACACTGCGACAAAATGACGATAACTTTATTCTGTGGGTCAGTATAGGGATAACAATGGCAAATTTATTTATTTGTACTATTTCTAAAAAATAAAATACCTTTTAGGCCGCCTGCACACGGTTGGAAATCCCGCGGCGGGATTTTCCGCGGGATTTCCGCCGCTCAAAGCCTGCATAGGAGTGCATTACAATACGCACTCCTATGCAGACGGCAGCGGTTTGGCCACGTGAAATGTCGCGCGGCAAACAAACCGCGGCATGTCCTATTTTTGTGCGGGGCTCGTCACTCACCCGGCCGCTGGCTCCGGACTGCGCATGCGCCGGCTGCCGGGCAGCCGGCACTTTAAAAAGGGCCGGGGCCGCCAGGCACAGGTGAGTACGCGCTCGTCTCTGCAGGCGCTCGGGTCGGGTCCCGCGGCGAGAATTCTCGCCGCCGGATCCGACCCGCTCGTCTGCAGGCGGCCTTAGAAATATATATTTTTTTCTTTTGCTGTTCTTTGACCCCCCCTTTTTTATTTTTCCATTGATGGGGCTGTGTGAGGGCTCGTTTCTTGCTGGACGACCTGTGGTTTCTATTGGTACCATTATGGAGTACATACGACTTTTCGATAGCTTTTTTAATACATTTTTTCTTGGAGACAGTGACCAAAAAAGCATAAAACAATATGTTATTTTGAAAGCTCAGACTTTTATAGGCACAACAATAACAAATATTTGACGTTTTTTTGTTTTCTTTTATTATTTTCAATTTGGGAAAAGGTTTTTTTTTACTTTTAATATTCTTTTTTTTATTCTAAAACATTTTTTTTCACTTATTTAACCTTTTCTTTAATCCCCTGAATGGACTTGAACTGCAATTGTTTGATCGCTCTTACAGTATAATGCAATACCATAGTATTGCATTGATAGGCATTCATTTATGACGGCCCTGGGAGCTTTCAAGAAGTTCTGGGCTGTTATGATAACCAAACGACACCTTACAATCTTACCCTGAGTTTTGGGGGATTTAAATGGCGGCACTTAAAGGGTTAACATTCACGATCAGCGTGATTGCTAATCGCTGGTGTTTCAGGTGGGTGTCAGCTGTCAAAGACAGCCAGCACCCACCTTGTATGGTGCAGGCTCGGCTTTCAGTTCCGCTCCGTACATACCCTGCACCCCTGTGATGTAAATGTATATTCTATGAGTGAAGGAGTTAAGTACAATATCCATAAGATTGCTTTACAGTGCAAACCATGTAATATTGTAAGGCAGTGAATGTCACTTACTGTCTACCTCCCCCTTACAAATCAGACTAAATAGGCCACCATCTTCTTCTCTAAGGTCACCCGGCGGATTTGCTGTGGACATTCCGCAGCAGATCTGCATCGAAACCCACATAATTTAGTGTGGATTTTGACGCATTTTTTAAATACGGATCTTATTGCGGAATACACACCATCATTAAAAGGTGCATTTCAGCCTAAACAGTGATAAAATTGACATGCTGCAGATTTAAATTTCGCACTGCGTGTCAATTTCCAAACAGTTTTTGTGGTGATTTTTTCCACAAAATTTAGAAAATCTCATCCACTTTGCTGCTACTGTAAATGCCAACGATTTTCTATGTGGAGGGCAAATTATACCCTTAAAGCCATACTGTGTCAAAATAAAAAAAAAAGGACTTTGCACAGTCTTGGTTCTGTCTACTGAATCCTCTCACATAGAAGGCAACAGTTTAGGCAACGTCTCCTTACGCTACTAGTACCATAACTTTTATAAAAAGCATTGTTAGAAAAAAGAAATTCAGTTTTGAAAAAGAATCTATCAGAAGAATGTTCAGCCTGGAATGTTGTGCAAGCATAACACTAATATATGGATGTTAATGGCTGTTATTGTAGGATGCCGAGACTGCTGCATCTTGTCATCCTCTGAAAGGGAAGAAAGAAGGATCACCTAGAAAAACTGGCCCATTGGCAGTATATAATAAGAGAAGTGTTTCTTACTGCAAGCATATCATTCTTCCCTTAGAAAGTAACTAAAAATAACAAGAATCAAAAAGGGCTCCAGGAGAGGAAATGTGTGCAAAGTGGTAGATGCTGCAAACTCCCACAAGAAAGGAGAAAAATATATAAGTATGCTATAGTAACCCTGATAATGCCATGCTATATATAAGAAGAATTCATCAGATTCTGAATATCAAAATATATATTGTGTCACTGTAGTGATGAGTCTGGGCCAATTGATGGTCATAGTTTAGGGAAATGGTCAATAAAGAAGGATTCTCTGCTGTGAAGTGGTCTCATTATGCTTCACTTGAGAGGCCTTGTTAAAAGGAGGTTGTTAAAAAAGCCTTCTGAGCTCCCAGACTCCCACTTTGGTTCACCTCCTGAGTAGAGACTTTGCACAAAAGGGTATGAGACGCACCCTGTGCTAATACATGGTGGTGATGTGAAGCTTCTGGGCTTCCACTATAGAAGGAGAAAAAGGCTATGAGGAAAAGCCTGTGTGAGGTGAGACACAAATGAGAATGATGGTATATGCCAGAGGTGCTCAAGAGATGAGGGTTTGAATGTGGTCCTCAACTGCCAGCTGACCAGGAGAAGGAGTCATTGCCAGTCCCCCCCACCCCACCCCGACTAACTCCTTTCAGTGTGATCATACTAACAGGTCCTGACGCTGTAGGTTAGCTTCGCTCCTTCCCCAACTCTTAGTGATCTTAAGAACAGGAGCCGGGGTTGGGGAGGAGCAAGGTTATGCTGTAGCTGATAACAGGAGGCAGTAGCAGTACAAAGTTGATCTATGTATGTTCTGGTGAAAGGAGGAGGGGAAGGAAGTTTGTATAGGACCGTATGTTGGATGGGGCAGAAGAGTGGATAAAAGATTTGTTTTATGTGGGATTGTTTATTAGGTCTTCGGAAAAGAGGGGGAGAGAGATATTTTACATGGGATTATATGTTGTGGGGACAAAGGTAGGGGGAGTGTTTAGTTTTTTTTTGTGGGACTGTGAAAGGAGATTATAGGAGGTAGAATATGGTGTTTACATGGGACTGTATGATGGTGGAAATGAAGGGACAAAAAGTATGGTTTTTATATGGCACTGGATGGCGGGAGAACACTATAACCGAAAGTGCCACATGGGCTTAATATAAGTAAGAAAGGCCACAGGGGGTCACAATAAGAAGGGTCACATGAGGTCAGTATAACTAAGAGGGGCACAGAGGGGCAGTATAACTAAGACAGGCCGCAGAGAGGCACTGTTTAGTATTTACTAAGAGGAACATTGGGGGTAGCAGCAGGATGGGAAGAGTGTTCAGAAATGAGTTGTAGCTGGTAATAGTGGTCTGGGCCCAGATAGAGAAATAAAAGAAAAACGGACATCACCAACCAAAAAAGTAATTGCCGGTGATCAATGGATCCCCTGCACTGTAATTACTATCACTCTGTAGAACTGGTATCGTGGTCCATAAGCCTTACAAGGGCTGTTTGTACCTCAAAATGGTAGAAATGAAAACATCAACTCATTCTGCAAAAAATGAGCCATCAGCTCCTTTATAGTGGGAAAATAAAAAAGTTATATAGAAGTGCTATAGAAGTAGTAAGAAAAAGAACCTCTACATGTTTTGTATCGCTGCAATCATTCCGTAATTTATACATAATTATATGTCTTGTTTTAACCTTCATTACTTGGGTTTGCCAGACCTTCACCTGACGATAGATCTTACAAAAACTACCAGAGTTGAGTACCCGTGGAATATGCAAAGTTTGTGTAATGTTGTGAGCCATTGTGTCTGTTATGTCGTGTTTAGTGTCAAGCGCTAGTAAACCTGGCAGAAGTCAATTTTCTGGTAGTTGTCTCGGTTCCCGAGCGTGTGCCAACCAACTTGCAAGAAAAACTGGTGGTCCGAAGAGAGTGACAAATCCCCTGATGTCACCCTGTCTATACATGTACTGTATGTAGAATGCACTTGATTGAATAATAGTCTGAAATATAAAACTACCGTATGTATCAAAACCACAAAAAGTTATCAAAGAATGTAAGAGAGTAGAGGAGCCCCTCTTGTTGATTATCAATGCCTAACTCTATATTTTAACTAGTTATGTTATTTATGCTTTTTTTTTTGACAGGAAAATTATCTGGTTTTGACCGCCTGCACACGGCCCAGCCGATGTCCACGTGGAAGTCTTTTAGCTGTACTGCAGATGGTCGGCACGGCGAGCCGTTGGACATGCGCAGTACAATCACTTTTTATAATTACTGCTTTTCCCACGTCATCCCTGGGCGATGATGCAGAACCCGCAACCTTTCAGCAATGTCATTGCAAAAGGGCGCCGGATCAGACAGCTTCCATTGACTTTAATGGAAGCCATCCATACGAAGTCCGCACAGAATCGCAGCATGCTGTTATTTCTTCTCCGCGAGCAGAAAATCACACTCTATTTCCGTTCGTGGAAATGAAACCGTGTATTGTCATAGCATGCTATGGGCTGTATTTGCTGCAGAATCCAGAGGCAGATGCCCGCTCCGGATTGTGCAATGCAAATCCGCCCATGTGCAGGCGGCCTTTAATGTTTGTATCCCTACCTACTGTGAGATGGGGACCTGCTCTTAGCAATATTATGCAGTGGTTCTCATGACTTTAGTGTCATGGCCTAACCAATATGATGTCTTCATTGGTTGGGAATAGAGATGAGCGAGTATACTCTCTAAGGCACATTACTCGAGCGAGTAGTGCCTTAGCCGAGTATCTCCCCGCTCGTCTCTAAAGATTCGGGGGCCGGCGGTGGGCAGGGAGCGGCGGGGGAGAGCAGGGAGGAACGGAGGGGAGATCTCTCTCTCCCCCCGCTACCCGCCGCAACTCACCTGTCACCTAAGCCGGCCCCCAAATCTTTAGAGACGAGCGGGAAGATACTCGGCTAAGGCACTACTCGCTCGAGTAATGTGCCTTAGCGAGTATACTCACTCATCTCTAGTTGGGAACCTTATAGCATAATATAGGCTACATGAGAGTGCAAAGGTGCAAACATGCAGCATAAACTCACGTGAGTTGTGGTAAAGCTGTATAAGGAAGTGACTTCCGACCAAAGAGGAGTCAGGTGACAGTGGGCACTATGCAACAAGAAAAGTGCAGTGAGTTAGACTACTATAAGAGTGACACAGTGCGCCTGAGAGGGATAGTGATCACCAGGGCCATTGTAGACCTGCACCCCTGCTTCTAAGCTTTAACCCCTTAATTATAACTGCTTTCACAGAGAGAGAATTTTTGACTAACATTGTGACCAACCGGGGTCTAAAACAACGGGAGAGGTTGAAGTGTGCCAGGACTGTGACCAAGCTTGGGTTGTGGGTCTGAGACAGTGGGGAAGAAGTAGGCAACTGACTGATATAAGGCCGGGTACAGAGGAAGTGAGTAAACTGTGCGTTTATTAAGGTAACATTCAAAGAACCATTTTACAGCAAGGGTGTCACAGAATGCTTTAACAGCATTGTCCCACTTCTGTGGCCTGCCTGTTAACCATATTTATCGCCAATAGAACATGTATGGGACCATCTGGGACACCAACTTTGACTGCCTACAAGTTTGCATGATCTAGACCAGGGGTGTCAAACTCATTTTCACCAAGGGTCGCATCAGGCTTATGGTGACCTTCAAAGGGCCGATTGTAATTGCGAGAATTCTCACAGTGGGACCCGACCCGAGCCCCTGCAGGAACCAGCGCGGTACTTACCTGCTCCCGCGGCTCCAGTTCTGTGATGTGCCGGGCAGCCAGCGATGCGCAGAGCCGAGTCAGCGGCCGGGGAGCGAGCCCTGCACAGAAATAGAGCATGCCGCGATTTGTTTTCTGCGCGAGATTTCGTGTGGACAAATCGCGGCCATCTGCATAGGATTGCGTTTTCCAACACAATCATATGGCAGCTTCCACAGGCGGAAATCCCGCTGCGGAATTTTCGCCCGTGTGCATGGGCCGCGCAAATACGTGTTGAATGCGCAGGAAACCTATGTATACACTGCATATTTGCACACCATTTCAATGGGCCCACGTGCGTTCATTTTTGCAAACGCAAATGAGCCCTAATAGTGACCCTGATAGTGGCCCCAGTAAAAATAATGAACTCCACAGTGGCCCAATTAGCAATATTAACCCCCTCAGTAGTAATACCCCCATAGCAACGTTAACCCCCCCCCTCAGTAATAAGCCCCCTCCAGTAATAAGCCCCCCCTCAGTAATGAGCCCCCCCTCAGTAATAATAAGCTCCCCTCAGTAATAGTAATAAGCCCCCCTCTGCAACAATAAGCCCCCCCAGTAACAATAATAAGCCCCCCCAGTAATGACCCCCCCAGTAATAAGCCCCCCCCAGTAATAAGCCCCCCTCAGTAATGCCCCCCCCCAGTAAGAAGCCCTTTCAGTAACAATAATAAGCCTCCTCCCCCAACCCATATACTCACCTCCTCCCTGCTGTCAGCGCCGCTCCTCCTCTTCTCTCGCTGATCCCCGGGTGCACACTGACGTCAGTGTGTAGCCAGGAACGCTTCCTCCCCGAGTCCTCTCCTGCGGAACTGAAGAGCAGGGGACTTGGAGGAGGAGGATCCTGGCTGCACACTGACGTCAGTGTGCGCGGGGATCAGCGCTGCCGGCGTGATTACCAGCGGGGAGCTGCGGCACCCCAGCTGGTAATTGCTGCAGTGGTGAGCGGCGTCGGCATGCCGCGGGCCACATAACATGAGGCAGCGGGCCGGATTCGGCCCACGGGCCTTGTGTTTGACACATGTGATCTAGAGGCTCAGTTGCAGTAACTGTAGAGCGATATGTCGCAGGATGCCATATGGAACCTGTATGTCTCCATGCCCATCCGTATCACATTTTGTATCCAAGCTAGAGGCAGTACAACAGGGTACTAGAGCCTCCATGCCCATTTGTATCGCATCTTGCATCCAAGCTAAAGGTGGCCCAACAGGGTACTAGAGCTTTCAGCCCATTCGTATTACATCTTGCATCCAAGCTAAAGGTGGCCCAATGGGGTACTAGAGCTTCCATGCCCGCCTGTATCACATCTTGCATCAAAGCTAGAGGCGGCCCATCAAGGTACTAGAGCCTCCATGCCCACCCGTATCACATCTTGTTTTCCAGCTAGAGGCGGCCCAACGGGGTACTAAAGCCTCCATGCCCACCCGTATCACATCTTGTTTTCCAGCTAGAGGCAGTACAACATGGTACTAGAGCCTTTCATCAAGTATTACGTTTTTTGCAATAAATTATTCTTTTGCTCTGATATTGTAATCGCTTACTTATATCAACGTTACAATCACACATAGAAAGTTCCATTTGATTCCGACAACTCCTTCTAGGTGCTTGACTTTATTTTTTACAATGAGTGTAGAATGGGTGCTGTGTAATGCTACATTCTTTTTATATAGGACCACCTCAATAACATTTTATTTTAGAAGACTGCAAAAATGGCAGGTCTATATCATTATTACTTATTATATGTGTCATTATTTCCAGGGTGTTGTACATATGAGAAGGTTTGTACATGTTCATCCTATGTACATTACATAAGATAATAACCAGCATGAATGAAATAAATAACAGACTGATACAGAGGGCCCTACCCATGAAGGTTTACAATTAGAGATGAGCGAGCATACTTGCCCGAGCCTGATGCTCGTTCGAGTATTAGGGTGCTCGAGATGCTCGTTACTCGAGACGAGCACCACGCGGTACTCGTCTCGATTAAACGACCACTGACCATTGAATTCAGTGGAGCCGGCAACACAGCCGGCTGCATTGAAAGCAATGGGCTGCCGGCGATCGCGGGATGAATTGTCGGGAAGGGCTTAAATATATAAGCCCTTCCCTGCAATTCATCCAGAAATGTGTAAAAATAAAAAAAAAAATATACTCACCTTGTCCCGGCAGAGGAGAACGATCTTTACGCTGACAGTGGGGGGGTCTCACTCTTGCCACTATTGTGGCTTAATAGTGGGACCTGGGAACTTGAAATGCAGCGCAACATGTAGCCCCTCGCCTGCCCTATCCGTTTCTGTGTTGTTCCCATCACTTTCTTGAATTTCCCAGGTTTTCACAAATGAAAACCTTAGCGAGCATCGGCGATATACAAAAATACTCGAGTCGCCCATTGACTTCAATGGGGTTCGTAACTGAAAACGAACCCTCGAGCATCACTGAAAGTTCGACTCGAGTAACGAGCACCCGAGCATTTTGGTGCTCGCTCATCTCTATTTACAATATATATAAAAAAGCAATGGGATTATTCTGATAAACACAGGTTTGTGGTTATAGGACAGCCTGTAAGCTACTGATAGGTCTGCATGGAAATGGTAGGGAATTTTGAATTCCTTGAAGCCCTGCAGGTTATAATGGCCGTGATCTTGCGGTTCAGATATATAACAGAACATGAGAGAATTGGTGTGTTTAGTTACAAAGTAAAAGTCAGTTGATCTGTTTAATCTGGCCCAAAGAGACCTGAAAGGTGCCCAATTATTAAATAGTCTGCTTATCAGATGGTTAAAGGAAAATGTATAAAATTCACTTGCAAATACAGAGAATCTAAAGACAGAAAATACAATACAAAATACTAGCAAAAAAATGGTACTACAATGTTTTTAATCAAAGGAGCTTCACAATTTGTTATCTTTCTCAGTCTCTCGCTTTTAGGCTGAATGCACTCAGCCGGGTCAGATTCCGACTGCGAGATCTTGCAGCTGAATCAGACCCTGTGCCCCGGCGGTGACACCTGTGTACCTGTCAATTGTCTTCTCCTCTGTGCTGCGGATGTGCCAGCAGGCACACCGCCGCGCATGCGCACTGCAGAGAATGACACAAAGGCGATGAGGTGAATCACCGCGGGACAGACAGCTTCCATTCACTGCAACGGAAGCTGTCCGTGCGAGGCTCACACTAGAATAGGACATGCTGTGATTTTTCATGCGCAAGTGGAAAATCGCAGTTGATTTCCGCTCGTGGCCATGGAAAAGCGTTTTGCATAGTATGCCTATGGGCAGTATTTGCTGCGGGATCCGGAGGCGGACACCCTCTCCAAATTCTGCAGTGCAAATAGGCCCGTTTGCATTGGGCCATAGTCTGTAGTAAACTACAGTACCAAAATTACATTGCAGTTCTATGCTGAAAACCGATGTTGAATTATCAGGCTTTCTGGATTATCAGATGCCAAGATTACAGGAAAGTGACTCCAGAGTTAATTGTGGAGAAAAGCTTGTCAATGAATATACAGTATAATCAGGGACTGAAGTGTCATTAGTGGTATTCAGTAAAAATGATAAAGTAAGTACAAATGCACAAGTGGCATCTGGGTATATGCTGCACTTCAGTCTATATTTCTAGTCCTACTGATTCATTATGTAGGTTGACTTTAAATGAGATGCACACTATGACAGAAGTGGCAGGTGTCTTGCAGTGCTTCATATTATAAGACAGCACATCCCCGAGTACCATGCTGCACTAATGACATGACATTAAGAGAAGACTCCCCGAGGCAGTAATCTGCCTGTTAAAGGGAGATGGCGTTCTGCAGGAGATTAGTTGAACAAGTCTTAGGTAAAGTATACATACAATTGCCTTCTGATTTGCTCCTGTTTCCCAATGGTGGTTGCCTGGCGCTGTCCTTCCTTCAGGCGAAACATACGTTGCAGTTTGGCCAGCTCACTGTCAGCTACAAAACACATAGACAAGTTATAAGTTAATCTTCGTATAGAAAAAAAGTATATTCTGTACTTCCCCCAGCTTCATACACGCCAGTGAATAATATCTCCCTGTAGCGTTACGTGACTTTTGGATATGGGATAAATCTTCACTTCATCTTAAAACAAGCCAAGACTCTGGAATAAATGCCTAAATGCTTTATTTTGGGTGTCAAAGTGGTCACAGCTTTATTTTAATTACAGAAGTCAGGTGAAGTGCTCAGCCATTCACAAATTTCATGAGATCCCCAGCTATCTGACATGCAATAAAGGGGCGGCACACTCTGACTCGCCATCCTGGCAGAGCCAGCACACACTAAGGGTATCAATAATAACCCTTCCAAAAAATCTCACTCTTGGGCTCTAAGGAGTTGTCCAAGTATGATAAATGTTGTTAAAGGTGTTTTCTGGGCAAAAACTATTGATGATCTAGCCTCAGGAGAGCTCATCAATAGTTAATCGCTGGGGACCAGCAGCACAGGATCCTCGATGATCACCTGATCACCCAATCTGCTGTCAGTGCAGCAGGCTTGATGTGAGTCATAGGAAGCGGTAAAGGAAGTCACCTAGCTTGCTTCACTCCCTTTGAAATTAAGAAGAGTTGAAGCAGCTATTTACCCTTCTGGCACTTCCACTGGATTTGGCAACAGAAGTGGACTATACACTTCAGCTCCCAATGATTTCAATGGTAGTGAAGCCAGATAGGCCACTTCCCTGCCCTCTCCTGAAACACATGTCCAACCTGCTGCACTGATAGCAGGCCGGACAATCAGGCGATCGCGGAGAATCGTGTGCATTGGGTTTCCAGCGATTAACTACTGATGACCTATCCTGAGAAAAAGTCATCAATAGTTTTGCCCGAAAACTCCTTTAAATGGCTGGGTATCTGATAAAATAACAAAAGATTCTGTACTTACCTCTATTCTTCCCCGGGAAAACAGCAGAGTGGTCCTGGTAAAGATCCTGCTGTCAGTGCAGGACGGAAGTCAGGTGACTGCTGCAGCCAATTAGAGGCCACAACATCACCTCCCGTTCTCCTGGCATGATCGCTGACATCCATGGCACCATACCAGGAGTTCGGAACAGGAATCAGTGGCTGCAGCGGTCCCCTGCTTTCCAGCCTGCGCTGACAGTAGGATCTTCATTGGAGCCATTCTGCTGTATCCTGGGGAAAGAAGAGAGATAAGTACCGATTCTCTTATTATTTTGTCGCATGCATGGCCAGTTTACAAGATCTTTTTATACTCAAACAACCTCTTAAATCATAGTTTTCTTCCCTGGATAACATTACCGTGACAGCATCCTTTAGGTTGGCTGCTTCCAAAGCTCAGCCTGGTCACCATCATGAAGTTTAACACCCGCTGTTAGTTAAAATTAATTCATTATAGCAATAATGGAGCAAAAAAGTTTGAAATTCAGTGTAGCGGTGACAATTTATTGGGTATTATTGTATTAATGTAGAATCAAATTTAGAAGATTGCTATATTGCTTCTTTTTGGAATAGGAATAACTTTCCACCGCACACTATGCACCCTGCATATTTTGTCGGAAACAGCAACTGTGTGGGTAGCTCTGCCAACACTGCTCAGAGTTGAGTCCTCGCACTTTTTGTAACTACACAACTGGTAGGGAGCCAAACTGTATTGCAGTCATTTTTTACATATCTAAGGGCATACAGCCCAACTGTGCCAGATCCGGCAAGACAGTCCCAGTTTTCAACCACTGTTCCACTGTCCCGAGTACTCTGCTCAATGTTCCAGCCAACTCCACCTGCCCTCCCCTGTCCATGAGCATGCCCCCATATGACATCACAATGATGACCTGAGTCTGCGCCTATCGTGATGCTGCGCATGCAAGAGGTGAAGCAAGCAAGTTCTCCCAGCAGTGTGAGTCAACCTGAGTTAAATATCACTCACCCTGTAATGTAAAATACTTTTAAACTAACAGACTTTTTTGACATTGGGCTGCATGATTCCTCGGCTGCCCGTTGTTATGAAGGTCTGTTGCTGTGTAGGAAGAGGGGGGCTGCCAGGCACAAAAGTGTTTATAAATCCAGACTGTGAAGGAGGGTAAGGGCCTCCAGGCTCATCTGACATGTCAAATTTCTAATAACATATATTTTCTATTTCTAATAGCATAGGGCCATAGAGCGTCTGTTTTAGATGTCAGCCATATATACACACAGCCAGTGAGCAGTAGCTGTTGGAGGTGCGCCACTATATGCTGTATGTGCTGCTCTGTGGTGCCTATTATACAGGTATATATTAACAGGACTCTGACATGACAGGCACACTTGCCCTATGAGTCTTTCCAATTTCCCTATTCTGCCTGTAACCAGTAAAGTCCCAATAGGAGTGCAGTACTGATGATCAGTATGCGCTGGGCTGGCTTAGGCCTTATGCACATGGCAGGTCCGGATTCCGGCACGGAATCCGGCCCTGACCGCAGCGGGTGACCCTGCGTACCTGTCATGTTCTTCACCGGCGTCTGCACGGGCATGTCTTTTTCCAGCTTCACTGTACTGTGGACAGTCCGCACGGATCGCCGACGGAAATGCGCAGTACGGATTTTTTTTAAACTCCTGCAGACGCCAGCCCAGAATTCCGCAGCAAAAATCCGCTAAAGCTGATCATCACAGACATTAGGCATAGAGCATACTATAGATTGAATTATTCATATAATTCAACCATCAGACAAAAAGTTTTAAGCACATCAAAGACATTTTCTAGCAACTGAGATGCAGTCCCTCATATAGGACCTGTCTTTAGGGATCCTTAGTGCAGAGTTCATAGTTTTCTATGGCCATTTACCTTCCCTATGTGAGAGGGTGAGACAGCCTCCAATATGTGTACATTGTTCTTGTTACTGTAAATAGTCCACTACTGTGTGTTTTACTATTTGTCCACAAGAGGTCACTGTTCTGCAGAAAAGATTATGGTCAAGCTGTGAGGTGACAGGACCATGGTAGCCTGTGATTGGAGAACCCGTTGCCTGGTTACAGCGTGCGCACGGGAGGAGAGAAAATTAAAAGCGTGCGTACACTGTGAGGGGACAGTTGGTCGAAGGGGCGATCTGAGTGGAGCTACGGAAGAGGGACGGAGGTCATATCCTGAAGGGATCGGAGCTACAGCGGATTCAGATGCCCGCTGGATGGGAGAAGACTTGCTGCCGGGGATGTTGCTGAACAACCGGAGCGAGACTGGATATTGTGTGGACAATACTGGATGCCGCTGAGGAAGTAACGGCTCTCTGCAGTACCACACACTTTTCTGGAGGAGCCCCTCATCCGTCTAGACTTTTTGGCCGATCAAACAGCAGACCGGTCTATGTGCACGCAAGACACCATATTTTGGCGCCAAGTTACTTGGGACTGCATTTTGGCCTGTAGTTAGATTAGGTAGGGTTATGGACCGTGTCAGGCCCCACTTCAGCCATCAGTAAGAAGCTTCTGGAGAACATTCACCTGGCTATATAGCTGCTGTTATTTATACATACCCCTTATTGTATTGGTCTGGGGGGATAGAGTCAGTGTTGGTAAGTCTGTAAGCTGTTGTGCTGCACCGCCGGTACTCAGATCACTCTCCCTTTCCTTTGTTCCTTAGTAGCGGTATTAATAGGTAACAAGGGGCAGGATTATTTAGGCCTGCCCGTTAGGTAAAAGCATAGTTTATTATAGTAGTGCCCTTTGGGGAGTACAGCGCTGTACAGCACAAGGGCCTCAGCCATCTGGCTGAGTGTATGTGAGTTTTGTTGGGTTACCCATTGTTTGTGGTCACATGGGCCACAGGGCTTTAGTAAAATTCGGTTTGCCCCTGAACTGGTGTCAGAGACGTTTTTCTTGTTTGTGACTTCGCTGTATCCTGGGGAGCCCACCCCGGTACACGGCTTACAACTTGGCGTAGTCGGCAGGATACAGCGACCGTTATGGACGGGAACACGGCAGAAATTAATCCAGTAGCGCCGGCCCAGGGTTCAGCTCAGGGTGCCCCAGCACTGTCATTACAGCCCACGCCTGTCACTTTAGCCCAGGTAGGATACTTGTCAGTTGGGGCATTAATGCAGCAACTGCCCAAATTCAACGGGAAAAACATGACGTTGCAGGACTGGGCCGAAAGGGTGCGAAGCGTGGTTAAAATGTGCAACCTCACCCCTGAGGTGCGTGCGGAAATAGCGTTGGGGGCCTTAGAGGGTGACGTAAGACGGACTGTAATGGTGCGGCCCGAGTCAGAGAGGGACACCTTAGACAAAATATTGTCCCTGCTGGAAGGAGCTCAAGGGGGACACACCAAGGTAGCACAATTGCGAAGCCAGTTCTTCAATCGGTCACAACGGGAGGACGAGACTTTGATGCAATATTCTAACGCCCTACAGGAGATATTGAATGAAGTGCAGCGGCGGGTCCCAGAGGCTATGGGAGCCTTCCGGGGGGTGGACCGGCTATTACGCGACCAGTTCATAATAGGGTTATCCAATAAGTTCTTGCAGGACAAGATGCAAGAGATAGCCTGGGCGACGCCTGAACTGACATTCTACCAGGTTTACCTGGCTGCAGTAGAGAGGGAAGAGGAGCCCATGCCTGTGGCTGTGAAAGCAGTAAGTAGCACCGGAGTGACCAGAGGTCGATCGGGTCCGGAAGACTCGGAGTCCCTGAAGGATATAGTCCAGGCCCTGCGGACACAGTTGAGGGAACTCCGAGTAGAAGTGTCCCAGATGAAAGCAGGGTCACCTCAGGCTCCAAAAATGGTCCCACCACCCCACCTGGCTCCATCAAGGATAAGCCAGGTGCGTGGGCCCACCAACAGAGGTCCTTCTAGTGTTCGGAGATCGCGGGGACCCCTCTGCTGGTACTGCCAACAGTATGGCCATATCGCCAGAGAGTGCCCGATGCAGGTGGAGCCTGAGCCGCCGTTAAACTCCCAACCGTCGCAGTAACAGGGCGAACTGCGGCGGTTCATCAAGGTCCAAGTTCTGTACACGATGATCGCGATCTGTATGCTAACAGCCCTGTTATGGAAGCGGAGATGGAAGGCAAGAAAGTAAGCTGCCTAGTTGATACTGGGTCGGAGTGCACCCTGATGCCTCTGGAGTTCTTTGAGAGACACTTCGGCCACATGGTAGAGCCGGAAGATGGGAGTGTCATCAGATTGATGGCTGCAAATAACGGGGAGATGAATGTACGAGGCATAGTCTGGATGCGGGTCTGCCTATTTGGGCAGGATATTGGCAGGAAGGGGGTCGTACTGGTGGATCACCCCTCGAGGAAAGGGTTAGATGTAACGCTGGGAATGAACGTGCTGAGAGACCTAGACCAACATCTTTATGCCAAGGAAGGGCCTAAATACTGGCAGCGGGCCACCTCACATCGGCCGACTCAGAAGGTTTTGCAGCATATGGTGAGGAGCTACAGTCTGCAAAAGAGCATCATGTCTGATAAGGCTATTGGGCGCGTGAAGGTACCACTGAGGGCCCCGATGAAGATCCCTCCACGACGGGAACAAATCTTGATGCTGCCGGTAGGAGCTGGGAGGAAGCTGAATGGGCTAGAGGTTTTAATCGAGCCCGCGCCCCAAGGGGAAAGGTCAGCCCATCCCCTGGTAGCTCGGGCTCTTGCCACTGTTAAGGATGGATGTGTGCCAGTACGCTGCATCAATGTTTCGGACAGTGAGTTGACTGTTCCTGGAAATACCCTGTTGGCCGAAGTTTATCTGTCTGAGGGGGATATCCTCCGGCGGAGAGGCTTCACACTACAGTCAGATAGAAGGTCAGCCTGGACCTTTGCAGTAGAGATCAAGCAAATAGAGGCCCCGACGTCGGAGTGGAACGGTCGAGTGATTATGGCCCTGATGGGGGTGGATCTCCGGGCCCTGACTCCGGGGCAACAGACGCTTCTGGAGGAGACTCTGTGGGAATTCCAGGAGGCATTCTCGAGGCATGATGAGGACTTCGGGTGTGTTTCTGGTATCGAACACGAAATACCTACCGGCGATGCCACGCCAATCAGGGAGCGGTACAGACAGATCCCACCCAAGATTTACCAGGAAGTGAAAGAGATGGTGGCCAGCATGTTGGAAACCCGGGTGATACAGGAGAGTCAGAGCCCTTGGGCTGCCCCAGTGGTCCTGGTGCGGAAGAAAGACGGGGGTCTTCGGTTCTGTGTAGACTACCGGAAGCTAAATGCACAGACCATTCGGGATGCCTACCCTCTTCCGCGGATTGAAGAGTCGCTGTCCTCCCTAGGTCATGCCAAGTTCTTTTCAACTCTCGACCTGGCCAGCGGGTATTGGCAAGTGCCCGTGGCCGAAAAGGACAAGGCGAAAACAGCCTTCATCCTACCCATGAGTTTAACAGGATGCCGTTCGGCCTGACTAATGCCCCGGGGACATTTCAGCGGTTGATGGAGCATTGTCTGGGTGACCTCAACTTTGAGTCGGTATTGATCTACTTGGACGATGTGGTAGTGTTTGGGACCTCCTTTGAAGACCATCTTCAGAAGCTGCGACAGGTCCTAGGACGGCTGCGAGACCATGGGCTTAAAGTCAAGCCCAAAAAGTGCCAACTGTTCAAGCAGCAGATAGAATACCTTGGACATGTGGTTACCCCAGAGGGGGTGCAGCCGACTACCAGTAAGGTGGAGGCCGTCCAACAGTGGCCCCAACCAAAGACCCTACGGGAGGTGCAGGCTTTTCTGGGGTTGGCCGGGTATTACCGAAGGTTCATACCCAAGTTTGCTCACCTGGCTAGTCCGCTAAATGAGCTGCTGAGAGGCACGGCTGGAGGACCCAAGAATCGCCCCATTGAGTGGGGGTCACGGCAACAAGAGGCTTTCGAGGCGATAAAGAAGGTTCTAACCAGTGCCCCGATCCTGGCTTATGCACGGTTTGACACCCCGTTCTTGTTGTACACTGACGGAAGCCTCCATGGTCTGGGGGCCGTGCTATCTCAAATTCAAGATGGACGTGAAAGAGTGATTGCTTATGGCAGCCGGTCTTTAAGGGAGTCGGAGCGCAATCCCGACAACTATAGCTCTTTTAAGTTGGAACTTTTGGCACTGGTGTGGGCCATGACCGAAAAGTTTGCGGAGTACCTGACGGGTGCCGAAGTGACTGTGATGACGGACAATAACCCGTTAGCGCACTTGGAGAATGCCAAGCTAGGGGCTCTTGAACAGAGATGGATGGCTCGCCTCTCCAAGTACCAATATTGTATCCGGTTCCGGTCGAGGAGAGAAAATGGCAACGCGGATGCGCTTTCCCGAGTTCCCGTAGGATTGCCGACCCAGAGTGGTGATGAGGAGCTAGAGGACATCGAAATCCCGGATCTTGGCAGGGCGCCCACTTTCCAGAACATAACGCATTCAAGTGGGGTGGCTTCGGGAATGCCAATGGTGTTGGGAAAGACGTTAGCAGATTGGGAGAGAGTCCAAAATAGCTGCCCGGACCTAAAGAAAGTGAAGCAGTGGGTCCAGAGCAAAATATGGCCTCGGCCTGAAGAGCGAGCCAGCTTAACTCCAGAGGGTCAAAGGCTGCTAAGACAGTGGGATAAATTGAGCGTTCTCCAGGGGGTCGTGTGCAGGACCATATACCTACAGTCAGAGTTGCAGTACCGACAACAGATTGTCATTCCCATGTTACTGGGGCCGGCAGCAGCCCGGGAGGCCCATGACAGGGGCGCCCATTTTGGGAGCGAAAAAACATACAAATGGCTCCAGCGATTGGTGTATTGTCCTGACTTGGGAGACATGGTGACTGAGGCCTGTCTCAAGTGTCGGCCCAGTGGACTGAGTAAGGGTCCTGAGGAACGGGCTCCTATACAAACTATCAGTACATCTGCCCCCCTAGAGATTTTGATGATTGACTATGTGCAGATTGGGTACTCTACCTCAGGACATTCCTACTGTTTAGTCATGACAGACCATTTCACTAAATATGCGGTGGCCATACCCACCAGAGATCAAACGGCAGAATCGGCTGCAAAAGCAGTTTGTAAACATTTTATACAGGTGTTTGGGTGTCCACAGAGAATTCATTCCGATCAAGGGGCTTGTTTCCAGGGTACTCTGATGGGCGAGTTGTATCAGCTCTATGGGATTGAACGTTCCCGCACGACCCCATACCACCCCCAAGGGAATGGGGCGTGTGAACGGTTCAACCGCACCTTGATCCAGATGCTGCGAACTTTGGAGGATAGCCAAAAGGCTCGTTGGCCAGAGTATTTGCCCGAACTGATGTGGGCTTATAACAACAGGGTACATAACACTACGGGTTACTCTCCCCATATGCTGATGTTCGGGAGAGCAGGCCAGGAGATTGAGGATCTCCACATGCCCGACCCGATGGGGCCACCCCCGAGGAATACTACAGCATGGGTACAAGAACACCGCCGTCGGTTGAGAGCAGTGCACAGGGTTGTGGGAGAACGCCTGAGGCAAGTGGTGCATCCAAACTCAAGACCAGTGCAGAGAGATGAGTTCACTCCGGGTGACCGAGTGTTAGTCCGGGCCAAGAGGCCATCTGGAAAGTTGGATGGGCGGTGGGAGGCGGTTCCGTATATGGTGAAGCGAAGGGTAGATCCTGACATACCAGTTTATGAAGTAGAGTCAGTAGGAACTGGGGGACCCTCGCGGAGTCTACACCGTAATATGTTGAGACGTTGTAACTTTGAAGAGGCCGCAGCTGAGAAGGAGGTGTCTACACCCGCCATGAGTACTAGGGAACCTCCCTTAGAAGAGGAAAGCTGGGTCATCTCAGTCCCTATCCCGGCGGAGGTTCCAGTTCAGACAAATCCGACACCAAGGGAAGGAGCTACACAATCAGCAGTGCATCCTTCAGTGACTGCGCCCAACTCCCTTGACTCTATGACTCTGCGTAGGACAACTAGGTCCAACGCTGGCGTACCTCCACTGGGCTATGCGCAGGACAAGTTTGTTTGGGGAAGGTTGCCGGGGGCGTCAACCTCTAGTGGGGTGGCATGTGAGAGGGTGAGACAGCCTCCAATATGTGTACATTGTTCTTGTTACTGTAAATAGTCCACTACTGTGTGTTTTACTATTTGTCCACAAGAGGTCACTGTTCTGCAGAAAAGATTATGGTCAAGCTGTGAGGTGACAGGACCATGGTAGCCTGTGATTGGAGAACCTGTTGCCTGGTTACAGCGTGCGCACGGGAGGAGAGAAAATTAAAAGCGTGCGTACACTGTGAGTTGGGCAGTTGGTCGAGGAAGCCATTTTGAGTGGAGCTACAGAAGAGGGACGGAGGTCGTATCCTGAAGGGATCGGAGCTACAGCGGATTCAGATGCCCGCTGGATGGGAGAAGACTTGCTGCCGGGGATGTTGCTGAACAACCGGAGCGAGACTGGATATTGTGTGGACAATACTGGATGCCGCTGAGGAAGTAACGGCTCTCTGCGGTACCGCACGCTTTTCTGGAGGAGCCCCTCATCCGTCTAGACTTTTTGGCCGATCAAACAGCAGAACGGTCTACGTGCACGCAAGACACCATATGTTGACGCCAAGTTACTTGGGACTGCATTTTGGCCTGTAGTTAGATTAGGTAGGGTTATGGACCGTGTCAGGCCCCACTTCAGCCATCAGTAAGAAGCTCCTTGAGAACATTCACCTGGCTATATAGCTGCTGTTATTTATACATACCCCTTATTGTATTGGTCTGGGGGGATAGAGTCAGTGTGGGTAAGTCTGTAAGCTGTTGTGCTGCACCGCCGGTACTCAGATCACTCTCCCTTTCCTTTGTTTCTTAGTAGCGGTATTAATAGGTAACAAGGGGCAGGATTATTTAGGCCTGCCCGTTAGGTAAAAGCATAGTCTATTATAGGAGCACCCTTTGGGGAGTACAGCGCTGTACAGCACAAGGGCCTCAGCCATCTGGCTGAGTGTATGTGAGTTTTGTTGGGTTACCCATTGTTTGTGGTCACGTGGGCCACAGAGCTTTAGTAAAATTCGGTTTGCCCCTGAACTGGTGTCAGAGACGTTTTTCTTGCTTGTGACTTCGCTGTATCCTGGGGAGCCCACCCCGGTACACGGCTTACACCTACATAATCCACATTAGGAGCAAAATACTTCTAGAGCAGAGTATTATGTCTCCTTGGGGTGAATGGAGGCACTAAATAGTAAGCAGGCTGCCATACAGTCCGTATACTGTACTATGCATCATGTGAAAAGTACGTTTTTTAAACCATTTTTTTAAATACTCCCTAGATACATTATATATTCACTAGAATAGAGGCTGCATCTTATCCTGCATAAACCAGCACTTTGTTTCTGCAGATCTCTTCCCATATTTATCTTTTTGTTAAACGCTCACTTGTGCCAGAACAATGAAGGAGTGAAATGTTTGCATAGTACCATTATCTGAAATTGCAAGCTGGCTTTCCTGAACTACTTTTATGGGAATTTTATTTATTTTAGGAGGCGAGAACAGCAACTTACCTGGGCCCGGAGCCAAGTCTTCTAATGGCAAGCCTACGCCGTGTGTTGTTTAGAATTTTTGACAGAATTTTTGGTTCCTTTTAGGGAACGAAAGAAGGAGTATATCCCAGTGTAAAAACTAAACAACTTGTCACATTATAATTTTACTAATTCAACGATTTGTAAGACTTCCAATCCAATTATAGGCTAGCTCTAAAAATAAAAATTTTCATAGCCATTTGCCAACATACTGTAGAAATGGAAACTGTTGGCATAGTAGAAGAGAGTAGTTGTGTTACAAATATGGGGTAAGAGAATGGGTGTCAAAGGGTAATTGTCTACAGTTCCAGGTTTTTAGTGGTCCTACATACCCTACCTGCCTCCCCAGTGTGCACCTGCAGTTAGGGTCATAGGAAAGCTACTTCATAATGCCTTTCTGCACTGATTACTGCATCACAGCAATTATTGGTGCAGATACGTTCAACTTCTATCAGAGCAGACTGCACTACTGCATTACTGCGGGCAGGACATAGCACCGCAGTATTGTGTACTGCATTAGTAGGTCACCTATACTCGGTGCAGAACCATTTGGCTGGTTTACATGTGATATTATTTTATCTACTGAAATATAAAGCTGTGTTCATTGTGGTGTTGGTGACAGCATGTAGTTGCATGCATCTGCAGAATACAGGCTTCTGTATTTCCCCTATGTACACACTGCACATACCATATATGCTGCAAATAGAGACTTACTGAGACACTAAACTTGTTGAAACTTCCTGAATTTAATGGGCATAAATCCATTGTTAGTCTTGTTGCTGACCGCAAACTTTGTTGAAAGCGAAATGGTGCAAGTCCAAGTATGTGTTACCCTCGGTTATGCTCTACTGCCACCTCTATCATAATTATTTGATGTACAGATATAGCAGACTGCAAAGTGGCAATGTATGCATTACATGATTCAGCAAACTTTAACTTGACATTTTTAATGGCATGTGATGTGCTAAATGTTAAAGGGGCTGTCCAGTTGTAAACTATCGGTGGCCTATCTTCAAGGTAGTTCATCGATACTACATCAGTAGGGATGTCCACTGGGCCGATGCCTTCATGCACTGTAGTGGTCAGGCTGGGTATTACAGTCAAAGATACACTTCAATGGGAACTATGACTGTAATACCAAGTCTGACCACTGCAGTATGAACAGAGCTGTCTGCTTCCTGCAGAAATCAGATCAGTGCATTAATACACTAGCCCGGAGAACAGCTGATTGGCAGAAGTCCTGGGCAGTAGATCCTAGTTAACAACTGGACAACCCCTTTCATTTTAAATATGCTTTATCATGGTATGCAACATGTTAAATGGTAAGTTAAAGATAGCTACATCTGCATTTTATGGATATTGTTATGTTTAATGATGTTACATCAGTATAGTAAATGACAAAGTAGCACACACAATGCTTTCAATGAGAAGAAGAAAAAAAAGAGTAAATACCCATTCCTTCTAGGTCCATGTCGCTGTTATCAGACCGGATGCTGGAAGCAGATCTTCTGTGAGGCATTCCTAAGTGTATTACAGAAAATAAGAAGCAATACAATGAAGATTTAGAAGCTTCGATAGAGAGACAAGTTGTAATGGATCACTTTCATGTTTCCTTTGTAAAGCCTCAAGCCTAACAGTTATAATAGTGTCTCACAAGCTATAAGGTTGGCTTCGCTCATGACGGAAATGCTGCATAATTTCGGCAGCGCATCTTGCTATGGAAATTGTGCAGCATTTACAGTACATGAGGGACCAGGGGCGTAACTAAAGGCTCAGGGGCCCTGATGCAAAACTTAAGCTGGGGCCCCCCTCTATCTGTATCTGTACCCGTACCCATACCTAAACCATGCTACATAGAGAAATAACTTGAAGCTTCTGGGCCCCAATGCAAAACCTGTAACAGGGCCCCCAACTATAATGCTTTATTCATAATACTGGGCTCCCTATATGGAGAAGAGAGGCCTTATGGGCCCCCTAAGGCTCCTGGGCCCGGGTGCAACCGCATCCCCTGCACCCTCTATAGTTACGCCCCTGTGAGGGACATCTCTAAAGTCTTACATTTTCTGCAACTCATTTTGAAAAATGCTGTGGTTTTTTTTTCTAAATCTGCAGCATGCCTATTTATGCTAAGGATTTCTGCTCAGGATTTTAACCCTTAACTACAAGGGTTAAAATCTGCAGTAGATCCATTACAAAATCCGCCATAAATCTGCACCTATTTTGGTGCAGATTTTGCCACTATGGTGTCTGCTATGAAAAGCCCACAGCGGATATTGGCTACATGAAGTTGCCCAAAGGTCATGTACACATTTGATGGGATCCGCGGCTGATTTTACCCACTGCTAAATGAAGGTTGAAATCTGCTACAAAATCCTTAAAAATATCCGGATTGTGTAGGTTTCAGGGTTCCTAGTACACTGCAAAATCCAAGTCATATTGACACGCTGTACCATCTTATAATGGATTTGCAAGTTAAACTTTTCTAACTAGTTCCAATGAAGCAATAAACCCGCACATACAGTACATCAGAGCATACATATGATCCACAGCTGGTATACGGATGGGATATACGCTTGCTGTAGAAACTTGTCTCCTGCTGATGACCTCATATACATTTCTATCCATAGCCCCTTTATCTAGCCACCAACTGCCCTTTGTGGACATATATCTGAATGTTAATAGCCTGTTGAGTACTTTAAATAAATGCATTGTTTTTGTTTTACATACTAGTAACATATGATATCCAAATTATTTTTTGTACTGTCATTCCCAAATTTAATTAGAATACGCAAACTAATACTAATCCCACGATCCGTTATCTGCGTCCATACAGCAAAGTGAAATTTGTGCAGAAAAATGCAATTAATTTACTGTAGATAAAATGCCCTTAGGCTGGGGTCACACAGGGCGGATTTGCCGCAGAAATTCCGCCCGGAATTTCACTGCAGCAAATCCGCCTGTGGCTGCTAATCCCAGCATTGGCCAGCCATGTGGACAAGGTTTCAAAAATCTCGTCCACACAGGGCGGCCAATCCGTCGCGGCAAAGACGTCAGAAGCCGGCGCTGCGGCGCGGATTCCCCGACGCATGTTTTTTGTTTTTTTTTTCCTACGTTGTGGCCTCGCTCTCCTCTATGTGAGTGCCGACCACAACGGAAAAGCGTGCGGCCAAGACGCCCCAAAACCCCGGTGGAAATCTTGAGGTTTTTCGCTGCGGCCAAACCCCGAGACTTCCAGCGGGATTCCGCCCTGTGGGAACCCAGTCTTAAAGAGATAAACCAGCGGCCATAAATCATGTGAACGAAGAATAGCTGCGATCAAGTCGCGGCCAAAACTCGTGTTTCCTCGGACATTCACACGAGCGGCTGCGGCGTATATATGCTGCAGTGCGGAAATCCCTTGGTCAGCAAAAATCTTTGGAATGACTTATAATAGTTACATAGAGCCAGCTGTAATCATTTTACAGCTTTGGCCGCTGCTAAACTCCCTCCCTCTCCCTTTTTTTCAGCCATCGCATATCGGCCAAAAAATAGGGCAAGACCTATCTTTTCCAGCTGCGTATAAAATCTGTTGCTGCTTTTTGTCGCCGATGTCCTATTATTCCCGGCGCAATGTTTTTACATGGCTTAAAAAAACCGCTCTTCTGAATGAATACACTGGAAACCAACGCTTCAGAGGGTCACGATTATTTATCGCGGCTAAATTAGCTGCATAAAAACACTCGTGTGATTAAGGCCTAAGGATCAATCCCATGAACGTATTTTCACAGCATATTACGCGTGCGATGTGTGCGTGTATTACGCAGTCAATGGAGTGGATGAAAGTTCATTGATTATCATTGCTCCATACACACTGCGAATATTCATTGTGCGCAAACAAGAACGCAGCATGTTCTGTTTTATCGTGTATTACGCACGTACTATTCAACACTGTACATACGGAATACATTGCGAGAGCAGGGAATTAAAAAAAAAAGAGAGACAAGTCACACTGCATTTGATAGCGTGCGTGAGATACTATATCTTACGCACTACATAACCGCTGCCCTAGGCAGCGACAGCCGGCTCACACGGTATCCTATTAGAGAAGAGCATTGGAGTGGTATATATAGCTGGCAGGAAATTCTCTCATCCATTTTTGTGCGATGCGCTTTAACATTAGAAAGTCCAATTGACAATTGCGTAAAAAACACTTCAGCGTTAAAAAACGCAAGTGTGTGCGCGCCCTGATGGTCATACATTTGATCCTATTGCACAGAACTATGATAAAACTGAGCAACCGCTTTCGTTAATAACATTCAGCCCACAGACCCCCTGAGACTTTCTTGTAGACCCCTGTGTACATTTACGTTGTGACCACTGCACATTATTATATGAGGCGGTGAAGCCTAGTAGCCATGTATAGCTACAGTGTGTGATAAGTGATTGCAACTACAAGCCATGACTTTCTGGCAGGGTATTGAGAATGGCTTCTACCTGTGCTGGACGGAGCGGGCGCCGGCTGCTGGACTCCACAGTGCTGGCTGCAGTTCTTCTTACTGTTTCTCATACAGACTCATTGTTGTTGGTGACTGTCTCCAGGAAGCAGCGTGTCACTGACAGTCTCTGCTGACCTATGGCAGGCTGCATCAGGTTACTATAGCAACAGGGGAAGCGTGGCCTGAGGGAAGAGGCTTCATCTGCTGCTGCTGCCACCCTCCTCATGCTGGAAATCCCAGTCATATGCTAAACAGAACGGCATCCTGTCCTGATCACTGCTGGAAAAGACAAGAGCTGCTAATGCAAAGCTCCATTGTCATAGGATAGAATAGACACAACTGCATGTCATAATAATCTTTATTGTATAGCGCCAACATATTCCGCAGTCGGGGGAAACATACACAAAATGAGACAGTAATAAAGTGATGTGAGTCTTGGACAACAGGGGTGAGAGTCCTGAGCCTCCAGGCTATGAGGAAGTATACATATAGGATACTAGACATATATATATATATATGTATATATATATATATATATATATGGGAGAGGGTAGTAGTTTGTTTATCAGCATGTAAAGATGTAGTAACTACATTATATACAAGAATATAATAATATACACATATGAAGTCATTACATTTCACATTTAATACTTGAAAAAAGCAAAGAAAAACAAATAAAAGCACATTGTATCTTCACATTGTATACTGGGCCGTATCTCTAGGCTGGCTTCACATCTGCATTTAGGGTTCCACTTTTCTGCTTAGTTCAGAAAGTAGGAAAGGGAAATCCCCGCAGGCTAATGCTTAGAGCTCAGTCAGACGGGCGTTTTTATGTGTGTTACCTGAGTTTGTGATCCGGCAGCGGTCATATGCCCAATATTTACCTGCGCTCAAAAATGTGCAGTGGTAAATATAGGGCAGCGGATTTTAAAACGCAGGTAACTGCGGCATCCGTCTTTTTTGGATGTGAAACCCCTGGATGCTGTCACATCCAAGGGTTTCACCTTGTGCTCAATGGGGCCGTCAGCAGCAGCACCTACCCCATTGAGAGCATACATATTAGTCATAAGGTACTTTTCGGTCAGATTAACTAATTCTGTCTAATATTTAGACAATGTAAAATTAGTTCAGAAAGTCTAAAAATGTACCAAATTAATCACCCTGGTTCATCCTGGATGACAGATTAGGTACATCTTTGGAAAATTTTGTCAAATTTTATACCTCCTATTGGTCCGTTTAGTTTGGAACAAACTTTTGCTACAATTTTGGTGCACATTGACACATTTACACTATACTCTGGTATGCCACCCTTCTTGTTGAGCGAGACGCCGTGATTATTCTCTTTTGTGTATTTACTAGGACCATTACCATTATTAGGACTAATAATAATAATCTTTATTTGTATAGCGCCAACTTATTCCGCAGTGCTTGACTAAAACCTAATGTGACATCATACATTAGAAATGTGCATTTTACAGCAAAGTCCAGACATAATCAGATTAGAAAATCTGTCCCATTGTTTTCAGACCTTCAGTGTTGTATATTGTGGAGCACTGGATTTGGTATTGGTTTCCTCATAACATCCCAATAAAAAAAATCCTTGAGTTTTGTGAAATACTATTAATATTCAGCCTTGTGTTATTATTAGCTCTTGAAGGATACAGAGTTCAGAAAGAGAAAATCATACCATATTCAAGGTCTAATGCAGAGGGTTCCAAACTGTTTTGCCGTAGACCACTTGCTGATTTTTATGTTATCCGTAGACCCCTTGCCCGCCTAATATTGAATTTTCCTTAAAGGGGTTCTGTCATTAGAAAAAAATACCAATACTTACCGATTCCTCCCCAGGCAGCCGTCTTACCGCATCTTCTCCTCGCTGATCTTCTGGGTCCTCCAGTCCTCCGGGTCACCTCACCTCCAGCCGATCGGATCCTCTTTTTCCTGTTTTGGAGCGCCCATTCTCCTTTTTGCAGGGCAATGTACGCTACGTCACTAGTGACATAGCATTCACTGCCTAGCATGGAATGCCGAGCTACTGCCGAGACTATGCATGCATGTTGTCTTGCCACAACTGTTCATATACTATTGCAGCGAGACAGCGCATATAGGCAGTCCCTGAAATAGCTTGGCACTCCCTACTAGGCTATGAATGAGGTAGTGTTTACTGCCCTGCAGGGAGGAAAATGCCAAGAATGGACGCTTTGTCACACAAAGAAGAGGATCTGGCTAGCTGGTGATGACCCGGGGGACTGCAGGACCCTGGAGAAGATTAGTGTCGTAAGAAGACTGACGGGGGAGGAATAGGTAAGTATTTTTTTTTTTTTTTTAAATGACAAAACCCTTTTAACTTATTAAAGTCAAAAGGGTTTTCCCCAGATGACAGTGCTGCTTACTTATATAGGGTTTTTTGTAGAGTGGACAATTGTAAAAAAAGAAAAACATACAATTTTAATTCAGATCTTTATTGAAAAGACACAAAATGCAAGTAAATATTTGGATGTGGGGCAAAACAAATCAGAACCTAGTAAAATGCTTACATAAAATACACAAATAATGCTGTTAATGGGAGGGATGGGTCGGATGCTCTGATAGCAATTGGCGAATATCTCTACATCCAGTGATTTGCAATTGATTTTTTTTTTCGTAAGAAGATTGGCGACCGCACTAAAACCCCTTTCCATGAGGTATGAAGATGGAAAAGCTATCAAAACCTTTCTTGCGATATTCCATAATGCAGGATAAGCAGCAGGTACACACACAATGCGGTATGAAAACTTGTAAAAGCTTGCACATAAACTTAGCAGACCACAAAGCAGATAACTATAGTTTGCGCAAAACTTCTTGGGCTCTGGCGGATCACATGAAAACGAAAAGTTAGCTGCGGTGCCGGTCTGTTTTGTCTATCGCCAGAGCCCAAGAAGTTTTGCACAAAGTCTACATAGACAATTTTATGAAATACCAAAAAGGTAAGTTATTTCTATGTCTATTATAACTATTATGTACACAACCTGTGTAAGGTGGATTATGTCATTTATAGAACACCGAAAAGGTTGATGATGACCTACCTAAATGGAGTCACGTGGACTGCCATTTACATCTTGTGCACCCTCAATTTTTTTTTTTCAAAATCGACCCCTAGGGATCCATATATACCACTTTGGGAACCACTGGTGTAATGGTTAGAACTAGAACTAGAACTAGCTTATTTACTTAGACCGGTGTTTGAGATGCTAGTCTAAAGTAAGCTTTGTGCCAGGCTAATTGCAACAAATGTGTTAAGAGGCTTGTCACATCTGGCAACACCTCCGTGCACCAGACTGAAAGCAATGCCAGATACAAACTGGCGTATGCTTCAGCTAAGGACGGCTTCACATGGTTGGATGCATTTGCACTATGAATCTATGAGTCTTTTTTGCACATGTATAGACATATTTTGCTGTACTTTTGGCCCTCGTAATGCATGTTTTTTTTGCGCATGGGACACAACGACGGCCTGATTTAAAAGGCCATTAATAGAGATGAGCGAGCACGCTCGTTAAAGGTTGATGCTCGAGAGAGCATCAGTCTTTTCGAGTAACTGATTACTCGTCCAAGCACCATGCGGGGGGCAGCAGGGAGCATGGGGGAGAGAGAGAGATATCTCTCTCACTGTTCTCCCCGCATGGTGCACGGATGAGTAATCAGTTACTCGAAAAGACCGATGCTTGCTCGAGCATCAGCCTTAAAGGAGCGTGCTCGCTCATCTCTAGTCATTAGGCCTAATGAGTTCCAGATGTATCCTTTTTCTCATGAAATTGTGCATCCCATAGAGTTTTTGGGCTTTGCAGACCATTGCTCGAATGCGTCAGTTCTAACGCTGCGATTTTCAAGGGCTGTCTGCTCTATTTCACGCCCCTTTTTTTTAGCTCTTTTTAACGCACCACATCAAAACGCTGTAACATGCGTTCAAAAACGCTTTGATTTCAGACACAGCGTTTTGTGATATCACGCTCACCAACGTGCGATTTCCCAGTGGATGTGAGGTGTTTTTTGTGTTGAAAACACTTCGCATCACTTCAGGGAAGTAGCGATCCTCCGCAGCGATCGCGGAGTGTTTTCCATTATTTTCAATGGGAAACCTCGCATCACATCACGCTTGCGTGCACCACTCGCACCGTGCAATGGTTTGCTGGCCCAATCAAAAACAATGGGCGATGTGATGCAAGGGAATGCCCAAAGATAGTGTATGCTGCGTTTTCTTTCCAGCTCCGCAATGCGATGCGGGGGGGGTGGGGGTGGGGGGGCGAAAACGCTTATGTGTATGACCCCATTCAAAAGAAAACAGCTTAATAAAGAGAGTGCCAAGGAATGACCACTTTATTAGAGACATCAATCTAGTAATGCGTTGGACCTCCTTTGGCCTTCAGAACCGCAGCAGTTTGTTGTGGGATAGTTTCCATTAAGTATTGAAGTCATTTGAAGGAATATTGGCCCATGTGGACAAGATAGCTTCTTGCAGTTGCAGCAAAATAGCTGGCGGTACTGACACGCTCTGATGCTGTCATGTGCAGTGCACAATCACTGCCAAACACAGTCATAGCCGGCTCACCAGCGGCTCACACAGCGGTAAAAAGCTTCATGATGCATGCAGCGTTTTATGCTTACGGTCGTGTGCTCCCGGCCTTAGCTAATAAGTTACATAAAACGACACTAGAAAGTAAACTAAACATAAAGAAAGAAATGGCTAGGGAACGTGTCCTTAGTGGTAGTGGTAGAGAATGGACCAACCATTTTGTGCCTCTGAAGAGCAAGAGGAGAGTGGTTCAGTGGGCACGGTTAGCTTCCCATAGGCAATGTGTACCTAGGGGATGTGGAAATGGAGGTGCAAGCTCCTGGTTCCCACTGTGATATAGAGTCCACTGAAGAGCAGAAGGATGACCAAGAGGAATAGGAGATGGAAGATGATAATGTGCTTGACCCAACATGGACTGACAGGGAAAGTCATGGTGGCAGCTCGCAGGGGAAGGAAAAAGAGGCAGACAGTCTTGGCATTCCTTGAAACTGCATGTGATGACAGAAGAGCGGTCATCTGTAATATCTACAGCAAGCATTTAAATCGCAGTAAGGATGTAAACAACCTCAACACAACATGCATGAAGAGTCATATGAACTCCCACAACTCGCTGTCTTGCAGAGCCCACCTGGACCAGAGGGCACAGAATCAGCCTCATCTTGCTCCCCCTGCCACTCCTGTAGCTGCCTCTTCCTGCATCTCCCTCCCTAGTCATGTAGTAGCCTCTGAGCACACAGAGGCAATTTTGTCAAGGGCAATGGAAAATGGAGAGCCACCATCATCTTCACTGACATTGACATCACCGACAGTACCAGATGCCCAGCTACCATTTATTTGCCCCAAAAGCCGTCTGTACCCTGCACCGCCATATGAGTGATAACATGTTCATGGCAATGAAGAATGCTGTCAGTGAAAGGGTGCACCTGACCAGGGGTGTTACATATCCTTAACATCACAGTGGGTCAATGTCCTGCTCTGTTCACCTGGTAGAATTTGTCCTTTGCTAAATTTATGACATAGCTTTTAAAACAAGCACCACACCTGCTGTCTCCCCTGGCATAATGTTTGGTAATTCGAAGAAGCACAGTGTTCCCCAGATGCATGGCTGTATTCCCATGCAATTTGGTGGGCTTTGGCTGCATTGGGGACCTTCTGGAGGGCAAATTAGTGAACCCAATTTTTATTCCTATCGACAATTTTTGGATTACTACAGTTAAGACACTATTAATTCTTAAGTATGGTATTTGGAGGCACTGCATCACACACCGGGCACATTAACCCTTTCCAATCCACTGTCTGACGTCTAAAGACATTATGATTTAAGGCTGTACAGCTCCGATGTTGGAAGACGCCCGTCGGGGTTCTCTTACTGTATATTGCCAGCCTCTCTGCTGTCGGAGCCTATCCAACGTGTCACCTCATGCCATACTGGCTTTAGCCAGCAGATAGCGCCGTTGTGTAACAGCAGAAAAAGAGTAGGTCCCCTAGGAAAACCAGGATATAAATTGGATTGGGAAGGGTTAATGGAGACAAATAGAGCAGTAACAGACATAGAATTGAGAGTAGCAGCAGGAGGAAGGGTTTATATAGATTGGTAAAAATGTTTGGGATGCTAGAAAAGTGAGAAGCCAAAGATGTCACTGTTTCAAACTTGCCGAAAAAAGTAATGGCTGGAAGATGTCATCATGGTGCTGTGAGCTGGACAGAAAAGACAGGAAAAGTGAACGACTCCAGTCAAAATAAATGTCACCTGTGATCACAGGATATAATAGTAGTGTAATCACCTATACAATCTGTAGAGCATCTGTGTAGAGATGGCATCTACCACCATATGGTCACTGCATGGCGGTAATATTACATTTGTAGAGTGTAGAGATGAGCGGACGTACTCGTCCGAGCTTGATATTCGTGCGAATATTAGGGTGTTCGGGATGCTCGTTACTCGTAACGAGTACCACGCAGTGTTCCGGTTACTTTCAGTTTCCTCTCTGAGACGTTAGCGCGCTTTTCTGGCCAATTGAAAGACAGGGAAGGCATTAAAACTTCCCCCTGTGACGTTCAAGCCCTATACCACCCCCCTGCTGTGAGTGGCTGGGGCGATCAGATGTCACCCGAGTATAAAAGTCGGCCCCTCCTGCGGCTCGCCACACATGCCTTGTGAGTTAGCTGAGGGAAAGTGCTGTTCTATTGGAGTTGCTGTAGGGAGAGTGTTTGTAGTGAGTGTAGGCTTCAAGAACCCCAACGGTCCTTCTTAGGGCCACATCTACGTGTGTGCAGGCTGCTGTTAGCAGTGGAGAAATTTTTTTTTTCTCTCAAAATCGGCAGTGCAGAGCATTGCACCCGGCATTAGGGACAGAAGTGGTGCTTAGGCAGGGAGAGTGTTAGGAGTGAGTGTAGCCTTCAAGAACCTCAACGGTCCTTTCTAGGGCCACATTTAACTGTGTGGAGTACTGTGCAGGCTGCTGTTAGCTGTGTTGCTTTTTTTTTTTTTTCTCAAAATCGGCGGTGCAGAGCATTGCACCCTGCATTGATACTACAGGCACAGAATTGTGTAGGCAGGGCCACAACACAGTTATTAGTCATTGAATAGGCACAGTGGGCCTTTCCTTTTAAACAAAAGGGAAAAAATTATATTTGCCCTGCCTCTGTCAGTCCTAAGGGCTCTGGGTACGTGTGTGCTGCGTGGAGAACGTAAAAAAATCAGACGCAACCAGCTACGGTTGAGTGCAGCCTTGCGCCAATTTCTTTCCTGCCTGGGAAATACCTGCTCTGCCACAGTTAATAACTCTGCAACAGTAAAGTTCTGTGACACTTTTGCAGGGCCGCAACACAGTTATATTAGTCATTGAATAGGCACAGTGGGCCTTTCCTTTTAAACAAAAGGGAAAAAAGTATATTTGCCCTGCCTCTGTCAGTCCTAAGGGCTCTGGGTACGTGTGTGCTGCGTGGAGAACGTAAAAAAATCAGACGCAACCAGCTACGGTTGAGTGCAGCCTTGCGCCAATTTCTTTCCTGCCTGGGAAATACCTGCTCTGCCACAGTTAATAACTCTGCAACAGTAAAGTTCTGTGACACTTTTGCAGGGCCGCAACACAGTTATTAAACTTATTATTCATTCACTAGAGGCAGTGGGCCTTTCCTTTTAAACAAAAGAGAAAAAATTATATTTGCCCTGCCTCTGTCAGTCCTAAGGGCTCTGGGTACGTGTGTGCTGCGTGGAGAACGTAAAAAAATCAGACGCAACCAGCTACGGTTGAGTGCAGCCTTGCGCCAATTTCTTTCCTGCCTGGGAAATACCTGCTCTGCCACAGTTAATAACTCTGCAACAGTAAAGTTCTGTGACACTTTTGCAGGGCCGCAACACAGTTATATTAGTCATTGAATAGGCACAGTGGGCCTTTCCTTTTAAACAAAAGGGAAAAAAGTATATTTGCCCTGCCTCTGTCAGTCCTAAGGGCTCTGGGTACGTGTGTGCTGCGTGGAGAACGTAAAAAAATCAGACACAACCAGCTACGGTTGAGTGCAGCCTTGCGCCAATTTTTTCCTGCCTGGGAAATACCTGCTCTGCCACAGTTAATAACTCTGCAACAGTAAAGTTCTGTGACACTTTTGCAGGGCCGCAACACAGTTATTAAACTTAGTGGTATTCATTGAATACACGCAGTGTGGCTTGTCCTTTGAAAAACAAGGGAAAAAATTGTATTTTGGCTGCAGGCTTGCGCCACTTTCTTTCCTGCCTGGGAAATCAAATCACTGGTAATACACCATGCTGAGGGGTAGGGGTAGGCCTATAGGACGTGGACGCGGGCGAGGACGCGGAGGCCCAAGTCAGGGTGTGGGCACAGGCCGAGCCAGTGTGGTGGCCAGGGGTAGAGGCAGGGCCAGACCGAATAATCCACCAACTGTTTCCCAAAGCGCACCCTCGCGCCATGCCACCCTGCACAGGTCAAGGTGCTCTAAGGTCTGGCAGTTTTTCACAGAGACGCCTGACGACCGACGAACAGTGGTGTGCAACCTTTGTCGCGCCAAGATCAGCTGGGGAGGCACCACCAACAGCATGCGCAGGCATATGATGGCCAAGCACCCCACAAGGTGGGACGATGCCCGTTCACCGCCTGCGGTTTGCACCACTGCCTCTCCCCCTGTGCCCCAACCTGCCACTGAGATCCAACCCCCCTCTGAGGACACAGGCACTACCGTCTCCTGGCCTGCACCCACACCCTCACCTCCGCTGTCCTCGGCCCCATCCAGCAATGTCTCTCAGCGTAGCGTCCAGACGTCGCTAGCGCCACAGTTTGAGCGCAAGCGCAAGTACGACGCCACGCACCCGCACGCTCAAGCGTTAAACGTGCACATTGCAAAATTGATCAGCCTAGAGATGCTGCCGTATAGGCTTGTGGAAACGGAGGCTTTCAAAAGCATGATGGCGGCGGCGGCCCCGCGCTACTCAGTTCCCAGTCGCCACTACTTTTCCCGATGTGCCGTCCCAGGCCTGCACGACCACGTCTCCCGCAACATTGTACGCGCCCTCACCAACGTGGTTACTGCCAAGGTCCACTTAACAACGGACACGTGGACAAGCACAGGCGGGCAGGGCCACTATATCTCCCTGACGGCACATTGGGTGAATTTAGTGGAGGCTGGGACAGAGTCAGAGCCTGGGACCGCTCACGTCCTACCCACCCCCAGAATTGCGGGCCACAGCTCGGTGGTGGTATCTGCGGCGGTGTATGCTTCCTCCACTAAAGCACCTTCCTCCTCCTCCTCCTCCAACGCAACCTCTGTCTCGCAATCAAGATGTGTCAGCAGCACGTCGCCAGCAGTCGGTGTAACGCGGCGTGGCAGCACAGCGGTGGGCAAGCGTCAGCAGGCCGTGCTGAAACTACTCAGCTTAGCAGAGAAGAGGCACACGGCCCACGAACTGCTGCAGGGTCTGACAGAGCAGATCGACCGCTGACTTGCGCCGCTGAGCCTCCAACCGGGCATAGTCGTGTGTGACAACGGCCGTAAGCTGGTGGCGGCTCTGCAGCTCGGCAGCCTCACGCACGTGCCATGCCTGGCCCATGTGTTTAATTGTGTGGTTCAGCGCTTTCTGAAAAGCTACCCCCACTTGTCATACCTGCTCGGAAAGGTGCGCCAGCTCTGCGCACATTTCCGCAAATCCCACACGCACGCTGCCACCCTGCGGACACTGCAACATCGGTTTAATCTGCCAGTGCACCGACTGCTGTGCGACGTGCCCACACAGTGGAACTCTACGCTCCACATGTTGGCCAGACTCTATGAGCAGCGTAGAGCTATAGTGGAATACCAACTCCAACTTGCGCGGCGCAGTGTGAGTCAGCCTCCTCAATTATTTACAGAAGAGTGGCCCTGGTTGGCAGCCATCTGCCAGGTCCTTGGAAAATTTGAGGAGTCTACCCAGGTGGTGAGCGGCGATGCTGCAATCATTAGCGTCACCATTCCTCTCCTATGCATCTTGAGAGGTTCCCTGCAAAGCATAAAGGCAGACGCTTTGCGCTCGGAAACAGAGCCGGGGGAAGACAGTATGTCGCTGGATAGTCAGAGCACCCTCCTGTCTATATCTCAGCGCGTTCAGGAGGAGGAGGAGCATGAGGAGGATGAGGAGGAGGGGGAAGAGACAGCTTGGCCCACTGCTGACGGTACCCATGCTGCTTGCCTGTCATCCTTTCAGCGTGTATGGGCCGAGGAGGAGGAAGAGGAAGAGGAGGAGGATCCTGAAAGTGATCTTCCTAGTGAAGACAGCCATGTGTTGCGTACAGGTACCCTGGCACACATGGCTGACTTCATGTTAGGATGCCTTTCTCGTGACCCTCGCGTTACACGCATTCTGGCCACTACGGATTACTGGGTGTACACACTGCTCAACCCACGGTATAAGGAGAGCCTTTGCACTCTCATTCCCGAAGAGGAAAGGGGTTCGAGAATGATGCAATACCACAGGGCGCTGGTGGACAAACTGATGGTAAACTTCCCATCCGACAGCGCTAGTGGCAGAAGGCGCAGTTCCGAGGGCCAGGTAGCAGGGGAGGCGCAGAGATCATGCAGCATGTACAGCGCAGGCAGGGGAACATTCTCCAAGGCCTTTGCCAGCTTTATGGCTCCCCAGCAAGACTGTGTCACCGCTCCCCAGTCACGGCTGAGTCGGCGGGAGCACTGTAAAAGGATGGTGAGGGAGTACGTAGCCGATCGCACGACCGTCCTCCGTGACGCCTCTGCCCCCTACAACTACTGGGTGTGGAAGCTGGACACGTGGCCTGAACTAGCGCTGTATGCCCTGGAGGTGCTTGCTTGTCCTGCGGCTAGCGTCTTGTCAGAGAGTATGTTTAGTGTGGCTGGGGGAATCATCACGGATAAGCGTACCCACCTGTCAACCGACAGTGCCGACAGGCTTACACTCATCAAGATGAACAAAGCCTGGATTTCCCCAGACTTCTCTTCTGCACCAGCGGACAGCAGCGATACCTAAGCAATACGTATTATGCACCCGCGGATGGAAGCATCATTCTCTCTCACCATCCAAAACGGGGACATTTCTGCTTCATCAATCTGTGTATAATATTCCTCCTCCTCCTCCTCCTGCTCCTCCTCCTGAAACCTCACGTAATCACGCCGAACGGGCAATTTTTCTTAGGGCCACAAGGCTCACTCATATCATTTTTCTAAACAATTTTTATACGTTTCAATGCTCTTAAAAGCGTTGAAACTTTAACTTGAACCAATTTTTCGTTAAACTGGGCTGCCTCCAGGCCTAGTTACCACTTAAGCCACATTAACCAAAGCGATTAATAGGTTTCACCTGCCCTCTTGGTTGGGCATGGGCAATTTTTCTGAGGTACATTAGTACTGTTGGTACACCAATTTTTGTGGGCCCTCGCCTACAGTGTAATCCAATTAATTTTTTGCCCACCTGCATTACAGCTGACGTTACATCAGCTGTGTTGGGCACTGCAATGGGATATATTAATGTACCGCCGGTGGCTTCCAGGGAGCCACCCATGCCGTGGGTCCACACGGAGTTGTAACTACATGTGTCCACTTCTAAAGAGCCCCAGTCTGACTGGGGCATGCAGTGTGGGCCGAAGCCCACTTACATTAAACATGACATTACCTCAGCTGTGATGGGCAATGCAATGGGATATATTAATGTACCGCCGGTGGCTTCCTGGCACCCACCCATGCTGTGGGTCCACACAGAGTTGTAACTGCATGTGTCCACTTGTAAAGAACCCCAGTCTGACTGGGGCATGCAGTGTGGGCCGAAGCCCACCTGCATTAAGCACTACATTACTACCTCAGCTGTGTTGGGCAATGCAATGGGATATTTCTATGTACCGCCGGTGGCTTCCTGGCACCCACCCATGCTGTGGGTCCACAGGGAATTATAAATGCATCTGTTTCCACTTGTAAAGAACCCCAGTCAGACTGGGGCATGCAGTGTGGGCCGAAGCCCACCTGCATTAAGCACGACATTACTACCTCAGCTGTGTTGGGCAATGCAATGGGATATTTTTATGTTCCGCCGGTGGGTTCCAGGGAGCCACCCATGCTGTCGGTCGACAGGGACTTCACAAAAGGGAGTTGTACCTGCCTGTGTCTATGAATTAAAAAGCCCGGTCTGACTGGGGCATGCAGAGACACCTTGACAGAATGAATAGTGTGTGGCACATAGGTTCCCCATTTCTATGCCCACGTGTGCAGCTCCTGATGGCGGTGGCACAGGATTCTATTTCTCATTGCTTCTGTACAGCATTGTGGGCTATCGCCCCGCCCCTTTTAAAGAGGGTCGCTGCCTAGCCGTGCCAACCCTCTGCAGTGTGTGCCTGCGGTTCCTCCTCATGGCAGATGCACTTATAAATAGACATGAGGGTGGTGTGGCATGAGGGCAGCTGAAGGCTGCGCAGGGACACTTTGGTGTGCGCTGTGGGGGGGAGGGGGGGGCGGTTGGGCAGCATGTAACCCAGGAGAAGTGGCAGTGGAGTGTCATGCAGGCAGTGATTGTGCTTTGTTGGAGGTAGTGTGGTGCTTAGCAAAGGTATGCCATGCTAATGAGGGCTTTTCAGAAGTAAAAGTTGTTGGGGGGGGGTGGGCCCACTCTTGCCGCTATTGTGGCTTAATAGTGGGACCTGTGAACTTGAGATGCAGCCCAACATGTAGCCCCTCGCCTGCCCTATCCGTTGCTGTGTCGTTCCCATCCCTTTCTTGAATTGCCCAGATTTTCACACAAGGAAACCTTAGCGAGCATCGGCGAAATACAAAAATGCTGGGGTCGCCCATTGACTTCAATGGGGTTCGTTACTCGAAACGAACCCTCGAGCATCGCGAAAAGTTCGTCCCGAGTAACGAGCACCCGAGCACTTTGGTGCTCGCTCATCTCTAGTAGAGTGTTATCTTTACAGTAACAATATTGAACTAATATTCAGTCAGTATCTACTGGTAATGGTGTGGAGGAATTATTTGAGTATTGGTTAGTGATATTGGTGTTTCTATAATGGGTTTTATTCAGTAACAGCATGGTAATATTAATCAGTCAATATGGAGTAGTAGTAGTAATGGTATGCCAATAGTATTTTGGTCTTGTATAGTACATTTTCTTCAGTAACAGTATACAGATAATATTTAATTTCTGTGTGGTGGTAATATTTGCTGCTGACAATGTTATCTGGTAACTGCACATACACATTTGGGGGGCAAGGGACACAACACATTGTCAGGGTAATAAAATTCTAAGTACAGCACCAATCAGGCCCACCCCACTTGCCCGCTGCCGGCGATAAGAAGAAAACACCACACGGAGGTCTGGTATAGTTTCTCACACGGGACATGGCTGCGCTTTGCCGACGTGCTTTATTACAGATTACATGAGATCTTATACCCTTTGTCCCATCCCCAACAAGGGGTGATGGGCTTATAACCATATATGGGCAGTCCGGATTTCCGGCCTGACAGTGAAAATTATGTACATGGTTGAACATCTTGATACGGCACTTCTGGGAAAACGGCCAAGTACATGCGGCCTTCATGTCTGGTTCTTCTTTGCTGTGTTTAAGATACATTTTGTTCAAGATACGTTTTTGTCTTCGCCTGGCAAGGCCTCTTGGAATATCTGATGTAAGGCGACATATAAGTTTTTTTCATTTGGAATTGAATAGAACTTGCATATAGGTATAAAAGTATAAAGAACATATGGCAATATATATATATACCCTCACAAACCCCCCTAAAAAACTTAATATGGAGATCAAGCATCAGACCTTGCACTCTTCCTCGTTCATCTCTCCCTTGCGTCAGGGTTTCTCCACTGCCCGTAAGTCCCTACTCCTAAAAGGGAGGGATCCCTACCTCACCTCAGAAGGAGGCCATGGATTCCCTGGGCTTATTTCCGGGCATCCATACCCTCTATCTGTACGAGTTAACACCCCGCAGGGTGTGCCCTCGCCGGAACCTAAGGTCTTCTGCACTTTCCCTAGGCAAATGGGAAGTCCACTGACAGTCCATCTTATGAGACCGGGACGGCGCAGTACTAGTTTATCTCTCCATTCTACTGGTAACGTACCTGGTTGGCATTATCGGAACTGGCTCTTCATCTTTTTCAAACAAGGGAAACGTTGGTGTCACATTATCCAGTCCCTTACTCATACTCTTTCTGATCAAAGGGATAATACACATACAGGAAATTACATACCCCACCTCTTTCTGCGAAAATCATATCCACGGCCACTCTAGGGCCATGGATGCAGTGGGCCCTAACTGGTCAGCTAACCCTTGCGAAGCATCTCTGTTGTGGTTTACAAACCTCTGCTGATTGTAATAGATATAATTCATCCAATCTACATTATTATTAACAGTGATAAAAGCAAATAAGGACTCAAAACCTGCTTAGACATGATCTCTAGAATTAAATTCATCTGGCACCCCCCTTGGCACTCCTATTGCATCTATGTGTACATGTGGATCAAAGTTACCACCTGGAGCGTCAACTTCTCTCTTAGCACAATGCGGTGTTGGATTCTCACCCTCAGTGTAGGCTTCATATTGCACATTTCATTGTATTAATTTGTTCTGAAACAGGGGGCTAGTGTACAGTAGTCAAAGGTGTGTGTTAGAGGAATTGTACCACATTATAGCATGTAAAGGATATGCGGGATCATTAGTTCTTTCAGTGCGAAGTGTGGATCCCAGTGGGCTTTCCTTCGAGCTTGACTGCAGTTGGGGTGGTGAACAACATCTGGTAAGGACATTCAAACCGGGTTTCTCGCTCAAACTTTTTCACATAGACCCTGTCACCTGGTTTCAGATAGTGACACTCATCTGTAGGACCTGGGAGAAAAGCAGAGACTGCAGAATACATTATTGACAATTCCTTGGAGAGGCCTATGACAAAATTAACAAGAAAATCATTCCCCAAACTCAGCTACTGTGGCCTGTATCCTCCTAAGAAAAAGAAAAACTAATAGAAGACACTGAATTCAAAATTTGCCCATTTTCTTCATTGCCTTTTGTATCTACTTTCCCACTACTCCGCGGATGGTAGGGTGTGTGAAAAGCCTGGAATATACCCAAAGCAGACATAACGTGTTGCATTATTTCACCTGTGAAGTGTGTACCTTTGTTTGACTCAATCACTTCCGGTACCCCGTATCTGCAGATTACCTCATTCATGAGCTTCTGTGCGGTTACCTGCTTATTTACTTTGGTAACAGGGTAGGTCTCCAACCTGAAAAACATCAACAACAACAACAAGCACATATTCATGCTTCCCAACAAGTAGGAGCTGAGTGTAGCCAATTTGCAATCCCTGAAATGGGTAGAGTGGTCTAGGCAAGTGTGATGTGGCACATTTACTTCTGCCCTGTTGCTTTATGGCAAAGATCATGCAAAATTGGACAAATGATGCAGCAGCTACAGAAAACCAAGGAGCCACCCGTCCTCGTTCAAGCGTTGACATCATTACTGCTTTAAGAGGTGCGTCTTTTCGTGCGTCAGCTGGGCCATCATGGGGCACAGGGACTATGGTGGGCAAGTGCTGTTGACTGTTCACCATACACCGTCCCTTTTTAGTCAATTTTTTCTTCCTTGCTGGCTTGTAACTGTAAAGTCATTAGCATATCAAAGTTCAAAGTTTTTATCAAAGTCCAAGTTTTGTCAAAGTCCAAGTTTTGTCAAAGTCCAAGTTTTGTAAAAGTCCAAGTTTTGTAAAAGTCCAAGTTTTTATTGTTAAATTCTTCTTTTCTTCCACGGCTTGAGGGCCGCTGCCTTTGCTGTTTGGTCTGTGATGACGTTGCCTCTTGCTTCTCCGGTGTAGGAATTGGTGTGAGCGTTCCACTTTGTCAGGTAGAAGTAGGGTCTCCGTGAGACTCTGCACCGCTGCACCATTCTTAATTGGCTGTCCTGCTGTGGTAAAAAACTGTCTGGCCTCCCATGTTGGGCCGTAATCATGAGCTATGCCAAATGCATAGCGGGAGTCAGTGTAAGGCCTCCTTCCCACGAACGGATTTCCGCCGCGTAATTCGCGGCGAAAATCCGCTGCATTGCCCGCAGCTATTAGGTTCTATTGAACCTAATAGCACAATGCTCACGATGCGTAATTCCACCGCGGAATTACGCACCGCGATTTCTCCCGTCCTCACCCGCAGCATGCTCTATTTTCTGCGGGTGAGGACAGGCTGTACGCACTGACGGCTTCCATTGCAGTCAATGGAAGCCGTCCGTTCACGCTATCTCCCGCTGTAACCAGCGGGAGATAGCGTGAAAATACGCTTTCCCGCCCACCGCCGCGCGTCATATGACGCCATATGACGCGGCCGGCCGCGTCACGTGACACGGCCGGCCGCGTCACGTGACACGGCCGGCCGCGTCACGTGACACGCTCGGTGACGCGGCGGCGACGCGGCGGCGGTGGGCGGGGAAGCGATTTCACGCTATCTCCCGCAGGTAAGTATAGGGGCTCTAGGGGGCGCCGTGACGGGCTTCACAGCGTAATATTGCGCGGCGGAGCCCGTCACGCTCGTGGGAAGGAGGCCTAAATGTTTGCCGTCTTACCTTCCTCCACTCTACACGCCCCAGTGAGTGCTTTTAGTTCCGCTTCTTGTACTGCGACATACGGAGGCATTCTGCTTTTAGGACATCTTGTTGTGTAACCACTGCATATCCAGTGTGGAGTCGTCAATCACCCTGGTACCATCTATAAAAAACAACTCAAAATATGCATTATTAACAAGGGCTTTCAGTAACTTTTTTAAAACTTAAATTTTCTTGTTGCATCAATGCTAAACAATCAGGCTGATATTCTATTTCAAAAAGATCAGAATCTTGTTGCAAAAAATTTTAAAAATTTAAAAATGGCTTGCAAAAATTTTTTAAAAATGGCTGAATTTAAAAATGGCTGACTTGCAATACCTTGATCACCTATGCCTTCTCCTCCCCCCCCCCCTTTGAAACAGGGTACTCAATTGGAACAAGAGCACCCGGTTTCAAGGTAGTACAACATTGTAAAAAGATTTGATGGATGCAGATAAGGCCTGTAAAATGTTAGCACCAATAGCAGAAACATGAGTTACACCAGGGCAGAATAATCTACAAAACATCTATTAATATTGGAAATGTGAGATCCCTTTAAGTGAATTCATTATTAGTCTGATCCTGCCTGCAATATCTTATCAAAATTTGAGACAGGAGAAAAAACAAAACAAAAAACTTTTACTAGCTGCTCACGCTCCTCACCCCTCCCTTGGACAAGAAGGATGAAACATTACTACGTACTATTACATCATCTAGCTCCACCCCTTCGATATTGGCTCCGTGCGTCCGTCTTCTCAGCTCATTTTAGCTTAACCGTCTACACGTCCACATCTCAACCAAGCAAAGTCCCATGCATGGGGAGGACTTTTATCCCCAGTCATTAACTCTCATCCATCCATGCGCTCAAGTTTGCTCCGTCACCCCCTTTGAAGGTGTACCAGTACATACAGATGCACAGACAAAAAAGAAAAGTTTGGCAAACAAACATACATCAGTTGAAAAACATTGAGGTGAGTGCTATGATTTTATAAAGTACATAATTCTATTGAGATGAGATTGTGAATGAGCGCTATTTATGACAAATTATGTGAAAAAAGTTTGCTGAGTGACTGAGATATTCTATATTTCTTATTTACTGAAGCTATTATATGCTGTATTAAACGCTAAAGTATTTTAGAATCTGTGACCCTGAATTTGGAGTGAATTCTGAAAGCCCCCACCTTTTTTTAAAACAAACCGTTATCTCTCTACGAATATGAAACACAGACTGCACAGCCCTGCATTTGAACTCATAATTAACACATATGCTGGGACCTTGCAACATTCATTTTCAACCCCTGTATAAGTAAGAATATATGTTTTAGAAATTGCTATATTTCCTGTCTACTAAGACAGTATAATTAATTAAATTCATTTCAAGCCTCCATTCTATTTACGCAAGCAGAGATATTATCCAGGGTTGTTATTGCATTTTCTCTCTCGCTGTTATCTTCCGACCTTGAAAACTAGACAGACTGAACACAAGCTCGCAGCTACATGTCAACAATCTTTCTCATCTAAAAGCAAGCTCAGTTAACTATTTGCACATACAGTATATATATATATATATACACACACACATATATATCTATATCTATTATCTATCTTGTATTATACACATTTTTCTTCTTTCTTTGCCAACAAATCACATGCATTGTAACTTCCTTATCGACTTGCTTGCTCCTTCAGCACTTTCTCCCTACCTAACTGCCAATATAACCTTCAATAGACACTCTCCTGACGCCCTCTTGATCACTTACTGTACTTTTCAACATTTCACTTACGGATACTTTCTTAAACAAATAATGTGTACATACTTTCTCTGACTGTCTCTCTCTCTCTCCTCCTCCTCTAGCACTTTCTAGAAAACCTTGGTCTTCCAAGGCACCTCTCGGTCCTAAAGACCTCCCTCCCAGACACCATTTTGTAATCTGCCGTGCAGGTCGGTGTCACACATTTTCATAAGTTTTGTTATAGTTTACAGATTGGAACTCTCCTCCACCAATTCATCCGCACGGCGGCAGCCCTTGAGGGGCTCTGTCTTCTTTAATAAGATCTTACGCATATTAGAACGACAACAACAATAAAAATAACACGCTCCATAGAATGCATCCCTCTTAATTTTCAAATTGTCAGCCCCTTATATACCGGCAAGACAACCGAGGGTCCCTTCTCCTTATGGAACCAGCCCCATAAAATGCATCTCTCTGAAATCAGATCGTTAGCCCCATATATAAGGCAAAACGACCGAGAGTCCCTTCTCTTATGAAGCCTATCTCACAAAATGCATCCCTCTCTGCTAAACCATTAACAACTAACTAAACTAAACTGAGGGTCCCTTCTCTTGTGAGATTAAATGAAAATAAAGAGAGAAAAAAAACTTCTGCAGATACAACAATCTCCACTATTATTAAAACGTTAAAACTTCAAAGTACAAATAAACTACAGACTAGTTTCTGGGTGACCGATTGGTGCGCATATCACGGTCAGTGGTCCATGACGGCAAACCCGGAGCCCACACGAGTTACCGTGTAGAACTCTTAACCCAACCCGTCCGGTCGCAAACCACAGATAGTCAGTCCTGCTGCAAGACTTCGCAGTGTAAAACACAACATAAATATATGCTGGCCTTACCTGGAGTTCTAAGTGAGTTGATCAGGCTCGGTTTGCAGCAGGACGGCTTCCCCGTGGCGTGGATCCGGGTGAATTGCGCTGTAAGCTCCTGGTTTTACCGCCCCAGTTGGTTGCGCCATTTGTCAGGGTAATAAAATTCTAAGTACAGCACCAATCAGGCCCACCCCACTTGCCCGCTGCCGGCGATAAGAAGAAAACACCACACGGAGGTCTGGTATAGTTTCTCACACGGGACATGGCTGCGCTTTGCCGACGTGCTTTATTACAGATTACATGAGATCTTATACCCTTTGTCCCATCCCCAACAAGGGGTGATGGGCTTATAACCATATATGGGCAGTCCGGATTTCCGGCCTGACAGTGAAAATTATGTACATGGTTGAACATCTTGATACGGCACTTCTGGGAAAACGGCCAAGTACATGCGGCCTTCATGTCTGGTTCTTCTTTGCTGTGTTTAAGATACATTTTGTTCAAGATACATTTTTGTCTTCGCCTGGCAAGGCCTCTTGGAATATCTGATGTAAGGCGACATATAAGTTTTTTTCATTTGGAATTGAATAGAACTTGCATATAGGTATAAAAGTATAAAGAACATATGGCAATATATATATATACCCTCACAACATGCCTTGTGGCTTATGCCCCTGATTTCTGAAGATCTTAGCAACGCACCTGATTATCAGATAGTAGAAACACAGCAAGTGTTCATCACCTATATATAAGTCTCTATTAGTTCCATGCCTACCTGTACGGAGCACTCACCCCCCTGACAAGGGTGACTCTGAGAACAGGAACTAGATTCCATAGTAGTCCCCTATGGCACAACCCCACGGGCGTATTGTCTTAGCATTTTATGCATGTAATATGCAATGCTGGAACCCCATAGATTTGCATTGAGGTATTCAAACATGCGTATTTTACACACGGGAAAAAAAATAATCACAGCATGTCATATATTAGTCCGTATTATGGATCAAAATCACCCATGTAATGAGAGCATTAACCCTTTCCAATCCACTGTCTGACATCTGAAGACATTATAATTTAAGGCTATACAGCTCCGATGTTGGAAGATGTCCATCGGGGTTCTCTTACTGTATATTGCCAGCCTCTCTGCTGTGGGAGCCTATCCAACATGTTACCTCATGCAGTATTGGCTTTAGCCAGCAGATAGCGCCGTTGTATAACGGCAGAAAAAGATTAAGCCCCCTGGGCAAACCTGGACACAAGTTGGATTGGAAAGGGTTAAAAATATGCAGCGAACATACATGATACATGCATATTTACGCAAAACAAGGCAGAAAATCATGTGGTCCTACTTGTGTTTTTTTGGCGTGCGCTAAAAAAAAAGGCTTCAAAAATCAAAATACTGTGATAGCAGTTTTGGTCCATGAATACACTGCGTATTTCATGGACTGAAACTTCTTATGCCCTTGTGAGCCCGTCCTAAACCTAGGGTAGGAGCTAGACAAACACATGGTCAGGTAAGCCAGGTCTACAACTGAAGGAAGTGGTCAGGAGCTGGGAGTAACACAGAGCCGTAGTCAGATGGAGAAGCTGAGTCTGTAAGGTGTCACAGCAGAGTCAGGGCATCGAGGGAAAAAACAAAAAGAATAATCTAAATCCACGGCTGTCTTCTAAGCCGAAAGATACACAGAAGCAAGCACTTTCAGAAGCTGAAGAACCAGAGGACCATCATAAAGGAAATATCAATGGCACTTCAGGAAAGGAAGTGCCAGTTTAAATAGACCTCCAAAGCCATCGGCTGTCCAGGATGATAGGCGGCCCAGGTATCCAATCACAGAACTGCAGGGAAAGCAGCCCAATTTTTCCTATATCGTATTTGTTGCAAGACAGTTTTAATTAAGACAAAGATTTGACATACAGCATGGTGAAGCCTGCTAGAATGCATCCGACAGCCTGAAAAAAACACTGTTTATGTAAGAATGTGCTAAAATCAAAAATGTTTTGATTTAATTACATAACCTCAAACTAGCAGAGACTAAAAGCTTTGTAGCAAACGCTAAAAATGAACTCAATCTGTGTCCAAAAATGTTTCTAAAAATGAATATAAATATTCTCCTACCAAGCAAGGCCTCATTCACATGGCAGGAATCTGATTAGTATTTAGCTTCAGTATTTGTAAACCAAAACCACGAGTCAAACCTACAGAGAAAAACTATAAGGTTGCTTCCACATGGACAACAAAATCATGTGATTTTCTTGCGATGTGACATCCCTACAAATCGCATGTATGTGAAGCCCATGCTTTCCAGCGGGTTCTTTCACATTAGCGATGTTTTGTAGGCTGCTACATTACGAGAACACAAAATTGTGGCATGTTCTATACAGCCACAATTTGCTAGGTTTTGTAGCCCATGTTTCTCTATGGACCCTTTCCTTGTGTTGCATTGCATGAAGTCGCGGTTTTCGTGCGGTGCAATGCAATGTTTACAGTAGGAAGTTCTACTGTTTGTCCCTAAAATAAGCCCTAGCTGCATTAAAAAAAACCCAATCTAATACATTACCTTACAGGCGCTGTCTGCTCTGCTGCACTTCTCCGCCAGCAGTTCTTCAGCACTTGTTTGTAGTGTTCAGCCAAATGAGGCCATTAACTGGCTGTGCGATAGTTCGAAGGACACAAGCTGCTTACCGCTAATGGGGTGTTTGAAGTCCTTGGCAGCGATCGCCCACAGATAAGAGGAAACATGACTTCCTTAGCCGTCTGTTAGACTTTCACTTTGCGTATGCAGAGTTCTACCTCAGAAAAGTGCAGCGATTTATGTCTTTTTCTCACCCCCTTATTTCCAGTAAGTTGCTGCTCTAGACCAGTGTTCCCCAACTTCAGTCCTCAGGGACCCCCAACAGGTCATGTTTTCAGGAGCTCCTCAGTATTGCACAGGTGGTGTAATTATTGTCAGCGCCTCAGACATTGCCACAGGTGTTCTTACCATTGGATATCCTGAAAACATGACCTGTTGGTGGTCCCTGAGGACTGGAGTTGGGGACCCCTGGGATAGACTGTACAATCGGGGATCATGATTTACAATCCTTAATGCTTCCAGGCCAGACATGGGTAATTACAGAACAAGCCCTGTTTCCACACTGAGTGTGGCTGCTCCCAGTTGCTTGTGGGCAATAAGCCTCACCTCTCTGACCTGTAGGGCGTTTGGACAAGTTACTTATTGGGTCCTGGTGGCAGAATCCATGTGTGCAGGAGATACCCCTGCAACACTCCCAGCAGCTCACGGTTCTTCTCACCAAATGACTAACCGGTGAACACCCCCTTACAGGAGAGATCTCTGTACTAATCCCTGATATATTTATATATCATCTGAATATCTCTTGTGTTAATTACTTTACATAGTTTTGTATCATCTGCAAATATTGACATTTTACCTCACAAGCCTTTTACCAGGTCCTTAAAGGAGATGTCCCGCGCCGAAACGGGTTTTTTTTTTTTTAAACCCCCCCCCCCGTTCGGCGCGAGACAACCCCGATGCAGGGGTTAAAAAAACCACCCGCACAGCGCTTACCTGAATCCCGGCGGTCCGGCGTCTTCATACTCACCTGCTGAAGATGGCCGCCGGGATCCTCTGTCTTCATGGACCGCAGGGCTTCTGTGCGGTCCATTGCCGATTCCAGCCTCCTGATTGGCTGGAATCGGCACGTGACGGGGCGGAGCTACACGGAGCTACACGGAGCCCCATTCAGAAAAGAAGAAGACCCGGACTGCGCAAGCGCGGCTAATTTGGCCATCGGAGGGCGAAAATTAGTCGGCACCATGGAGACGAGGACGCCAGCAACGGAGCAGGTAAGTATAAAACTTTTTATAACTTCTGTATGGCTCATAATTAATGCACAATGTACATTACAAAGTGCATTAATATGGCCATACAGAAGTGTATAGACCCACTTGCTGCCTCGGGACAACCCCTTTAATAAACATATTAAAAAGAATAGGGCCCAGTACTGCCCCCTGTGGTACCCCACTAGTAAAGGTCACCCAATCAGAGTATGTACGATTTATAACCACCCTCTGTTTTCTATCACTGAGCAGTTACTTACACACATTCTCGCCCAGATCAAGCATTCTCACTTTATATACACACATTTTATGTGGCACAGTATCCAACGCTTTGGAAAAGTCCAGATACACAAGACCCAATGACTCTTCCCGGTCCAGTCTAGAACTTACATCCTCATAGAAGCTGATCAGGTTGGTTGATCCCTCATAAACCCATGCTGATAAACAGTATACAGTTGTTTTCATTGAAATACTCCAAGATAATATGTTTTAGAAATCTTTAAAACTTTTCGCCCACAATAGAAGTAAGACTTACCGGCCTGTAGTTTCCGGATTCATTTTTTGAACCCTTTCTTGAATATAGGAACCGCATTGGCTATGCACCAATCCAGTGGAACAGACCTTGTCACTATAAAGTCCTTAAATATAAGAAACAGCGGTCTGTCCATCACATCACTTAATTCCCTTAGAACCCGTGGGCGTATTCCATCAGGACCTCGTGATTTCTCTATTTTAATATTTTTAAGGCGGCTCTGCACTTCCTACTGGATTAGCCTCGAAACTTGTAGTTTGCTTTTGAAATGGGTTTGCCCTTACACACAACTGTTTCGGGATCACATGGGTGTGTGTTTACTTAATACTCGCTAACTCACAGGCAATCAATTACATTGTCTTACGCAGTACAGAATTATATTAGTGTGTCGAAATTGTGTAATACGTGGAAATATAAACAAAAAAAAACAGGTGTACTGCGCACGACAACGTGCGTGAGTACACTGTCATGCACAGTACAATTTTGCCACCAAACGCGGCAGTATGCAGAGTCACGGAGGGTGCCACAGCTGTAAAAATGCTGTCCAATGCTGTGGGACCCCCACTGTGTTCTACGTGAGCCCGGCCTAAAGAGCACCAATTTCCTGAGACGCAAATTTAAAAAGCAGGTTCATCAAAATTTGTTCATAAAAACAATCACAGAAAACGGCCATTACTTACTGACTGAGGAGTGCATATAGATGCATCCTCCTCTCACCATGCAGGTAGCTGACTACCAAATGGAGGAGCCAATAACACCTGTGCAGGACACCGATAAGACTGCCACTCACACTGCCTCCTGATAATGAGGGGGGTGGATGCTTGGTGTACACTCCCACACATAGTGGATACAGGGTGCCAGACCATTCTGTTATATGTAGTTCACCATGCAGACCAGCAACCTATTAATGACGCCATGATAATTCGGCGGGTTGCCCTATATTTCCAACAGTGAACCACATTGGTACTGCCACCCTGGGCTCCCCCTGGAGTCTTAAAGCCACGCTGCATGTGAATGATAGATAATAAATGCAAGGCATTGGTTGGATTTTGGCCAACCAATTTTTTAATTCTCTACATTTCCCCTTCTGTGATGCATTTATATTAGTGTAGGGACCCACTACAACGCAAGGAACCGTGAAGTGGTTAGTGGGCTCATGTATCTTGGCCAAAATTTTTTTTTCCTTTAGCTACCAAAATTATTTTGTATTTGTTTTTTCCCGTGACATACAGGGCTAATTTTTCTATATCATTTTCACTGACTTTCCTTTTTTTTAAAAAATTAGTATATTTACACTAAAATAAAGTATGGGAACGGGTTCCTCATTTTGTTTTGGATGTTTTGATATATAATATGTATGGTTTTGGTTTGCAGGATGCATACGGTGTTAATTTTGGTTGGTGTCGGCTTTGGGTTATCTTTAGGGATGACGAGCATACTCGCTAAGGCTAACTACTCGAGCGAGTAGTGCCTTAGCCGAGTATCCTCCCGCTCGTCTGTAAAGATTCGGGGGGCGGCGGGGGGCGGGGAGCGGCGGGGTAGAGCGGGGAGGAGCGGAGGGGAGATCTCTCTCTCCCTCTCTCCCCCCGCTCCCCCCTGCTTACCGCCGCAACTCACCTGTCACCCGCGCTGGCAGCCAAATCTTTACAGACGAGCAGGGAGATACTCGCTAAGGCACTACTCGCTCGAGTAGTTAGCCTTAGCGAGTATACTTGCTAATCTCTAGTTATTTTCTTTTTTATGTATATATTGTTGTTTTATTCTGTAATTTTGTTTTTCCCATTGATATAATTATTCTTTTTACCATCTATATCCCCCATGACGTCATATAAGACCTCTGGGGGACATTCACATGTTTTTTTTAATTTGACATTTTTCCAATTAAGCTGAGGCACGCATAGGAGCCCCAGTTACAGGGAGAAAACATCTCCTGCAGTAACATTAGTCACTGGCAGAGCTGATCAGGGTCTCCTGGGACCCTGTAGCTCTGCTGTGACAGAGGTCACCCAGCGGTCACTGACTGCCAGCTCCCGTAGTGAAAGAAAGAATTCCACTTTCACTTTTTTAGTACATAGTGCTCATTAAGCGCTGTGTACTAAATAAAGAAGGAGCCAGAAAGGGTTAAAACTAGAGATTCGGGGAGCGCCGCGGAGCGGGGAGCTGCAGGGGAGAGCGGGGAGGAACGGAGGGGAGATCATTCTCTCCTTCTCTCCCGCCCGCTCTCCCCTGCTCCCCGACGCAACTCACCTGTCAGCAGCGGCGCTCCCCGAATCTTTCAAGACGAGTACAGCGATACTCGGATAAGGCACATTACTCGGACGAGTAGTGCTTATCCGAGTACGTTCGCTCATCTCTAGTTAAAACCTACTTCTCCGGGTTATCAGCTGTGACTAACAGCTGACATTACGTCCTTCTTCTGATTGATTGCAGAAGCAGGAGGCTTTAATCCCCATCGCAATTTTATATACGCCGGGCTTTAAGCCCGGGACCAAGCGCCGTAAATTTACAGTGCTTGGTCTTTAATAAGTTAAATTATTAGCCTTGTTCCCAGATACGAAGTCTTGTGATCAACTGGTCATTAGCATCTCTGCATTCCAAGTTGGGGAAAATCAGAAATTTAAAGGGAAGTTGATTGGATGGATGGAATAGTAATTTATACAAATAAATGTGACATTCCGCTCAAAGCACAATGGATTGTTCCTTGCCACACATTATTCGAGGCACGTGTTGCGGAATATGTAATGTAGCCTGGTGTCCATCTTCTAACGTTTTCTGTGGCTAGAGTAGCCTTTAAGAAGCAGGATTTTAAAAAGCGATATTCTAGAAACATTAGAATATAGCCACCGCCATGATTTATCACACTGCATGTGTTTATCTGGGGCGCTGTAATAGCGACATTCAGTCATTTGCAAATAATGGATGAGAGTTTTATTACTACAACTATAACATTAAACTGTACTCTCACAACAGTGCAGCATTAATTATTAGTGGAAGACTGTAGGCAATCCTCAAACTGCGCTATTTACAGGCAGCGTGGTAGACAAATGGTCATAAGAGATTACTAGGCAGCCATGGCACAGTAGGCTCTTTATGTCTGCTGAATGAATAGGAAGTGTCAAAGTAGCGAATATACCGTAATTCACTGTAAAGGTATTATACACTGCATAAGCAGGGAAGCTAACAATGTTTGACAATTAGTTTACTTTGTCATGATTACTGCTGGTTACTTCTGGGTAGTTTCCTGCAGGAGGTCTTAATATTTGATATTTACAGTATATACGCACATGAAGAAGTTTCCAGTTCTGCTAATGAAGTGTGAAGAATGAAAACTGTTAGGACTCATTCACAATGGCATATGCAATTGTGGTAATCGAAAAACACAGTTTTCACTGCATCTGTCTGTGTGTTTTCAGTGCATACATCCTGTTTTTATGTCCGTGTAAGAGCTTCAACAGATAAATGTATGCGCAAATGTGTTCGCTGCAATGGAGCGTATTTGTGCATGAACAAGGTTTGTAGATGGCAATACTTAGGGTGATACGTGCGTGTCAGTGCATAGTACTCTAAATTTTGCGCTCATAATCCCAGTTCACACGCACATCGGATACTCCCTTTTGTGGAATAGAATGGCTATGTAAAGCCTAATGAGGGCTCCTTTTAACCTGCCTTAGGCCTCTATGGCAGCCTTCTGCGTAAAACGCAGAAAGATAGGGCAAGTCGTATCTTTTCTCTCAAGCAGGAATTGCACACGAGAAACATGCTCATGAGAACAAACCCATTAAAAATCAATGGGTTCGCTCCATCATGTTTTACGGGCGTGGGCTGCACACGCACAAAAATGTGCGCAAACACGTTCGTGTATTTAAGCCCTTACATCCATATTCACGTACGCAAAAAAAAAAAAGAGGCAGGAAGGTCCAGTTGATGTAACTTCTTTTCCAAAGTCTCTTGGCAACATGCGTTTAAAAAAAAACTGCAGTGTATACACATATTACATCCCTTTACAATGCATTCTTTTTTACACTCCCATAGATTTACATCAGCAATTTTTTTTAATGAGCAACATTGGTCCATGTAAAAAAATGCACTTCTGAATACACCAATTTAATTCTATTTCCATAGGGAGTCTGTATTCAGGCCAACAGTAAAGCTCATATTGCAAAAGGACACCCCGCCTTTAAAAATATCTGCCCCATCTGAAGGAGATAATTTTTTTAAAAATCCCCTCCGCATGGCTTGTACTGTAAATCTTGCTGAATTTCTGCAGCATTTTCGCCATTTGAGAAGGCGGCCTTATATTTGTGTATAGATAAGGCTTATATAGAGTGCCAGATACATGTAGGGCACCATGCAGGTTTACAGCCTATTAGTGATGCCCATACTATTAGATCAGGCAGGCTATCCTGCACCTTCTAAGTGTACCACACAAAGCACTGGCTCCCCAGGCTCTCCCAAAATCTCAGAGCCAGACTATTTCTGCAAAAGTAATAAATCCAAGAGGTATTAATTGATATTTTGGCCCAAACATGACAAGATTACAACCCGTGTCAAGGGACCTCACTTCTTGGGAAAGGCCACAGTAAGGGTGGCTTTTTCATGGGGCAACTAGCGGCTGAAAAATTGCTCAAACTGAGCGACTAGTGAGCAACTTCTTGCTCAGTGGAAACCTGTTCACGGTGAATGAAGGCAGTGGCCAGAAGAAATCTTCAGCATCCTCCGCCTCCATTCGCTCCTATGTAAAAACACATTAGCCATAAATTTTTAGCACTTCTGCGTCTGTGTAGAGGTGCTCTTAGACGGAACGAATATCGTTCAAAAAATTATTCAAACAAGCTAAAATGAACGATAATTGTTTGGTCTAAACACGAGTCAACGACCAAACGTCAAATGAGCAATTGTCCAGTCCCTCTCAATCGCTAATGCAGGGACCAAACGATTCCCACTTGAACGAGACAACGATACATTTGCCTATTTAAACATACTGCATGAGTGCGAATTAGTTAGCGGTGACGTCAGAGGCGTAACTTGGGCCCCAATGCAAAATCTGTAACAAAGCCCCCAACTATAATGCTTTATTCATAGTACTAGGCTTCCTATATGGAGAAGAGAGGACTTATGAGCCCCCTAAGACTCCTGGGCCCGGGTGCAACCACATCCCCTGTATCCCCTATATTTACGCCCATGGGTGACGTCACTTGGTCGTTCAAACGAGAATTGGCTCATCTAAAAGGACCATAAAGCCACCCTAATATTTTAAACAAATAAGGCTTGCAGGTAAAGCTTGTATAGAGGGCTTACAGCTTATTAGTGACGCCCTTTTACACGGGCCAATTCTGTTTCCCGTTTACTCAGATATATTGAGCTGTCTTATTCGCAAGAGTCTTGAGTTTTGTTTTTCAGTCTAAAAATACATTGGTTCAGGCCCACATAATTATACTCTTACACTCTCTAGAAGTGATGCAGAAATTAGTACACTGACCCATAGCAGTTGGCATCTTGAATACCAGAAGTGTGTAAAATCAGCTTGAAGATGTCCATTTGCTGTGTACCTCCCTATCAAAAATAAAATCCTCTTCCTAATAACTTATGGGTTCAGAAGCTATTCATTGCCAGAGATTAAATAACTAACTCACAATGTACTGTATGTTATCTTTTGTAAGCATTTAGTGTATGGGGTGCACAACCTTCCGTTTGTCTGAGTGCCAAATTAACAGCTTGTACCATTCCCAATTGCCACAATAAAACTTCAAGGAGTATTGCCATCTGAAACCTTTATGGCATTTCAACTGTATATGCCGCAAATATCAGGTGCATGAAGGCACCATTTCTGAGTCCCATTTGTCAGAAGAATTAGAAATCCCTGCTTCACAAGTTGGTATTTCGAAGAGCAGGAATCGAGGGGATTATCAAAAGTGTGTTGTATAAGTGCTGCTCTCTATTATGTAGTTTACAGTTACAGAAACGGCTTCCCATTTTTGCAACACCAATAAACAGCTTTGAAGAGACACACCTAAGAACAGCCAACTCTCTACTTCATCTCTTTCTCTCTGGATTGTCCAATGGTAGAGTCCACAAACATGTGGGTGCCAGAACTGCCCGGGGCAAAGTAGCATTGTGGGCCCCTGCAACCTCATGGGTCGCAAGTTGTGCAAACCTACTTTAAGAAGGCAAGGACCCAGAGTAAGGGTTTCTTGCTGCTACCCTTCTTGCCACAACACTCATCAATGCTAAGTCCCCTAGCTTTCCTAATGCTGGAGCTATGTTGTGTACTAAACCCTACCAAAGCCCACCGAAAGGCCCATTATTCTCGATTGGAAAGCTCATTTCATGTAAAGGGATATTTTATGGTCCATAAAAAAGGGAATTTGTTCAGTGTTTGTAATAAAAATAGCATGCCCATGCTTTGCTTTTTTTTTTTAAACTGGAGTAGCTTCTACAGCCCATCGGGCCCCATGACAGTGGCTTTGCTTTTGTTGCAAACCATCGGTATAGCACTGATGAGAAGTGTTACAGTGTAAAAGCAAAAGGTTTGGTCTGCACTTTCCAGACAAATATCCACACAATTATCTCATGACTAGAGATGAGCGAGCACCCAAATGCTCGGGTCTGCGTTATTCGAGTCGAGCTTTTCGTAAAATTCGAGAGCTCTACTTGAGTAACGAACCCCATTGGCTACAATGGGAGACTCAAGCGTTTTTGTATGTGGGATGCCGGGTCCCGAGCTTTTTTTTTTCTTTTTTCTTGGTTCGTGTGTTTCCTCTCCCTCTCTCCCCTGCCTGCCATCCCAAAAATTTGCCAATGACGCATGCACTGCGTCAGGGAGGGGCCAAAAAAGGCACGTCACAGCGGGGAGGAGCCAAAAACTGGAGCAAGGTCGAACACAGCGTGATGCTCGTTCCAGCAACGAGCACCATCGAGTACGCTAATACTCGAACGAGCATCAAGCTCAGCAGAGTACGTTCACTCAACTGTACTCATGACTAATATTAAAGTAATCAATGGAAATTGCCTGAAATCCTTAGTGGGATCACCCCTTTAGAGAAAATTGACTTCTTTGCCCAGAAGGTCTTGTTTTGACTTGGATTACATAACAATGTCTGAGAATGGTTGACTGGATACATCAGCATATCTTTCCATACTATATAAGCTCCGACCCTTTGGTTAACCATAAGTCACTTAAAATAAAGTAATTGATATATTTATTAGATACAAATGACACAATATACAGTTAGCAGTATTGTGTCATTAGTTCAGACTATACAGTATATCTATATAGTGGTAATAACAACAACAAGAGTCAAAATTTATTACAACTGACTTGTTCCGTGTAGTGAAAAACATTAATCAAAATTAGGTGTTAAAACTGTAGGAGAGGTACCGTGTAAAAGCAATAATATATTCACCGAGTGAAAAGGGTGTCTTACTTTAAATGCTGGAGAATTATGGATGCACATTAATTAAAGTCATGATTGATTGATGTAGGCAATTTGATACAGAATTTAGTCAAAGAGAAACTTGAAAAAAAATTAATGAATACACTCCAAAGCAATTTAGCGGGGACAGCTGAGTAATATACAGGACATTTCTCATGACTTTGAGAGGATAATTTTTATCAATTTGCAGTTTCGTAGGTACTTAACTAAAGCAAAGTTACAGCAAATTTATCTGCGTGAGAGAAATGTCGATAAGACACAGAAAAGTTAATATTCAACCAGAAGATGCCACAGTGTGATATAAATGATACCTGGAGACACTTGGCAGAAGTCACATACCAAAAACATTAAGACCATATTCACTTGCGTAACCATAGGGGATGCGGTTGCACCCGGGCCCAGGAGCCTTAGGGGGCCCATAAGGCCTCTCTAGTCCATATAGGGAGCCCAGTACTAGGAATAAAGCATTATAGTTTGGGGCCCTGTTACAGGTTTTGCATCTGAGGCCCTAAGATAAAAAGGGGCCAGAGGCTCTGCGCTTTACCACCCAACCATCCCCTGCCCTTAGACTAGAAGGACTATAGAGCTCTTCATGGTAATGGTGCAATATTATAGTTATTCTCTCCTAGAAGCAATGGATCTAGTTGAAAATAGCTCTGTAATTTGGCATCCAATGGAGCACTCCATGAATTTATTTTTATGGATACATAAATATGGATGGAAACAGGGGTATGGTAAGGCCCCATAGAAGTCTATGGGTGTTGTACCTATACAATATTGATTTTATGGTCTCTTATTAAAGCGGTTGTCTAGGGTTAGAAAAACATTACTTCTTTCTTCAAAACACAGCACCATCCTTGTCCATGGGTTGTGTCTGGTATTGCAGCTTAGTTCCCATTCACTTCAATGGAGCTGAGTTGCAATACTACACACAAGTCTATGGAGAAGAGTGGCACTGTGTAGATATGTTTTATCTAACCTTGGACAATCCCTTTAAGCCTGGGTGAATGAGCCACAAAATCCGTCCTGTAATAATGTACCATGATGCAAAAATCTATCCAGTAGCCGTGGGCAGCTGAGCTCGTGTCACGTATATGGCCAGCATTATTGATATATTTAATAAACATAAGTTTTATATATTGCCAGCCTTCTCTTCTTTGTATTACAGTTCTTTACAAGAATGTCATTACATGAGACTTCAGATCACAGCTGCTGAGTTCAAGAGAAGTCTTTTTATTACAGATTCTGCTCCTATTTTAACAATCACTATGTTCCTACTTAATAAAAGTGTACACCTTCAAATCAGTAATGTGCTTATGGAATGTAATTCAATTCTACTACATCTAATGATATTTTTTATATTGGAGACTGTAAATTACAACGTAAATTATATACAATTATGTTGAATTATGAAATTTAATTATATTGCTTGCTTTATAAGATCTTTTACATACTCCGCACTAAGATACCTTGCACAGAGCATTTATTGGTTGCATCAGAAGAATATGTCTGCATACCAAGAAAAAAAAGTCCTAACGGAAGCTGTGTAAATATATGGCACTTGGTACTGGGCTTTAATCCCGGCTAATAGCAGAAATACGGCGTGGGATTAAAGCCTCTGCTTCTGCAATGAACCAGAAACAGGTCAGTCACAGCTGGGGGCCCAGAGGAGAAGGAAGAATAAGTTTTTAATATATTCTGCCTTCTCCTTTCCCGGGTACATCATGCTGAATGAGCACCCTGTACTAAAAAGTGAAAGTGTTTCTTTCACTATGTGACCAAGCGATTATGTGGCTGCCAGGATTCCCTGGCGCAGCAGAGCTGCAGGGTCATAGAAGACCAAGATCAGCTCTGTTAGTGACTGAAGACACTACTGGGGGATGTTTTCCAAAACGTCCAAAACAAAATGAGAACCCATTCCCATTGTTTACTTTAGTGTAAATATACTTATTCTACAAAAAACAACTATAAATATTTTTAACCCCAATAAAATTTTAAAAACGGGGGGGAAAGTTAGTGAAGAAAGAGATTTAAAAATAGCCCTACATGTCACGGAAAAAAAAACACAGCAAAAATAAATTTGATAGCTAAAGGAAAAAAAATAAGGAGGTAAAACCACCACATGGGTAAAATCCCGAAAAATTGTCTGGTCATCAAGAAACCTCTGTTAATTAGTGCTGCACAGAAACTGACTTGCAGTGCAGGTTTTAGGCTGGTTTCACACGAGCAATTGCGATGTTGCCGCAAGAAAATGACGTTATTGTTCCTGCGATTTTTGAGCGTCAGCGATGCTTTTTCTCGCAAAACATTGCTGCTACTTCGGATTTTCTTGTGCGATTTTCTCATGCGATTTTTTTTTTTTTTTTTTTTTTTTAAATCAGTTTTATTGAAATTTTTATTTTAATACAGATATAACAAATTTAAATCCAGTAAGTGAAGACATACAGGGTATACAAGGAAAATCAACATAATAACTATGACTGCGTAGCGATCTTAAAGTGAATGGAAGAGGATCTCTCTTCATGAGAGTCCCTTTGCAACAGCTAACACTGTGCACCAGAGACCTAGAACTGCTATCCTCTTGTTTATCGATCCTCCAGTCATTGATATAAACAAACGGAGACAGACATAATGAACGGGAACATAAGGAAAGGTGGGAACTATTACGTAGCATCGGTGGTGTCCTGGGTGATGACAAGGGGTGACCACCAGTGGGAGTGGGGGGGGGGGAGGGGGTTGGGAGGGGGAGGGGGGGAGAAGGGTCAGGTAAGAAAGGCTCTCTCTTGGCCAGATGTGTGCCGGGCTATGTCCCCCTCACAGTTAACCAGTTTTCACTCTAGTATGGGGTGCGCCTCAATTCCCTCCATGGCCCCCATACCTGAAAGTACTCCTCCCTTGTGTCCCCGGACCAACTGGAGAGTTCTTCTATGTTGCAAATATCGTCCATTCTCGCTAACCACTGAGAAACTGAGGGCGCTATTTTTTAGAGCCACAGGGTGGGAATTAAAGCTTTAGCTGCATCTATCATGAAGGCCAAGAGTTTGTTCTTCCTTGGGTGAAACGCTGGAGACGGCTTCCATAGGAAGATTATCTCCGGAGTTAAGACAAGAGCAGGGGCGATTTTCCTCATGATCTCCTCAACCTCCCTCCAAAAGGGTGTCAACACCGAGCAATCCCACCAGATATGGAGATAGGAACCTGGGTCCCCATCACATCTCCAGCATCTCTCGTGTGGCGCCAGTTTGTACGCGTAGAGCCATTGAGGTGTTTTATACCATCTAACGAGGAGTTTGTAATGGCATTCTTGGGCTAAAACACACTGAGAGAGGCCGAAGGATGAGTTTAGAATTAAGTGTGTGTCGCTTGATGTCAGAGTAATGCCCAGCTCCTTTTCCCACGAAAGTAAGAAAGCAGGTTTGGATGGGTACGTTTTGATGATAAATTGTTTACGGATCAGCGATAATTTCCTCCGTTTTGGGTTTTGTTCCATCAGCGCTTTTTCAAGGGGCGTCTGGGGTCTGGTAGATGGAAATTTTTTGAAGAATTCCCCAAACATCCTCTCGACCGAGGCCAATTGTAGGAAGGAGAATTTATGTTGTGGGACTAAGGTTTTAAGTGCTTCAGCGGGACTTAAGTGCGCTAGCACTTGCAGGTCACTTATGTTGAGCGAGTTGAACCTATCCCATATTGCTCTGGTAGCTGAGTCAAGAGGTATGTCTAGGAGCCTCGGGAGAAGGCTAAGTGGGGCAAGTGTGGGCGGCTCAGGAATCAGTTCCTCCTTCAGATCAGCCCAAGTCTCGCAAGGCCCCTTAATCAGGGGGTTGAAATTTTTGGCTCTGCACCTAGTTTTTGAAGGAGCCCAGAGATCCTCTATGAATGCATCGCCACTTGCGTATTTAGCCAGCGAGACAAAGAGCTGGTCCTTTATTGGGTGGACCATATCCATCCAGTAGCCCATAAGTGATGCCCTGTAGAACTCCCGGACGTCCGGAAGGCCAATGCCGCCCTCCATCCTCCCCTTCGTCATCAAGCCATAGGCTAACCTCGGTCTCCTCTGCCTCCAGACATACCCAGAGAACGCCCTACGGAGCGCTATGAAGAAGCTCGACGGCAGGAGGATAGGGAGCATCCTTATTTTATATGTGATTATAGGTAAAATGTAAGTTTTTAGGATGTTCTTTCTTCCAAACCACGAGATGCGGGGAATATCATATAGCTTCAGAAGGTTTTTAATCTGATCTAATAAAGGAGGGAAGTTAGCAGCGTATAGCTTATTGAGGTCCCCAGTGATCTTGACCCCCAGAAAGTCTATTGAGAAGTTCGCCCATGTGAAGGGTGAGTTTTCTTTTAATTTTCTGATTTGGTTCCTCGGGGTAGACACATTTAGGACCGTAGACTTCCCGTAGTTGATTTTAAAGTTAGAAATTAAACCGAAACTGTTGAGCAGATCAATCAACCTGGGGAGGCCCTCCTCTGGGTTGGACACCAAAAAAACTATATCGTCTGCGAAGGCGGTAGTGTAGAGGGTATGGTGTTCCCATGAGATTCCTGTGATGACCGGATCGTGTCGTACTAATTGAAGAAGGGGTTCTAGGGCTAGGACGAATAACGTGGGAGATAGGGGGCAGCCCTGGCGTGTTCCATTCTTAATGTCGAAGGGAGCGGATAGAATTTCGTTAATTTTGAGTCTGGCGTGGGGGGCTGCGTACAAAGAGAAAACAGCAGAGACAAAGGCCGGGGGGAAATTGAAGCGGTCCAGGACCTCCCTCATATAGGCCCAGTCGACGCGATCGAACGCCTTTTCGGCGTCTGTTCCCACCAGAACCAATGGGATGTGATGCTTTTGGGCTAAGCGTATCGCATGGAGTAACCTGCGGCAATTGTCTCTGCCCTCCCTCCCACGCACAAAGCCCGCCTGCTCCTCATTGACTAGAAGGGGAACCAAACTATCCATTCTCTTTGCGAGGAGTTTCGCCCATAGTTTAATATCGAAGTTAATCAAAGAGATTGGGCGATAGTTACCACACATCTCCGGGTCCTTATCCTGTTTGTGGATTAAGGTAATGTGTGCTTCAGCCGCTTGCTTGGGCAGAATAGCACCATTTAACAAAGCGTTGAAGAGTTCAGTGAGTCTGGGGGTCAGGACAGAGCCAAAGGCTTTATAGTATGGGAGGTTCAGGCCATCCGGACCCGGGCTCTTATTTTGAGGGCTAGAAGCAAGAAGCTGTTCTACTTCTGGTTGTGTTACAGGTGTCAGTAGCGAGGCCACTTGTGTGTCATTTAGTTTCGGTAGTTGCGCGCTGCTGAGGGCGGACACAGTCAACTTTTTTATATCCAATCCCTCAGGGTGGGGGGTATCCTGTTTAATGTCATACAAACGGGAGTAGTATCTTTGGAACGCGTCGGCAATGTCTTCCGAGGAGGTCACCAGCGAGCCTGTGTGAGATTTAATGGATTTGATGAAGTTTTTTGCGCGTGCTTTCTTTATTAGGGCAGTCATAAGTTTACTCCCTTTATTGCCTTGGGCATATACTGTGTGTTTGAAGTAAAGTTGTTTCCTAATGAATTTCGACTCCAGAATTTGTTTAAGCTCCTTCCTCAGATTGGTCAGTTCATCCAATATAACTTTAGTTTGAGATAATTTAGCCTGCAGTTCTAATGTCGAGATTCTATTTAGTTTGGCGTCTATTGTTTTTTGTTGGAGTTTTTTTGTTTTGGTGCCTAGCGCTATCAAAAGGCCTCTTATAAAGGCCTTATGGGCCTCCCACACTACCGGGACCTCCGGGCCCTCCTCCCCGTTTAAGACAAAAAACTCTTCGATAAGTTTAGAGAGGCGTTCTCTTTCTTCAATCGGGTCTAATAGTGAGGCGTTCAGGCGCCATCTCCACTCTCTGGGTTTGGGATGCGATAGGCGCAAATCAATGTGGGTCGGGGCGTGATCGGAGATAGTGATAATATCTATCTTAGCTCCTACTACGGAGGTCATGAGGTCGGAGGAGACAAAAACGTAGTCCAGCCTCTGATATGATTTGTGGACGTGAGAGTAGAAGGTATAATCCTTCGTAGAAGGATTCAGAATACGCCACCCGTCCACCAAGTTAAGGTCCTGGAGCACCCGCGCGAGCCTCCTGAGTTTTAGTTGAGAGATATGCGATCTACCCGTTGAGGAGTCAATCAGAGGGTTAAGTACTACATTCATGTCCCCTCCCAGGATCAGGTGGCCTTCCATGAAGTGGCGCAATGTTGTCAGTTGTTTGACTAGCCAGGGGATTTGGTCCGCGTTTGGGGCATAAAGATTAGCTATGGTCATTTTTGTATTGTTGACTAGCCCCTTCAAGAAGAGGACTCTGCCCTCTCCGTCTCTATATTCGGAGGTGCAGGAGAAGTTAAGGGACTTGTGGAAATATGTTGACACCCCCTTGGAGGACGAGGTCGGGTGAGCGCAATGAAAGCTCTGCTCAAAGTGTCTGCCCGGCAGGGATAGACACTTCGTCTTTTTAAAATGCGTTTCCTGCAAAAGGAGAATTTTTGTGTCATACCTCTTGGCCAACAGAGAGATGTTATGCCTCTTCATCGGAGAATTAAGGCCCTTCACATTGAAAGAAGTGACTCGTAGATCATCCATCGTGCGGAGGGTGGTTAGGCTTCACTAGGGAGAGGATCCCAATCGGGACTTTCTGCTAGAATATAAGAGTAGAGTTACGGTAAATCAGTACTAGAGCTCAGGCCCACCGTAATAGAGTGTGCCTTAGTTAGTTGTTGAGAGGGGGGGTGGGTGTAAGATGGGTGTTAGGTGGTTGGGAAGAACACCAGGGGAGGAGGGCGAGGATAGCAGGGTTGACACGAGAGGGTGGGGATACACAACTAAACGCTCCTAAAAGAGTGAGGACAATAGTATATAGCAGGTTGGAGCGTGTCTTCTAAGTTATTAGTAACAATGAATAGGGTCCGGGCTACTCTTTCTTAGTAAGGGAATTTGAGAACAAAGAGAAGCGAGCACCGCACCAAGACAGTCAGCCGTAGGGCTTGAGATGAACCGGCTCGGCGGGTTACCCCTCGGGACCTAAGAAGTGGGGTATGTAGACAGTGAGAACATTTATGCAAGAATACAGTTGAAAACAGGACACTAAGGAACTTATGACCAGTAACCCAAAGAATAAACTGATAACAGGCGACAGGATGACCAACAGGATCCCGTCGCTTATGCGGTTCAGATAAGGCTCTGTGATGGACCACATAGGGGTGACAGGTGCAATATCTGTCCCCTGCACTCAGTTGTATGCTCGCCGAGTGTAAGGTGGTACGACGTGATCAAATCACAGAGCCCCTGAACTTAAGTGGGTTATTGTCCACCAGGTGTAATACGTAAATCCAAAGGAACAGAGTCCCAATTCAGGTGCAGTCTCCTGAGGCTTCCTCTCGGGCCTTTTTCTTTTTCCCCCTAGGGGATTTTGTGTTTGCAACCGGTTGCCACTTATCCGGGGGGTCCAGGCGAGGCAGGTTGGGAAAATCGGGGATCGGCAGCCAGCAAGGTAGGTTTATAGGCTCCATTTCGAGGATCTGCCAGCAGCTCTGTAGGTCCTCTGGAGAGCGGATGTTTAGCTTACGCCCCTTGTGGGTGATACCGATACCAAATGGAAAAAGCCACGCATATTTGATATTATTTGCCCTTAAAGCATCTAGAAGGGGGCGTAACAGGCGGCGTTTTGCAAGAGTGGATGGTGCCAAGTCCTGGAATAGTTGAATTGAGGAGTCTGCATAGGAGAGGTCTTTGTGGTCTCTTGCTGCTCTCAGGATTGCTATCGCATCTGGGAAGTTCAACAGCTTACAAACAATGTCTCTAGGGGGTTCAGAAGGCGAAGGCGGAGGCCTCAGGGCTCTGTGAATGCGTTCTATGGAGATGCCGTCTGCTCTTTCGGCACCTAGGATCAGGGAGAAGATCTCCCCGGCGATTTTAGGGAGCGCCTCTGCGGCCCAGAATTCCGGGAGGCCCTTTATGCGGATATTATTACGCCTGTTTCTATTTTCGATATCCTCCTGCATAATAAGGGCTTTGTTGAGGTGGGCATGGTGCTCAGCTAGGACTTTCTCCATGTCGAGAGCATGTGCTGTGATGGTGGCAGAAGAGGACTCTAGGTCATCTACTCTTCTACCAAGCTGCCTCATTTCTTCTTTAATTTCTCCTAACTCCATAAGAACAGGCTTCATAGTAGAGGTCATGAGGTCCCTCATAAAGGACTTTGAGATGCCCTCGCCTTCTTCCCCCTCTGAGTCCCCCCCGTCCTCTCTCTCCATGCTGGCTGCTCTGCTGGATACTTGAGAGGGTGTTAACTTAACTGTGTCGTGCAAAGACCTTGTGTTACGCTCCTTCAAATAACGCTGCAAATCAACTTGTCCCTTGTTTGAACGGGGGGTACCTTGAGGATCACTGCTTTTTTCTTTACTTGTCTTCCCCATTTTGATATCAAAATTGCTATTAGAAGTCCCGATAGGTGCCGCCGAGACGGTACTATCTTTTAGCACATCATTTCTCCTGTAGGGAGCCTCACTCCCTGGGTAAACTGTGAGGAACCGTGAGTGTTTCTGACAGTGTTAGACCTTGCGTGGCTCTCTTGTGGAGAGTCTCTGTTAGGTCCCTCCCTCTGGGCCCTTATGAATTCTTCTGGAGCCCCCGTCTAAAATTGTACACGGGGGGCGAAGGGGGGGGAAGGCCCGCAGCGTGTGATGCAGCTTGTGGTTTTCTTATAATGAGTCCCTGTCAGGGCTTTCCTTCTGGGCCCTTATGAGCTCTTCTGGGGCCCCCTTCAAAAATTGTACGCGGGAAAAAAAAAAAAAAAAAAAAAAGGGGGGGAGGCCCGCAGTGTGTGATGCAGCTTGTGACTTCTGACCGGTTTATACCAGGTAGAGGGTCTCGGTTTGTCCTCAGTCTGGTAGCTTTTAGGTGAGTATATGAAAAGTTATATTCTGATGAAGGGGGGGGGAGGGGGGTCTACCTCCCCGAGGCGCTGTATACTGCCCTCCGGGTCTGAACCGGTTAATAGGCGATCACTGTTCGTGTACCCTTCTTGTCACAGGTGGAGGGCCCCGCTGATAGGGAAGAGGGGGAGGAATCCTCCTCTTGACTTTCCTGGTGCCGGGGTGCTTAATATGCAGGCCCTCTCCACTTGAGGTTATAGAATGTTCTCCGGTGGGGGAGGGGGGGGGGGGGGGCCGCTGCAGTGCGGGTTGTCCCGGTGGTGATGGAACTGTCAGTTGGGCCCCTCGGGTGGCGTTCCACGCTCTCCCCGCACAGACCTACGCTGCAAGGGCACCAGGGGCTTAAGCTCTGGGGAGGCTTGGTCAAAGATGGCGCCGGGCAGCCGAACTTCCGGTCCGCTCCCTGCCGAGAAGCGCGCGCCGACTCTCTGACCGGAGCGCTCGGATGCAGCGCCGTTCAGATGGCGTCCCGTTCAGGCTTCCTCTCCCCTTCTAACCTTATGCCAGTCCGCGCTGTTGTCTCGGGCCGGTATGCACTCCCGGGCGATGATAAAGGAGGCGCTCCACTTCCGGTCCGCGCCGGCAATCTACTCCAGGGCCCGGCTTCAGCGCAGGAGGTAGGCCCCGCTCCGCGACTTGGTGTAATTCGTCCGGAGCTTCTCCCTGTTAAGCTCTAGCTTGTGAGGCAGCAAAGGCTGATGTTGAGTGGGATGAAGATGGCTCAGAGGAGCCCGCAGGGGAGATAATTCGTCTCTCACTGCAGGAGCACTGATGCCATGCGACCACTCTCTCGGCAAGCTAGGCTCCGCCCCCTTCTCATGCGATTTTTGCTGCAATTTTTTTTTTTAGCGCAAAAGTCAATAGGACTTTCTAATGTTTAAAATGCATTGCACAAAAATCGCATATTCATGCACAGCGATGTGATAAAAAGGAGGATCCATAGGGAAACATGAGTGATAAAAAATTGCAATACGCAGAAAGATAGGACATGCCGCAATTTCTTTTTCTCGCAACATCGCATGAATGAAAACATCGCAAATGTGCAGGAAACCATTGAAAAGCATGGGTTTCATAATTCTGCGTTTTTACTCTTATGGTTGGCCGTGAAAACCATCCCCTAATTCCCACCATCCCCTAATTTAGCCCACATCATGACTGCATTTTTTTGGTTTCTTCATCCCAACTCTGATTAGCTTTTTAGAAGAGGATAGTAGCAGAGCAGCAGGTGTAGGTCTAAAGCAGTGGGAAGGACACACGAGAGGCAGTAGACTGTGCCTATTCAGCAGAACACAAATAGTGTCTAAACTCCAGCCCATTGCAGGACAGGACACTGATGAATAGTTGTCTATAGCCTCACAACATTTAACCCTTTGCAATCCAATTTTGGTTTCAGGGTTTCCTAGGGGGCTTTCTCTTTCTGCCACTATAAAATGGCGCCATCTGATGGCTAGAGCTAGTCATCAGATGGCGCCAGCACAGCAGCCAGTAATATACAGTAAGAATACCCTGCCGGACGTCTTTCGACATCGGAGCTGCACAGCCTTCAATCAGAATGTCTTCAGACATCAGATAGTGGATTGGAAAGGGTTAAGGGAGAAGATTCAGTGACAACAGCAGAATACATGTCTATGGAGATTTGTAGTTGTCAATCAGTATACTCTTGGATTGTTCTTATGCAATGACCCATACATATTCCACTGGATACTTGTTTTTTCATAACCCTTTAAGAGACATTAGTAACATCAGATATCATGCTTCGAGATGAGTATTCACAAGGGAAGCTTTGGATTTCCCCAGAGTTTCCATTTATATAATCTCCATGGTGAGTATAATTCTTGGGGATATAATCATCATTTTATAAATTGCCTTAGAAGATCAGAGCCCTGATTCTTTCCTGCTACTACTGTCAGCGATACAGTTCTTGCAGGATTCCAGGCAGAGAGGAATTGAGAAGTGAAGCTTTTTCAGCCATGACAAATAAGCAATTTTTTTCCATAGAGAAATTTATAAAATGAAACAAATAACCCCGAGCGTTATTTATTTTATTTCGCATTGCTTATATAGTGCCAAAATATTCCACGGTGTTGTACAGAGATTGACAAGACTCACATCAATCCCATTCCCCAGTGGGGCTCACAGTCTTATTTCTCTATCTCAGATACACACTGGAGCCAATTACCCTTTCAGAATGTTTCTGGAGTGTGAGAGTAGCTAATGGAAAAGTAGGGAGAACATACAAGAATCGCATTCTCCGGTAGGAAGACTTTGCCTGATTTTTATCCTTGTACACCTCCTTCCCTACCACAGTACCCCTGCTACCTTAAAGGGGTTGTCTCGCGAAAGCAAGTGGGTCTATACACTTCTGTATGGCCATATTAATGCACTTTGTAATATACATCGTGCATTAAATATGAGCCATACAGAAGTTATTCACTTACCTGCTCCGTTGCTAGCGTCCCCGTTGCCATGGTTCCGTCTAACTTCGGTGTCTTCTTGCTTTTTTAGACGCGCTTGCGCAGATGCATCTTCTCCCTTCGGCTGGTCTTGGAAGCATCGGCGTTGTGGCTCCGCCCCTTGTACGCATCATCGCGTAGCTCCGCCCCCGTCACGTGCCGATTCCAGCCAATCAGGAGGCTGGAACCGGCACACATCATGGGGCGGAGCTACGCGATGACGCGTACAAGGGGGCGGAGCCAAAACGCCGATGCTTCCAAGACCAGCCGAAGGGAGAAGATGCATCTGCGCAAGCGCGTCTAAAAAAGCAAGAAGACACCGAAGTTAGACGGAACCATGGCAACGGGGACGCTAGCAACGGAGCAGGTAAGTGAATAACTTCTGTATGGCTCATATTTAATGCACGATGTATATTACAGAGTGCATTAATATGGCCATACAGAAGTGTATAACCCCACTTGCTGCCGCGAGACAACCCCTTTAAGTGCTCTATATCTGCTTTCCTGCACAATATGCCTACTACTTTTTGTGTCCCTGCCAGTATTTTTGTCCCCTGTCCCAATAGACTCCTTGCCCCTTTAATATACCTGTCCCCTGCCCCTATCAAGAGCCCTGGTCACCTTCTGGCTTACCTCCCCTCACAGTACCCCTACTATCTTCTGTAACCCCCTCCTCTAAAGGTCACATTGTGATTTATTGTTGCAAGTACTGCAAAACACCACTAAATGTGTTTTTTTGTGAAATTATGGCAAAACTGCAGTGCTTTTGCCACGATTTTGCTACTTACAGCAAAAAAATGCAGTGTAACATCTGAATAGACTGTAACAGAACCTCTGCTGCCTTATGTCATCCATGTGTCTACCTTCCATCACGGAGACTGTGGCACCTTCTAAGCTCCTGTCCCCCACAGAACACCTACTACCTTATCTCTTGTCCACAGCCCTCCACTGTGACCCTACCACCTCATGTGCCCAAAGCCCCAAAAGGGAACTCACCACAATTTGTCTACCATTTCCCCAACCCCCTCATAGAGCTCCTGGCACCTTCTGACGACCCACTCTTGAGATCTCCTGCCACCTAATTCTATTCCTCCTCTCCTAACAAAGGGTACTCACAGAATTCTCATACCCTCTGTCCCCCTGTGCCCATAGATCCCATACCACCTTAAGCCCCTTCTGTCTTCTGGCCCTGCAGTATCACTTCTCTTTTGTCTCTTACCTTTTCTCTTATCCCCCTTACAGAGTCTGACACCTTCTGCCCATAAATGTCTTCTCTGGGACACTCACCTACTTGAAGAAAGGGTATCCATTGATCCCCAGGCTCCAATTCCAACCTGCCACATTCTTTAGTGCAGATGTGGGCACTCAAAGGTGAAGAGTATAGAGAATATGGCAGATAGGAATTAGCAATGGCAGTCAGGCAATATTTGTATATAACTTGACCTCTCTGCTGCATTTCACAGTGTCAACTATGATGTCTTTCTCACTATGCTCCACTCTATCGGCCTAAAGGACACTGCTCTCTCCTGGTTCTCCTCCTACCTCTCTGACCGCACTTTCAATGTCTCCTTCACTGGCTCTATCTCCTCTCCACTTCCTTTTGCTGTCGAGGTACCCCAGGGCTCGGTCCTTGGTCCCTTTCTCTTCTCTATCTGTAGAGCCTCAATTGGACAAACCATCCTCAAATTCGGCCTCCAACAGCCTCTCTACGCTGACGACACCCAACTATACACCTCTTCCCGTGAGATGTCTGAACCATTCCTCCAAAATATCACTGATTGTCTGTCTGCTGTCTCTAATACTATGTCCTCCCTTTTCCCTCAAACTTAAAGGGGTTGTCCCGCAAAATAAAGTAAAGTTAAACACTTCTGTATGGCCATATATATGCACTTTGTAATATACATCGTGCATGAAATATGTGCCATACAGAAGTTATTTACTTACCTACAGGGGGTCCCCCCCCCCCCCCCCTGTGCTGGGGTCCTCGTTGCCATGGCGCCGACCAAAGTACTCCTCTGGTCGCTGGATCCGTCGCGCTTGCGCAGAGACGAATCCTCTTCAGGATGGTCCGTGCTCACGAGCTGCGTCCTGACTCCTCCATGGGAGAAGACCCGCGGTGCACCATGGGAGAAGACCAGCGGCGCCATCTTGGACAGAAGATTTTTCAAAGTTGCTGAACGGGGATCCAGGTAAGAGAATTTTTTTTTTTTTAAATAACACATGGCTGCGGTATTCCCTTTCAGTAACTGGGGGACTGTCCAAAAAAAAAATTAAATGTTTTGGCGGGGGACAACCCCTTTAACCTCTCTAAAACTAACCTACTTGTCTTTCCGCCTTCCAATCGACCTCCCCTCAACATCTGCATCCCAGTGTCTGGCACCATCATAACCCCCAAACAGTATGCCTGCTGCCTTGGGGTTACACTGGACTCTGACCTCTCCTTTACCCCCCACATCTAATCTCTGGCCTAAACATGCCACATGCACCTCAGAAATATTGCTAAAATCATGCTGTTCCTCACCACGGACACACTAAAGACACTCGTTATCGCCCTCATCCACTCCCGACTCGACTACTGCAACTCGCTATTCATTGGCCTTCCTCACACCAGACTCGCTCCTCTCCAATCCATACTAAATGCAGAAGCTAGGCTCATTTTTCTATCCAGCCGTTACTCAGACGCCTCTGCACTATGCCAGTCATTATATGGGCTGCCCATCCACTACAGAACTAAATTTAAACTCCTCACCCACAAAGCTCTGCATGGCGCTGCACCACTATACATCACCTCCTTTCTGTCAGTACACCACCCAGTCCGCACACTCTGATTCGCTAACACGCACAGACTAAACACACCTCTAATACGCACCTCACATGCCCACCTACAGGACTTCACCAGAGCATTCTCTGGAGCACTCTACCCCAAGGCATCCAGACAATTCCCAATGCACAAATTTTTAGATGTGCCTTAAAAATTTACCTCTTCAGGGAGGCATACCACATCTCCTGACCTAGTCCCCGCTCCTCCCTATTGCTCCCCACACCTTCCACCCTGCTTATCGCATTCAACCTCTACTCCTTCACCTCCTTACCACCCCCACTCCGTTTGCTTCTTAATAACTGATTTCCACATGTAATTTCCGTACTGTCTGTGTTCCCCCATGCCTTATCTCCCTCTCCATTGTACCTCCTGTATCATCCCCACCCCGTTTGTTTCGAACTTATTGTAGATCACATGTAATTGTTGTATTGTCTGTGTTCAGGGGCGTAACTAAAGGCTCAGGGGCCCGGGTGCAAAAGTTCAGCTCGGGCCCCCGCCAGGTCCTATTTCCCCCTCACCCCGTATCTATGCCTGAGGGCCAATGTCCACGTGTGGATTTTATTTATAAAATCCGCACGTGGCCCCCGCACGGGAGATCCGTGCATCTTGCTGCCCATAGGGATGCATTGTCATCGGTAGGGCAGCTAAAAGCATGCAGATGGGATTCCTTCCCAGAGTGCAGGTCACACGCACAGGAAGAAATCGCAGCATGCTCCATTTTACTGCGGATCTGCCACACGGACGGCTCCCGCGGCTTCCATTGAAGCCTATGTTTTTGTACTGTGCTGCGGATACGCGGGAGAACAGGAGATTTTTTAAAATATTGGTGCGCGTGCACGCGGCACGCTGCTAGTGTGCCGAGCGTGTCCGCTGACCGGAAGAAAGAAGATCCGGCCTGCACAGAGGGGAGCCCCGCAGCGTCCGGAGAGGTGAGTATAATGTATTTTCTCTCTCCACGTCCGCGGGCATGTACGGATTTCACTGTGGGATTCAGCAATGTGCGTGCAAGTGGGCAAGAGGCCTAGGAGTGAGAGAGATAGGAGAGAGAGAGAGAGAGAGAGAGAGAGAGAGAGAGAGAGAGAGAGAAAGGAGAGAGAGATAGATAGATAGGAGATAGATATGGAGATAGATAGATAGAGATAGATAGATATGAGATAGATAGATAGATAGATAGATAGATAGATAGATAGATAGATAGATATGGAGATAGATAGATAGATAGATAGATAGATAGATAGATAGATAGATATGAGATAGATAGATATTAGATAGATAGATAGATAGATAGATAGATAGATAGATAGATAGATAGATAGATAGATAGATAGATAGATAGATAGATAGATAGATATGGAGATAGATAGATAGAGATAGATAGATATGAGATAGATAGATAGATAGATAGATAGATAGATAGATAGATAGATAGATAGATAGATAGATAGATAGATAGATAGATATGGAGATAGATAGATAGATAGATATGAGATACATAGATATTAGATAGATAGATAGATAGATAGATAGATAGATAGATAGATATGGAGATGATAGATAGATAGATAGATATGGAGATGATAGATAGATAGATAGATAGATAGATAGATAGATAGATAGATAGATATGGAGATGATAGATAGATAGATAGATATGAGACTAGGCAAGATAGATAGACAGACACATAGAAAGACATACAGACAGATAGATACATACATACATACCCTGGTGTCCGGACTACTTCTCTGCTCAGGAGAGCAGGTGTACGCAGTGTCAGCGGGAAGGAAGCAGCAGGGAGATGACATTATCCCTGGGCCACTCGATGCCTTGCTGTGCTGTGCACGTGTGCTGGTAAGTCCTCTCTGCTCCTTTCCCCACCCCCCTCCTCTTCCCCTGTCCTCTCTCCAAGTCCCACCCCTCCCTTCTCCTACTCTCCTCCTGGCTTGTGCTGTCGGCAGGACCGCACTAACTTAGCAAGCAGCCGCCGACAGTGCAAAGTGAAAGTGAACTGTATATGCTGGAGGGTGACCTCTGGGCCCCCTCAAGCGCAGGGGCCGGGTCGCCGTTGCGACCCCGGCACCCCCTACCGGTACGCCTATGTCTGTGTTTCTCTCATGCTTGAAAGCGCTGCGGAATAATTGGCGTTATACAAATAAAAATTATTATTATTATAACTGTAGAGTGAGCCCATAGGATCACTGTTACTGGTGGTTCCTAGACACCCAATCAGACACTGATCCTTAATAACTAATGCATACAAATACATTTAAAAACATGAACATCTATAAGCTAATAAATAGCTGTACAATTTATCTTGGGTAAAGCTGATCATACACCTTAGATAATGGTCTGTGCAATAATTGAGTCATATGCTACTTCAGCTATCCCAAATTTGAGCAGAATTTCACTTAGGTATCCTCAATGCAGTTGGGCAAACGCTAAAATCTTTGAATATATTTTTAAGTCCATGTTAAGTAATGATATAAGGTGGAAGTTTCCAAGTCTGTCAGGGATTTTCCCTGGTTTAGGAAGAGTAATAATCGCGGCATGTTACTGCATGTAACATCTTTTTGGGATTTCTACTCTTTGTTTGTATATTGTTCAAAAGACAAGGAAAAAGAATATGAGAGGATAAGGCAGACTGAATAACTTTATAATAATCATTTGTTAAAGGGGTTGTCCCGCGCCGAAACGGTTTTGTTTTTTTTTTTAACCCCCCCCCCCCCCCCCCCGTTCGGCGCGAGACAACCCCGATGCAGGGGTTAAAAAAACAACCCGCACAGCGCTTACCTGAATCCCGGCGGTCCGGCGTCTTCATACTTACCTGCTGAAGATGGCCGCCGGGATCCTCTGTCTCCGTGGACCGCAGGGCTTCTGTGCGGTCCATTGCCGATTCCAGCCTCCTGATTGGCTGGAATCGGCACGTGACGGGGCGGAGCTACACGGAGCCGGCATTCTACACGAGCGGCCCCATAGAAGACTGCAGAAGACCCGGACTGCGCAAGCGCGGCTAATTTGGCCATCGGAGGGCGAAAATTAGTCGGCTCCATGGGAACGAGGACGCTAGCAACGGAGCAGGTAAGTATAAAACTTTTTATAACTTCTGTATGGCTCATAATTAATGCACAATGTACATTACAAAGTGCATTATTATGGCCATACAGAAGTGTATAGACCCACTTGCTGCCGCGGGACAACCCCTTTAAATGATCAGGACAAGAGCTTTTATATTGTTTAAGGGACTTGATAGCACTATTGATTTCTGATAGCGATTAGAGATGAGCAAACATACTCGATAAGGCAAACTACTCGAGCGAGTAGTGCCTTATTCGTGTACCGGCCCGCTCGTCTCTAAAGATTCGTCTTCCAGCGCGGGTGAGCGGTGAGTTGCGGGAGTGAGCAGGGGAGAGCGGGGGGGAGAGAGTGAGAGAGAGATCTCCCCTCCGTTCCTCCCCGCTCTCCCCCGCCGCTCCCCACCCCCTGCCGGCACCCGAATCTTTAGAGACGAGCGGGCAGGTACTCGAATAAGGCACTACTCGCTCGAGTACTTTGCCTTATCGAGTATGCTCGCTCATCTCTAATAGCGATATAGAGGGAGATAATGTTTCTAACTGCTGTGCTGAGTCCTTAGGGAGTGAACCAGAATATAAAAAGTTAAATATCTCCATAGTAGTGTGTTGGGGAGTTGATGAGTCATCTTAGAGATTATAAAGTGAAGCATAATAATCAGCTATAGTATTTGCTATGGTTTGAGGGTTGAATATTTTTTCATTTTGTGCATTGACAATATAAGATACTTTAGAGTTAGCAGCTCTAGATTTGAGACATGATGCTAATAATGCACTAGCTTTATTATTTTGACTGTGATACCTGGCTTTAATTTTCCACAGCGCTAGTTCATATTTGTATAAATGCAGTTGATGTCACTGATCTTGGAAGGTTATGTATCACTTCTGATCTAGCTGGGCACTATTTTATTTTGTTTAATTAACTCAAGTGAACAATATTATTTGAGAGATTTAATCTTAACTCATTCTTCTCATTATAAATTGTCCCCTAATATAAGCTTTATAAGCGTACAGTATTATGGATGACTGTATTTCAGTCGTGTAGTAGTTCTGGAAAAAAATCAAGGAGTAATGAAAATGTTTTGATCAAGTATTTAAATGAATGTAAAGAGTAAATGTTCAGTTTCCAAGGAATTGTAGGAGAGTTATTAAATGCTTCTGTTGCAGCAGTGCTGAGATTGCTGCCAAATTGACTAAGTCTGGTGCAGATTTTAGACTTGGTTCTGCACCTTCTAGCTCAGTAGGTGTGATATAATGTAGTCACATCTGTGGGTGATTGGCTGGCTATTTACCTGGGCTGGACATTCAGCTTGGTGCTGTGAATTGTCAGTTACTCACTGTCTGAGCTGGCAGTAAGTGGCTCCCATGGACAGTGTGGTATCCGCTGTGACATAACAGAGGATGGCTCCGTGTGTTACGGCTTCACTACCAGCTAAGTGCTGTGTGTCATTTTGTTTTCTTTTTGTGGTCTTTCTTGTCCTTTACTTTGTTGGCTAAGTAGGGTAACTTAGGTCCCAGGTACGAGTGCAGGCCCACCCCTTTCGGAGTGTTCAGTCTGCCACGTTAGGCAGGGCTCCCTCTCTTGTCATCACATATTTAGGGAAAGACTTCCCATTTATTGTTTATGGTTTATTTGGGCTGCTGCCCTTTGGGCTATTATTGTGCATATCTGCAGGTGCAGATCCAGCACGCCATTTGCGGACATAACAGAATGCAGCCAAACTTACTCAGTGGGTTATTAGGATGATAATTACCATAGAGGTAAAACCTTTGGATTCCACCATCCCTATCTCTGCTATTGATACCTCTCCGTTGTCTCAGAGGTTTCTGAGGTTTTGTGTACCAAACCTTTGTTTAAAAATTGGATTATTTCACACTGAAGTTATCACTTTGTATGAAATGGAATCTCTTCCAGCACAAATGGTCTTGGGTTTGCCCTGTGTCAGGACAGGGTCCGGGATAATGGAAGACCCTGAGAAAACCCGCAACCCCTGTCCCTGCCTACTTGCCCCCCTGGGCTAACCCCCAGGGCGACAACTGGGTGGCGGTCCCTACACTCACTAGGGAAGCGAGACACGGGAAAGACAAACAGACACTGGAGACAAACAAACAGTAGAATGGTCAGACTATCCGGGTCAACAATAGGAGGGTATGCGGTACAAAGGGGTCAGGCAAAAACGAAGTCAAGTCCAAAAAGCAGAAAGTCAGAAAGCCGGGATCACAACAGGAGTCAAAACAATACGCAGGTGCATCTGGAAGACCAAACTCACACTGGCGATGCTCGAAGGAAGCAGACACATTTAAATGCTGTCAGAACTCCCGCCCCAGTAGCTGATTGGGGTGGGGAGCCTGACAGCAGCAGGGCCCAATCAAGGAGACTCTGGGAACACCGACCCAGCCTTGCTGAACAGATGGATGCCGAGGAAGCACGCCTGGTAGTCATGGAAAGGGGGACGCACCGCAGGGCGGCAACCTCTGCGTCCCTAGCAACCCGGCGGCGACCAGAGTTACAGCGGCCAGGGGATATCACTAGAACTGGGGCTCCCTCACAGAAAAGGGGGTTTCAGGATGCACCCAGAGAAGGTCCGAGCAGTACAAGACTGGGTGTTACCAGAGAATGTGAAGGCGCTTCAGAGGTTTTTGGGGTTTGTGAATTATTGTCGAAAGTTTATCGAAGGATTTTCGGTTTTGGTTAAACCATTGACAGATATGACTAGGAAGGTCGGTTTTCCTTCTAAATGGTCCTAAAGGGCATTACAATCCTTTCAGGCATTGAAAGGATGTTTGGCGATGGCTCTGATTTTAGTACAACTGGACTCGTCCAGACCATTTGGGGTGGTGGTGGTGGATGCCTCGGAAGTGAGGGTAGGTGCGGTGTTAACCCAAGGTACTAATACATTGCAAGACCTTTGGCCCTGTGCTTTTTTTTTTCAAGTACGTTTTCTTCGGCTGAGTGCAATTTTGACAATAGTGACATACCTGTTGGCGATTATGTGGGTGTTGGAGGAGCGGTGACACTTGTTGGAAGGGGCGCAGCATAAGGTGACAGTTTTTACAGATCACAAAAACGTAATCTCCCTGGAGTCACCCAAGAAACTTAACCCGAGACAGGCGTGGTGATCATTGTTTTTTTTTGCGCTTTGACTTACTTGCTACATATCGACCGGGCAGTACAAATGTTAAGGCTGATGCTCTTTCTAGGAGTTTTGTTCCTGTTATTTCAGATGAACCTCTGGTGCACATTCTTTCGAATCTGGTAGTGGTATCAGCAGTTTCCCTGGAGTTGGAGGAGCAGGTCCGTAATGTGCAAGACTTGTTGCCGGTGGGAAAGCTGTTTGTTCCTGTCCAATTGAGGCTGCAAGTACTGTCTGAAGTACACAGTCCTGTTTTGGCTGGGCATCTAGGAATAAATAATATCCAGAAGCTACTCACAAGAAGGTTTTAGTGGCCATCTATGTGATGTGATGTGTTCAGTTTTGTCTCATCCTGTGAGGTTTGTGCCAAGACTAAGTCACCTCGGAATTCTCCTGCTGTGAGATTGATGCGTTTGCTTGAATTTGCGTTAAATAATAGAATGCAGGATGTTATGGGATGTCAACTAAAATTTTAAGTGGGTGGCGGATAACAGACGTTCGGGGGGGACTTATTTTTTGCTGGGGGACTTGGTTTGATTGTCTATAAGGAACATAAAAATTAAACAAGTCATTCATGTTAGGTCCATGATTTGTCAGTCCATTTAAAATAATTGAGAAGAATTGGTCCAGTGTCTTTTCATTTGGAGATTCCTAGTTCAATGACAATCAATAATGTATTCCTAAATCTAAATCTTGAAAAAGTTTGTAGACTCAGGTAATGGTTCATTTCCGCCGGCTCCGGTTGTGGTGGATGGAGATGTTCATTTTGAGGTACATTGCATAGTCGACTCTTGCCTAGTTAGGAGATTTTTCCAGTATTTGGTGCAGTGGCGTGGCTATGGTCCCAAGGAGAGGACGTGGGTGCCGGCAGCAGATGTCTGTGCGAACTGACTAGTTAGAAATTTTCACAGGCTGAATCCTAAGCGATCTGGTTCTAAGGGTCTTGGGGCCCCTTCTAGAAGGGGAGGTACTGTTGCAGCAGTGCTGAGATCGCTGCCGGATTGACTAAGTCCAGTGCGGGTTTTAGACTTGGTTCTGCACCTTCTAGCTCAGTAGTTGTGATGTAATGTAGTCACATCTTTGGGTGATTAGCTCGCTATTTACCTGGGCTGGACATTCAGCTTTGTGTTGTGAATTGTCAGTTGCTCACTGTCTGAGCTGGCAGCAAGTGGCTCCTGTGGACAGTGTGGTATCCGCTGTGACATAAGAGAGGATGGCTTCGTGTGTTGCGGCTTCACTACCAGCTAAGTGCTGTGTGTTATTTTGTTTTCCTTTTGTTGGCCAAGTAGGGTTACTTAAGTCCCAGGTACGAGTGCAGGCCCGCACCTATCAGTGAAATCAGTCTGCTGTGTTAGGCAGGGCTCCCTCCCTCATTATCACGTATTTAGGAAAAGACTTCTTGTTTATTGTTTATGGTTTGTTTGGGCTATTATTGTGCATATCCGCAGGTGCAGGTTCATCATGCCATTTGCGGACATAACAGTTTTAGAATTAATTTCAGAGATTGGCATGTTTTGACAGAGTAATTATACAAATTTTTGAAGATCCAACAGATTATAAAGGAAAAACAAGGCTATGTGAGTGTAGTGAAAAAAAGGTACAATGTTTTTAGTGCGGTACTGCAATCTTCATACATCAAGAACATTTTCTTTTTGTGTCAATTGATATAAATAGGTGGGTTTATCTTTCAAACTAGAAGCAGATTAGTCTAGAGATGGCTACATGACTCTGTAAAAATCTCCTGCAATCATGATTGATGCATTCTTTATCATCGATTTTCTTGAAAAAAAAGAAACTATAACATTTTTGTTTGCTTTTTGTTTGGGGCATTAATACTCCTGGAGTATAACTGATATTGTTTATTCTATAAATCAAAATAATATATCTTCCCATTGGGTTGATGAAGGTCTGAATTGGAGAAAAAGCTAAAGTATTTTTACCGCAATTACTACTTTTTTGTTAATTGCTGGAGCAGCTAGAATGTATTGGAAATATTTGTGTCTTAGCCCTTTCCAACCCACTGTCTGACGTCTGAAGACATTCTGACTGAAGCCTGTACAGCTCCGATGTCGGAAGACTTCCGGCAGAGTAATCTTACTGTACAGATAGTCCCCGACTTGCGAACATTCGACTTGCGAATTTCGCTAGTTGCGAACAATCTGTACAGCACAGTATGATGTAATGCTATGGCATTACATCATGCTGTGCAGGGAGCGGAGAGGCTTCTATCAAGCCTGATAGAAGCCTGTCCGGTCACATCGCGGTTGCTGGACAGCCGGGGGCCTTCTGAAAGGCCCCAGGGCTGTCTATGCAGAGCGCCTAGCAAGCCGTGCGCTTGATAGGCACTCTGCATAGGCAGCCCTGGGGCCTTTCAGGAGGTCCCCGGCTGCCTAGCAACCACACAGCGTCCCGCGATCTCATCGTGGGACGCTGTACGGGCCCCCTGAACGTCGGGTGCAGGCTGTTTCTTACAGCGGGGGCACCCGGCGGCAGCAGTTCCGACGAACCGCGCTGCTCGTCAGAACTGTTAACACTTTAAATACCGCTGTCAGAGCGGTATTTAAAGTGTTAACAGTTCCGACAAGTGGCGCGGCTCGTCGGAACTGCTGCCGCCGGGTGCCCGCTGTAAGAACAGCCTGCACCCGACGTTGTATGGAGCGGGATCCACCCGCGATCCCCTCCATACTACTACTTGTTCGACTTGCGAACAAAACGGACTTGCGAACGGGCTCCCGGAACGGAACCTGTTCGCAAGTCGGGGAGTAACTGTATATTACTGGCCGCTCTGTTGTCCAGGGGCCTCTCCAGCATGTCCCATACCGCAGTACTGGTTCCATCCATTGTGTAATGGCAGCACCATTGTGTAATGGCAGAAAGAGAAAACCACCCAAGGAAACCCTGAATCCAAAATTCGATTGCAAAGTGTTAACCAGAAAATGTCCGACTGATTAAGATGTGATTCTTGTATGCACAAGATATCTGTATTCAAGCTTTTAGGCTCTTTCTAAAAGACTGTTAAATCTTTTTACATTGAGCAAGATTATGTAGAAGACCATTTCTAGAGTAGACAAATGCAGTGAAACACCTTGTTACCAGCTAACAATATGTGGGTATAGAATCTTCTGCAGAAGCCTAGTAAATTGCAAGCACAATTCAAAAGCTGATAACATGAATTAACATCAAACAACACAAACATATGCTTTAGTATGCAACTGTCACGTTACAGCAAGCACACTGTCAAGTCTCAGCCAGCACATCTTTGCTACTGTGGGTTCTATCCTGACTAGCTAGGGTTAATATTTCCTGTGCTTATTAGTTCAGGTTAACTAGCCCTGCAGCTGTTAGCTGAGGTAGTAGCTGGTGATTGACAGTTCTGTCAGCCAATCAGCTTCTTCACTTTCCCTATATAATTTAGCTCTTCCTAGCTGGGAGTTGCCGGTTATATTTCAGTGTTCCTGATCAAGTTAGCTTGCTCAGTGCTCCGGTCTGTTGTCTGGCTCCTGTGTTCTGATTTGTCCCCTGTGTTTCTTGCATTATGTGTTTCCATCTTTTATTTATTGTCACTTTCTGTTTGTCGCTGGTTTTCTGTACTCTGGTTGCCCTCTGACCTTGGAACTATCTTTGTGGAAGTAGTGGGGTTGTCCCTTTCAGGGTGGGTGCTCCGCTGTGAGGTGGGTTCTGTCGGAGGGGTTCAGAGTGCCCTGCTCTGATCACTACCTCTTGTTTCTGTCTGCTCCTGCATGTAGCCAGCTGTGTAACAAGCAAACACGTCTGTCCTGACTGCTCCTGTACCAAATAATCGCAGGGTTTTGTTAGCAGTCCAGGAAAAAAACAAAACAGCAGCAACCCTTCAGTGATGATGTAGCAAAGCATGGCTTGCCGTGCCCTGCATCACACAGTCATTTACAGTTCGGTGATACTGTTTTATATTAGTTCATGCAGTTCTTTGTTCTGTTGGATTCAAGCATCACCTTGTGGTCAAAGAGTGTAATGGTTATGCTGTTATAAATATAATCTCAGTAAGTGTGATTCTATTGCTGGTGACACCAAATAACATGCTGGGATGGGGAGGATGGAGACAGGAAGTCTGAATGAATGTTTTGTCTGTGGCCAGGGACATGTTCTATGAGCGATCCCTGGTTTGAGCAGTGCTGAGGAACAGTCCATGACCTCCAGTGAGTGGCTTACGGCCAGACAGCATCTAACCCTTGTGTGACTGTGCTCCAGTCTGCGTCCTCTTTGGAATTTACTCATGGTATTTCCCACCTTACCGCCTCCCATGCCACCTAAACCACAGCGATGCCAGAGCTACCAACTAGTAAGTGCTAATCCTCAGAGAGAAGGTACCACAGTTATTCCCCCACGGACTCTGTTAAAGACTTCCCATACTAGCAAACAAACTCGGGTGGGATAAATCTTCTAAGTTAGTTACAGGGACTGTTTGGTTCGCTACTAGAACCTCTGTTCGTATTCAATTGCAAAGTTTATCACACCTCTGCCGAAGCAGATTTGTCATACTGACAATGTTGTTGAATTATACCAGATAATGAGCCATGTTACATCAACAGCCTATTTTTCATTATTGATGCAGCCATGCAACTTAACCTACCTTAGGGCCTATGGCCTGGCTGCCCCACAGAGAGTACTGATCCCACAACCATCACTCTAGGAGGAAGACATGAAGCAGCTGTGGCTATTCACCCTAGATTGGGGTACACAGCAGCCAGCACCAGAAACAAATGAGGTAGGTTCCCCCGACCCCCACTTACAATGATGCAAGGGGGGAATTTTGACATTACGAACATCTAACCAAGATGTGCATGTATGCCATGCATGCAATATCTAAGTCATCCTGGTAAGGATATTCAAAAGAAATATTAAAAAAAAGCTGAACAAAATTTACCAACAATAAATGACGTTGTAAGGTAAGAAATGGCTATAAATGCCCTTCAACCCACACAAATGGAGAAGGTATTTGGCTACTAAATGATATAATGTACATCTTTAAGGTGTGGATTACATCTTTAAAGGGGTTCATCTTGCAGTCTTGTTGCTTGCTTTCCTATAGATGAATTTGGAACAGTAGCGAGTCCCCAGTCCTGGAGAAGCTGTGTCAGCTTGGCAGGTGAGTCAAAATGAGTTTCTGTTCCTTTCTTGTTACTAATTTCACAGGAAACTCCCATTTGTAGGGGATATTGTTGGCACGCAAATTTTCATGGCAGTAGCAAACTCATGACATCTCGCCAGAGTGGCTGCAGATAGATCAGTAAGCATGGAAATGTCTTTAAATCTGTCTGAAAGGTTTTGTACATTCTAGCCATTAGCATCATTTTGAAGTGTATCTGGAAGGACTGCAACAAAGAAATCTGTAAGATCTGCTCTGCTTTAACTGTTTCAGGTATGCAGTGTAATCACACATCGTTACGGCAAAACCGATCTTCCAAATCTGCCACTTTCCATTTCAGTGCTCCTACCTCCTTATCTAGGGCATTATTTATATCCACTAACTTATTGTGAGCTATTGAGAATTTTTCCATTTTGGATTCAATGTGAGTCTCCCAGTGCTGGAAACTCTGCTTGTATGTTTAAAAAACAGCAGTAATGTGTTTCTGGAGTGATGCTCTTAACTCCAGCAACATAAAGGGGTTCTATCATTAGAAAACAAAAATTCTACACTTACCTATTCCTCCCCCTTCAGTCTTCTAACCGCATCTTCTCCCTGCCGATCTCCTGGCTCCTGCAGTCCCCCGGGTCACCTCACCGCCAGCCGGCCTATTTTTCTTCTTCCAGTGATGAAGTGTCCATTCTCTGCAGTCTCCTTCCAGCAGGGCAATGTACGCTATGTCACTAGTGACGTAGTGTTCATAGCCTAGCAGGAGGTGCCGAGCTATTGCAGAGACTGCACATGCGTGGGGTCTCACTGCATTAGTATATGAACTCTCGCGGCAAGACAGTGCGCATGCGCAAACTCTGTAGTAGATCAGCATTTCTTCCTAGGCAGTGAACGTTACGTCACTACACTGACCTGCCGGGGAAAAAATGCGGAGAAAGAATGCTCCATAACAAGAAGAGGATCAAGGTGAGGTAAACCAGGGAACTGAAGAAGATCACAGAACCCCTTTAAGGGATTCCTCAGACTGGTTTGGGAGAGGAAGACAGAGAGTGATTATACTGAAGCAAGTTCTGCTGATCAGATACAACAGTGCAGTCGCCATTTCAGAGCTAGCTGCAGCACTTACATGTCTAGCAGGTTTGGGTCTCTTTTCTACACTATGAGCTCCAGCAAAGGTGTAGGATGATGAGGGTATGAATGACCAGAGCTTCCTTGAGAAGGATGAGGTGGCAAAGTAGGTGAGGACACTTGTGAATCTACTACTGCCATCTGATTCAGTGAGCACGCTGCTGACTCCATTTTGTGAACTTGTGGAAGGAAATAACTTTGTGACTCTTACAGACTTCGGTTTCCTTTTTTACTTTCCCCACGATGCAGGAGCATTAGATATGTGATCCGATTCTGTCCCAGGGACCCACAAAGGAAGCTGCGAAGAGCCGCTCTTTAGCCCAGGGCAATGGATCTACTGGATGTTCAGTTTAGTCCATGTGCTGCAACCCATACCACTCCCTCCCCCCTTCTCTGCCCAAGTTTTGCTAATTTTGAGTTCTAAAATATTGTTTTGTACAGTGATGACACATTTTTGACACATTTGTTTAAACGATTAAATATTTACAATACATGTTTATTCATTGAAGATACATATCTGCAAGCCCACAGCATCTGATGTTCACTCCGTTATACCAACTTAACTGCTTATAGTCCTAAGTTAACGTAAAACATCTGTCTGTAGAGACAGTTGCAGAATGCGAGTACTGGAAAGCAGCCCAGTTTTAGAAAAAGGGAAGGGTGGTGGTGAGGGCTGTGATTAATATGCCTAGCAAAGTTCTCTTTGACATGTGGTTTGGATGGGTGTGGGTGGGAGGGTATAGGTCTCCTCAACTTTTAGAAGAAGGGAGGAGTGCTCTAGTGCAAACACTTCATGTAAACTCCCGCTTTAGACATCACTTCTACATGAACACAGGGCTACAGTACTGCAGAGAAAACGACTGGAGAAGATCATCATCTTAAAAGAAGTGGCTTACTGAGCCGCACTGTACATCTTAGTGGTAAGATATTTACAAGAAACATTCTTTATAACCGGCTTAGCCCCATGCTTTATACTATTACTTTGCACAAGCCAACTGCCATTTCATTCCGATCAAATGTGTTTTTCAGTTTGTTAGGCAGAATAATCGAAGGTAAGGAATTAAAACTACCTTTTTTTGATATTGACCGAAATCTAAAAAACAAACATTCCAGTGGACTTTTCTTTCTGCCGTTGTAGACGTAGCTCTATTTTCCTGCTGCTGAAATAGAAAAGACCCAGATGTTTGAGGTAGTTTGCTTGTGGGGCCCTGAGATGTGGAGGGAGAAGTAAAATGAACTCCAGGCTTGTAATAGAATGAACATGTGGTTTCTATCTTTTACAGAAGTAAAATGCGCTCATTCATTTTGTCTGTTGACCATCATAGTCTGTTTGGACATTTTTTTCCAGTGGCAAAACTATTTCTGTGTACAAGTAACTGAGAAGAAATGATCTGTGCTTTATAGAATGAAGAAATATTTTCCATCCCTCAGATAAAAGGATAATTATGTAGAGCATGCTCTTCATATCCACATATGGTTATGTTCAAACAGATTTCTTAAAGGAGCATTCCATTCTTAGAATGCCTTTGGTATATTACCAGGATATGCCATGACTTTATTATCAGTGGGGTCTGGGTTTTAGGAACATGTTTCCTATATAGTGGGTGAACACGAGAACTGCTGTACAGAGAAAAACTGTGATCCTTCGTTTAGAGGATCAGTGGGGTTCCTTGCAGTTGGACTCCCAGTCCAGGAAGTGATAGTACATTCTTGTGATATGTCATCACTTCTTGTGGTGGGAAAACCCCTTTAACTTAAAGAGACTTTGTCATGTAGTTTTAGCCATATATGCTATGCTTATGGGCTGAAAGTAGATGATTCACGGAGTCCAAAAATGTACGTTTTACACTTACCTACCACGTCACTCCCCCAGTGTCAGTGATGAAAGCAGTCGCTGAATGCATTGAGCGCTGCTGCTCAGTAGTCCGCCCGTTCTAATCTTATAATGGGCAGACTGCTTAGCAGTGCTGCTCAATGCACTGAGTGGCGGCTTCCAGCACTGACACCGAAGGAACAGCAGGGAAGGTAAGTATAAAACTTACATCCCCGGACTACACGGGTCACCTACTTTCAGCCAATACGCTTAGCTTATAGGGCAACAGTAGGTGACAGAGTCTCTTTTAAGAAAACTAATGTTGATATTTGTTTTAGAAGTTATAACTAGTAATGTACAATATTTGCCTCTAAAGGGGTATTCCGAAAGGATATACCATGAAATTTGGAACTATGTTTAGTACCGGCCTCCATTGCCCTTTGCCCAGATGAGTGTCATGGTCAAGACTAATGGAAAGAGATGAGTAGGTAGAGCTATGCTGTTTCTGTAACTTCCATAGAAGTGAAGGGGAGTTACAGGAACAGTATAGCACAGTGATCCATGCTGTTCCAGTAGGTTCCAAATTAGGGAAACAACATAGCTCATTGTACTACACTGCTTCCATAATGTCCATTGACTTCTGTGAGCATTACAGAAACAGCATAATGCTGCCTGCTCAGCTGTTTCTGTAAGACCTGACAATTGCATTCAGCAGAGTTGGGGGCATTGGGGGCTAGAACTAGAGATGGATGCGAGTCAAAGAGGTGGGACTCTATATCTAGCAGACTATGAAAGCATATCCTGTTAAAATGCCATGAAAGTCTCAGAAGAGAACACCTGTTTAATACCAGGAAGAGATGATATTTCACATTAAACCATTTAATATATACTTTGCAAGTGAGGTGAATGCAAAAAATAACTATTATTTTTCTTTATCTGGCTGCACACATTAAATGTATATTGGCCAAATCCGACAATTTCAGAGGGACACACTGATCATCTAATGTGTATGCGGGCCTCCTGACTCTCCCCCAAAAGCAGTTGTGGGGAAGAAAAGGATCAAGCAAGTTGGATGTAAACTTGCCCTTTCCTTTTGTTCTTGGGAAGGTATGCCACCCCCCCAGGGGGGTCTGGCAGTGGCTAACTCCACTCACCATACGCAGAACATATGTATACTTAGCAAAGTTGAGCGTACATGTGTATAGGGGGTCAGGAGAGATAGTTGTCAGATGAAAGAATGATGTGCACAACCAGCCTTATACATGGACCTGTAGTTAATATGGTGGTAGAAGCACCAGTTAAAGCAGTTGTGCCACAATCCACTTCCATCGCCTATCACATATCGCCACTGAGAGCCCCAGTGATTCCAACATCGGAGTTCTCATGTCCCCCTCTTCTTGCACCCATCCATAGTACTGTAGAACATGTGCCACTCCATTTGTTTCAATAGGGCCGATGGAAATAGAGAAGTAAGACACTCGACTATCTTTGGCAGCCCCAAGGAAGATGAATGGAATGGCTCTGCACGTGCATGATCGCCACTCCATTCAATCTCCTCCTGACTGCAATGGTGCAGTAAGCCCACAGTGAGGAAGATGGGGGACACCAGGATACCCATTTTCAGAATTGTTGAGGGTCCCTACATTGAGACCCCCACCAATCAGGCTTTTATCACTTATTCTATGGATAAGTAATAAAAGTAGATTGGGATACAACCCCTTAACCCCTTGACTGATTAAGTGGAAGGTGATTTTATTGTTGGCTTCCATAGTATGGATAGTCTTGGGCATTGGCATAGACCTGGAATATTATGGATCTTTCAAGTATATTTGAACAAAACCTGCTTAGTGTATATGTATTAGGCATGATTTTATGCAATTGTTACTGTTAGCTATTGAAAATCAAGTAAGAGAAGAAGATAGCTACTTTCTCGTGTACCAATGTGACCACTGAAATCTATTATCCAGCATTCCTTGTTTTAACCGCAAACTCTTGTATAAGAAAGTAAAAAGAAGCAAACATTTGACCTTACAGTCTGTAATTTTGCTAAAATGCTCTGATTTATCTGACACATCTCTGATGGAAATATAAAAGTGTATGGACTCGTTATCTCAAATTATGGGTCACACTCTATAGGTATGGAGTCAATTAAGCATATTTCTGCACAAGGAGAGGGATAAGATGATGTATTTTCCATGATTGACTGACAAGGAGATCTGAGAGAGGCAGGCCGTGTTCTCTCCGGATGACCAGTTGACAGGGAAATTAGTCCCATGAGAACCAATGATGCTGACAAATAAATGTCAGGCAGCTACTTCCTGTCCGAGGTCATGAAATGGTTGGAGTACTAGAGCACTAAGCTTACCCTCCACGTGGGGATTAAAATGAATCTGTCACCATATTTACCCTGCCCTATCTGAGGACAGCATAGACGAGTGACAGAACTAATGCAGTGTCGGTTCACTTACTTTTTTAGGCGCTGTACATTTTCTGCAATCAATGTTTATAGCCTGCAGTGCAAGCGCAGCAAGTCGTCCTCTCTGTACTGCGCTCACACCCTGTGCCATGCAATATTCATGAGCTTTCACTTTCATTAGACAACTTATATTCTGTGACTAGAGAAAGGAAAGTCGAGCAATAACTAAAAACTGTAAAATTATCCCATTTCATGGACATAAATATTAGGCTGCCATGTACTCTGAATTGTTGATTGTGAAATAGTCATTGGTTTATCATGTGGGCACTGCAATGGCATGTGGGTAATATAGGTCATGGTCATGGCAGTCACAGGGCAGACATCAAAAGTCACTTAGATGAATGAAAAGAGCAGTATAAAGTAAAGTTGGATTGAACATCTTAAGCACGACTAATGTCTTAAAGAGACTCAGTCAGCTACTTTGAGCCCCAAAATAAAATAAATTTGTATAGTGCCAACCTAGACACACGGGCATATTTGCATTACAGAATCCGGAGAGGGCATCCGCCACCACAGCAACTACTGTCCATAAAAATGCTATTGAAAATAGCTTTTTCCTGTCCATGAGCGGAAATCCATGGCAATTTTCCGCTTGCAGAGGGAAAGTCGAAGCATGTTCTATTTCAGCATGGATTCAATCACCTAGGGATGGCGCGGCATAATCTGTACTGCGCATGTGCACATCCAGCAATACAGATTATGAAGCATCCGCATGCAGAATCCGACCCGGCCGAGTGCATTCGGCCTCATTCCGCAGCACTTTCAGGTAATTTATTTACTATTCACAGACCTTGGAAGGATGGAAGGCTAAGTCAACCTTGAGCTGGCTACCTGAACCATGTAGGGATTGAACTCACAATGAACCATGCAGGGATTCATTTCTGCTGCCTCAACACTCTTCGCCACATGAGGCTAAGCTAAGTTTATGGGTCCAAAGTAGGTAACCCACTGAGTTCAGGGATGTACGTTTTATACTTGCATTCCCTGCTGGTGTCAACGCTTTGAGCCTCATGCTAAGCAGTCCTTTCATTATAAACTTAGGTCTTGTGCACACGGCCGTGACGGGCTCCACAAGCAAAAATTCCGCAGCGGAGCCCATCATTGTCCCCACCCCCACCCCCCAGAGACCCCATACTTACCTCCGGATCCGCCGCCCGACATCCCGCATGACACTTTGGTGCACATGTGCAATAGAGAGCATGACACGCCGGTTGCGTCATATGACATGCCCACAGCGTCACATGATGCGCCGGCCACGTCATATGACACGGCTGGTGGTAGGCGGGGAAGCGTTTTCATGGTATCTTCCGCTGTGCTACAGCGGAAGATAGCATGATGGACGACTTCCATTGACTGCAATAGAAGCCGTCCGCGCGGATGCACGCGGCAAATAGAGCATGCCGCGGGTGAGGAAGTGTGATTTCACGGTGCGGAATTCCGCAGCAGAATTCCGCACCGTGAGCATTGTGCTAATAGGTTCAATAGAACCTCATAGCTGCGGGGCAACGCGGCGGATTTCCGCCGCGTAATATGCGGCAGAAATCCGCCCTTGAGAATTAGCCCTTAGACTGGGAAGGCTACTCAGCCCACTGCTCAATGCACTGCAGCAGACAGTTGACACCGGTGAGAATGGTGAGGAAGGTAAGTATAAAACTTACACCCGCAGACTCAGCTACTTTGTGCCCATAAACTTAGTTAATAGGTGTCAAAGTGGCTGACAGATTCCCTTTAAGCTCATTAATGATTATATAACATGACATGAAATAAAATGCTTTGTGCTTGATGACTGCAAATAAAACATACATTAGGTTTTTCCCTAAAGTGTTCTTCTGAGTCCCCCTTAATTCTATATTGCACATATTGTATATTCCCACGATTTGTTGTTCATGAATGTTATATAAAAGTATACAGTATTTGTGTTCCTACTTGAGTATCTATGAAAAGTATCCACATGTTATATATTAAAGTAACATCTGCTAAGTGCTATAAATGGTTAAAGGCACTGTCTAATTTGGACCATTCCCTTTCTCTTAAAGGGGTCCTAGAGAAATACATATTCAGCAGTAATCTGTGGGGTAATCTCACATAACTTCAGTTTATTTTTTTCTTGGTCTACTGGTTCTCATTAAAGAGATCAGCGATGTGTGGAGTCTTCTTGGAAATGTTCCATGGGAAAAGAATATGCAGATTAGCTTTCCGAAAAGGAAGACAACTAACTTGATGATGCCATCTATTAGAGGTGGCTACCTTGTAAGTCAATGTCCGACCCTTTAATGAGCCCTATGTGTTGTTGAAATAACTGCACTGTCTTTTTGGGAAAACCACTGCAGCTGCTGTAGCACTTTTTCATGTAGTTATTTGAGCACAAACCATAAGTGGATTCAAAAGGAATGGAAATCTAGAAGAACTTCTACTTCTACTTCCTGCAGGATCTACTTCTAGCTTTGGCTTAAAAAACTGAATAAAAAAATGCAGTGGCGTTTTTTTTTCCAAAAAAGTGTAAAATCACCTTATTAGGGTGTTTGTAAATAGGTTTTCCAAACCATAAACTCAGTGGCACAAATGAATTACTTAAAAGAGCTTTGTAAGCGTATGTTCACATGGCAAGTTTATTGCAGCAATTTCTACGACTGTAGGCTCATGCCCACGGCTGGGTCGGATTCCGCCTGCGAAATATCACAGCAGAATCAGACCCGGCGCCCCCCAAGAGACCCTATACTCACCTCTCCAGATCCGCTGCGGGTGTCTCGTCCTGCTCACAGCGGAAGTATCACGGGACGGATGGCTTCCATTGACTGCAATACAATAGAACATGCTGCGATTCTCCCCTGGGAACGGAAAATCGCAGTTGATTTGCGTTCGTGGGCAGGGGAGCATGATTTAACATAGCATGTCTATAAACGGACATTGCTGCGGAATTCACAGTGGGTGTCTGGCCGCAATTTCCGCAGCGATAATCCATCCGCAGGCATTAGCGCTGTCTCATTCATTTTAGTGGGGCTAGCAGAAATCCATGTGCTTGTCGATGAAATTACCCCATTCAGATGAATGGAACTGATTTTCAGTCGCACACATTTCTGCCACGTGTGTAAATATACACTAAAATATGTGTTTTCTTTGTTGATGAAGGAACTAGATATTGGTGCTCTCATCAAGAATGATGCTTTCTCTTTCAATGACAGCTTTAACTGTGAACAGGAAATAGAAGTGACTTTATTAACATGTTCTTGGCTTTACATGATCGCATTGTGCATCCTACGGAGAAGTAATATATTGGGTTCACACATTGTGAAGTTGCTGCAGATTTCACAAGGAAAAATGGGTGTTGAATTTGTGGTGGATTTTTTCCGCGATGTTCAAACTTCCCCTGAGGTTCACCATGGAAATTCCACACGTCAAAAAATAATCACAATAGGCGCATTTTTTTGACACCAAGATTTCTCTCCGTCAAAAGGTAGGACTTGACCTATCTTTTGACGGCACAACACCGGGGACTCTATAGACTCCTATGGGAGGCAGCTGGAAAAGGTAGAGGGAGGGAGTTTAGCTAAACAGTGACATGTGTTCCCCGCTGCTAAACTCCCACCCTACTGGCAGAAAAAGGGAGGGGGAGGAAGTTTAGCAGCAGGGAGAGCAAGAACAATGAAGGGGATCCCCGTGGGGATGCCCTTCATCTTCATGGGGATTCCCATCATCTCCATGGGGATTCCCTTCATTGTTCTGGTGGCCAAGGGATTTTAGGGCTGCAGGTCAGTGCACTGCAAGACGCTGCAGCCAGCCATGTAAACTTGCAGAGAATAGTTGTTACTTGGTCGCAGTTATTCTTTGCTCACGTGATTTAGCACTCTGATGGGCATAATTTTTTTTTCTATCAGAGTGCTAAAATGACGTTTGTGTGAAAGAGCCCTTAGACTGTTTTTTTTTTTTTGAAGCCTACTTTTTATCACATCGCGACGCAACAAACTTGCATTGCAATGCGGTGCTATGCAATTTTAACATTTGAAAGTCCCATTGACTTCTGCAATAATAAATTGCGCATTTTAGCACGCGATTTTATCTTAGATTATTCTGACGCCCAAAAATCGCGGGAACAAAGGCACGATTTTGCAGCGATTTTCTCGTAGCAAAATCACGATCCCCCCCATGTGAATGTAGCCTAAATTTGTTTGCAGTTTGTCTTTATTTCCTATCCAGCTGTTGCCATGTTTCTCAGACCTGCAGAGTTGTTTGGTTCGATTGCCTATGGAGACAACCAAGCTTTACCAGACTTCCTCATCTGCACCGTTCTTCATAGCTTGTGTTGTGTCCATAGGCAACAAACAAATACAACACTGACTAATGTTGGTGGACACCACAGAGGGAAGTGTGAATGATCAGAAGCTGCACGATGGTAAAATATGAGGCATGTGATGTGTAAGTGAATGAAGCAGATTACTCAGACTGTGGAAATCCCTTTTATAATGATTAAAGTTATGTATTCGTCATACGCCCACAACGACTGGAGGATGGTGTAACCAGAGAACATCTCCCTGCTTTCCTTGGAGCCATCTACATTTCTGCGAATTCAGCCAGGTTCCAATGTATAATATACATGAAGTTACCGAAGTGCAGACCTCCAGGACTAGTTCAGGTTAAGCAGCACAGCACTACTACACATTTACTTTTGTGGCATCTATTAGTAGGAAGTCACTGGGTGTTGCCTCATTATATCTGATGTGGCTAACTTTGTATATACAATAATGTGCAAAAGTGTTTGGCAGGTATGGAAAAATGCTGCAAAGCAAGAATGCTTTGAAAAATAAAAATGTAAATAGTTTATTTTTGTCCAGAAACAAAAAGGCAAAGTGAATGAACAGAAGAGAAATCTAAATCAAATCAATATTTGCATGACCACCCTTTGCCTTCAAAACAGCCTCAATTCTTCTAGGGACACTTGCACAAAGTCAGGGATTTTGTAGGATTAGAGTCAGACTTATGATTAACTAATTATACCCAACAGGTGATAATGATCATTTTCTTATGTAGTTTGAAACACAATCATTAACTGAAACAGCTGTATAGGAGGCTTAAAACTGGGTGTGGAACAGCCAAACTCTGCTACATGGGTGAGGTTGTGGAAGACAGTTTCATATCACAGGTCATAACACCAAGATTGAGCACAGCAACTAGACACAAGGTAGCTCTACTGCACCAGCAAGGTCTCTCCTAGGCAAAAATTCCAAAGCGGATTGGGGTTTCAATATGTGTTGTTCATTCTCTTTGGAGAAACCTAAAGAAATGGGCAACATTGAAGACTGTAGACATAATGGTTGGCCAAGAAAACCTAGTGCAGCAGATGAAACACCCATCATGCTTGCTTTAAAATCAGAAGAAATCCATCATTGTCATCAGCTCAGAACTGGCAGAAACCAGTGGGACCAGGTACACCCATCTGTTGTTCGGAGAAGTCAACACAGAAACAAGGACAAGCGAGTCAACTATGCACAAAAACATAGAAAAATGGCAGCAGGCGCTCTGGACTAATGAGTGGAAATGTGAAATATTTGGCTGTAACAGAAAGCAATTTCTTCGCCAAAGGGCTGAAGAGCGGTACAATAATGAGTGTCTGCAGGGAACAGTGAATTATAATGGAGGTTCCTTGCCAGTCTAGGGCTGCATTTCAACAAATGGAATTAGGGATTTGGTCAGTATTAATGGTGTCCTCAGTGCTGAGATATACAGGCAGATACGTATCCATGTAATACCATCAGATAGTACACCAAAAGAAATATAAACTTGGTACAGTAATAATCATACTGACCCACAGAATAAAGTCATCATGCCATTTTCGCCCCGTCTGTGTGCTGTTCGATGTGCAGGACCCCGCACATGTACATGTGCTAGTCTAGTTGGAAAATTGGACAAGAATAGGATGTGCTGTGATCTTCTTCACTTGGACTATTTGTCCGAGTTAAAAAAAAGCTCACATGAATGAATACATTCATTCATTTGATTTTCGGTCTGAAAATCGTAAGGAAAATTCGTCTGTGTGCAAGTAGCCTTGGTGTGGTTTTTTTGGTCTATGGTACTTCTCTAAAATGCTGCATGCTCTTGACATGGTGTTTTATCTTGGGCAGCATTTTCCCGTGAACTTCTCTATAAAATAAAAAAAAACATCTGATAAAAACGCATATAAAAAGTTTGTGACTAAAAAGATGCCACCAATAAAATTAAAGTAAATAATGCATTTCAAAGAAAACTGTCAAAGTAAGTGTTAAGGAAGCATTTAAAGGGGTTGCCCAGTTGCAAACTATTGATGGCCAATTATCAGGATTGGCTATCAATAGCAGATAGGGTCTGTCACCTGGGACCTCCACCAATCTGTGTTGATGTGCACGTTTACTAAGCTCATTTCTGCAGGAGGCAGATAGCTCCATTCTTATTGTAGTAACCTGGATTGGTATTGCAGGCCACAATCCCATTGAAGTGAGTAGCCTGTAATACAAAGTCTGGCCACTGCAGTAAAAACGGAGCTGTCTGCTTCCTGCTGATATCATCTAAGTGCACAAACACAAAGGCCCAGAGAACTGCTGACTGACAGGGCTCCCAGGCAACAAACCACTACCTATCTACTATTGATGACCCATCCTGAGGATATGCCATCAATAGTTTAGAACTGGACGACCCCTTTACAGGCTGCTTTTTGCATAACTAGGGAATACCCTGGAAGTGCATCTCCACCATTGTATCCTGTTGCAAACCTGAAATCTAATTTTTGCACTGTATTGTAAAATTTAGGTTAAGATATGTTTACAGGGTCACACCGTAACCAGTGCATCAGCATTTAACGGAACCCATTTTTCCTATTTTCAGTACATGATTATGGAGGCAGCCATTCTTTGCCTGAACTGCCCCTAACTGCATACAGAGATATGCTCTACAGCAGCCACATGGACTATAGGAAGTAATGGACAGAAGGTGTACATTGACTTATATGGGAGAACATTGTGGGCATGTCCTGTAAGCTGAGCAATGGTCATTTTACAGGGAGAAGGAGTAGATAAGCTGTGATTATTACATATTCTGAATGGTGGATATGTATGTTATATATATATATATATATATATATATATATATATATATATATATATATATATATATATAATGTGTCAACTTTCTCTACAGAACACAAAGCCTTACTTTACGATTGGAAGTAGTGTCCAGCGTGAAAACTGCAGCATATTAGGATTTTTTAAAGATACGGTAGAACGTACGTAACATAAGAAACTTGATTTAAACCCCGAGTCATTTTCCGATGACATATTTCCTTTAATTAATCATTCCATTTATCACAGTGCTCAGCATCATCTAGTAAGTTCTTTACATTTAGCTGTAGCTGCCATGAATGGCACATCGCATAAATTCATTTCTTGAGACGAGGCCAGATCCCTGTTGCCTGTGCCAGCTGGCATAACCCTGGAATTTATTAGGATCTGAGATTTACGTGAATGGTTTTCATTTATAGGAACTAAAGGGGGATTTTGTCATCTTGATCGTTTTACCTGATCAGGCTTGATTGTTTGTAATAAATGTTTCGGGATGGAGCTGTGAATGTCAATAAAAAGGGTCAGATTTCATTTCCAAACCAGTTGGAAGAAACAATCCCTAAACTTGGATATGATTCTGGAAAGTCCATCGCGCACACAAATGTATGACTACGGAGCTGTAACGCTGTAGTCCTAATATATCTCTGTACGCCTCAAATGTAATGGCGCCATTTTATACTTACATGAAAATGCTAAAGCCAAAAACAGAATTCAAATATTAAAATGTGCAAGTAGATAACATAGCTCCTTGTCCTGGTAAATTCAAGACAAGATGATAAAATAAGCTAGAAATTGAGTCTTCAGGGCATGGAGCACATGATATGTGAAGGGTCCCTCATTGTGGTCAGATGACTCACATCTGCATTTTTTTCGAGCGGAACACAAGGCTATTTTTGTGTGAGTCAAAGGAAGTTAGATTATAAAATATGTCCCCATCTCTTTTCCTATGTTTGTGGGTTCAGCTACACACACTCATCTACCAACATAATCCTTCGCCTCTTCACTGCCGGGTGGTCTTCCAGCCGAATTCTTAAGTGTCTCTTTTGATACCCTGATGACCTTTTACACATTCCTGCCAGCTTGAAGAGAGCAGGGCATCAGATCTAGGAACAACAACTGCACGGCGAGCACCTCACTGATTTTTTGGGAGGAGGGACGGTGTGTAAAGTATAAATATGGCACTGGAAAATTTTTTTTTTTTACATTCATCTCCATTTAATTTAGAAGCCACCACAGGAATGGGAAAGAGTTTCAAATATCCTAATTGAAAATTCTAGTCTGCAACTTTAGGGTGAGAAAGACTGAGGTATAAAGCAGCTGAGTCTTACCGCTGCAATGCCGAGCTAAACTGACCTGAAAGAGTATTATACCGCCCTGACCCAGAACTAATAGTCACGCTTGGCAGGTCTGGCAACTGCACCAAAACTGTTTCTTCATTTTCTGGTTCTACGGGTGGCAAATAATGTCGTGGTGGTGGCACTTTCAGCAACTAGATTCCATTCCACCTCTCCTTTAAGGCACACAGCCGAGAATCTCGCATGAGTTTGGTGCATTGCGAGAGGCACAAAACTTGCGCAAATATATATAATATATATATATTGCAGCATGTCCTATCTTTTTCCGCATCGCCCATTGTTTACAATGGAACAGTAAAACACATCACATGCAAGTGCAATGCAATGCTTCCCATTGAGGCGTTTTTGCCAGAAAACGCACGTTGGCAAGAGCAATATCAGGCCAACTTTCTTGGCCCAATATCGCACTAGCCCATGTGTAGGTGGCCTAACTTGCACTTCAGCTTTTTACTGTGGTGCTGTGCGGCTCGCCACCACTTTACTGCTGTGCCCCTGCCCACTCGGTACACCATGAACAGGACAGATCCTGCTAATGTTCTCACGTCCCCCTGACTACATGGAGTTCCTACAGTAAAATACCAGCTATAGTCCATATGGCCTAAACGTACGACCGCCTTACAATGTTGTTTTACCCAACCGCACCCGTAAATAGCATACAAATAAAATGTACTGCTGAAAATGATCTATTGATAATAATATAGCCAGAACTAGAACAAGTCTATTGACACATAACCTTTATTTTCAAGATATTTGCCCCCGCTAGAGAGTCCATTTTCCTTCTTCCTGCAAGAGAGATAGAGTACTTTCCATTCAGTACCTTTACTGCCAAGTGTGACTGTGTGGTAATAGGAAGCATGTGCGCTCCAGTAATGAGCAGTTGTAACAATCTTGTGTTTGCTAATTAGGTACAGTATGAGGATCACATATGAAGTTATATATTTCATGGTGTAGTTTTCAGTGTTACGCTCATCATAGATAGTCTTTCATTACTAATTATGTTATGTTTATTCACAGCAAGGAATAGTGTTTTATATCAACATTTTGTATTTTCTGATTTTGTCCTTTCCCTATGATTTTCTTCCTATCCCCAGTTTTGGAGTATTGCAATTTTATACCTTAGGGGCACTAACAGAGGCAGGAGAAGAAAAGTGTGGAGCATAGCATTATTATGTGAGAATGCGGCTACTATAATTAGAAAAGAGAAATGGATGTCCAGCACTTCTGGATAGAGTGAAAATCCACTTTATTAGGAAATATTAAAATGTGGTCCAAGGAGGGCCTACGCACTTTGAACCAAAATGGTTCTTGCTCATGCCATTTTGGTTCGAAACGTGTAATCATGCACTACTCCTTGCAAAATGTTTTTATGTTGTAGGGTTTTCTAATAAAGTGGATTTTTACTTTATTTATAAATGTCAGACATCCATTTTTATTTCCTGGCATACTGCTGCTGCCAACAGCACGCCATGCACCTGATACAGACCGGGCTGTGAATACATTTATGGTCACTTGCAGTAAGGATAAATTTACTTTGACTCAGGCTATCCTACTTTGAGTAACGCCATTGGTGCACCAAGGCAAGTCCATTTTTGTGTGATATTTTGTGGCTATTTAACATAGAAAGAGGTTAACCCTTTCCAATCCACTGTCTGATGTCTAAAGACATTCTGATTGAAGGCCGTATAGCTCCGATGTTGGAAGACGTCCGGCAGGGTATTTTTACTGTAGATTACTGGCCGCTCTGTTGTCGGGGGGCCTCTCCAGCATGTCACATACCGCAGTAGTGGCTCTAGCCAACAGATGGCACCATTGTATAATGGCAGAAAGAGAAAGCCCCCTAGGACACTCTGAAACCAAAATTGGATTGCAAAGGGTTACGTTTAAGTAGATCAGCTAAAATCTTATTTTGTTCAAATTAAGATGATGCGTACTGAAAACTTATAAGAATCAAAGTAAAAAAAAAGGTCTTAGACAGGATGTTCAGCTTAACAGTCCAGTATTAAGTGAAGAATAAATAAAGAATAATGCTGTTGTAATCTTTCAACTGGGAAGCACAGTAATACTCTGTGAATAGAAAGTGAAGGATCCACCACTTCCTTTTATCACAATCGGACTTGGTAGCCCTACTTCTGAGAATTTCATGTTTTTTTTAAATATTGATTGCATGTGGCTTGCTTAATTGGTAGGGGTTTAACTTTTTTCTGAAACAGAATAATTCCCAACCCACCTGTGATATTCGTGGCTTCTTATGTGGCAAAGAGGGGCTTTATGTCTCCTCAGACACCAGGGTCCAAGGGAACCTACATTTGCCCCCCTTATAGCTCCCGCCCTTCCACCCCCAACACAGTGATAATTTTTTTGAGATGTAACATTAGCGGGGTACAAATGTTAATAAAGTGGAAATTGTATATTGTCGAAAGTGACCAAATTTTACTAGGAAATGTCTTAACTTCTGCATTCCAACCTAGTCAATACTGTCCCTATTAAATAAACATAACCATGGTAACAAACATGTTTGCACTTTAGCAATGCACAGTCTTAACTTATCCCCTACCCCAAATCTAAAAAAGGGGTTAATGCCACTGCCAACTCAATTATTTTTTTTCTCCACTGTTGCTTGGTCAGTTTAAAAAGTAAGAATGTATTTATTCTGTTTGTCATACAAGGACTCATTGACTAGGAAGTTGCGTTACCTGATATATTGCAGGTTATGGATCTTCACTTAACATATCTTATAGCCAGTATCTGAGCATACACTCATCTCACTATACTCAAACTGTGCATTACTGGTTATTTATTGCCTTTCTGGGCTTTGAGAGAAAGCAATAAATGTAATCATTCTGACTAATGATCATACAGAGAGAATACTGCAACATTGGGATTATCATAGGAGACATGTTAACGGATTATCCCTTAATGTCACCAGAGCTGATAGAATTGAATGTTGATTCTGGACACGAGCTGGTGGGCTGTAACTACATCCTACAAGGTGCTGTATTTACAGAATATTATAGTGTATATTAATATGTAGGTAAAAGGGAGAATCAGCAGGAAAGGATCACAGCAGTAGAAAATGGTCCTGGCTACTGGACGATACTATAACAGGACCAAAGTGTGATTGTTCTCAATAAGAGAAACCAAATAATCTTGTAGATATTATACCTTTAATAGCTAACAAAAATACATTAAAAGGTATCATATCTACAAGATTACTTACTAAGAACAATGACACTTTGCTCTACTGGCCAACACGGTACTAAACATTTTTTGTTGTAAGAGGACCAAAACTTTGGTGCAACCAGGGGCGTAACTGTAATAGGGGACACATAGAAGGAGCCCAGTACTATGAATGAAGCATTATAGTTGGAGGCCTTGTTACAGATTTTGCATTAGGGCCCAGGAGCTTCAAGTTACACCTTTGGGTACAACATGGCGGATATTTTAGGGAGAGGGAGAACTCTGGAGAAGGAGCTGAACTAATACTTCCGGATGTGTGATAGAGCAGCAAAAATGAAAAAAAAGAAGATATAAAGAAGAAAATGATAGTAGAGACAGCTGTGGAAAAAAAAAAATTGTGATTGCTAGAGTATGAGAAAACAGATTAAACAGGGCAAAGAAATTAAATGGGTTGTCCCAAATTCTTAATTTACAGTCTCCCTTATTCACTGGAAAGGAATTAAGTGGCTGATCAGTGGGAGCCAAACTGATCCCGTGTCAGCCTCTGTGGACGGAGTGGCAGTTGAGCATGCGCACTGCTGCCCCATTCAATCTCTAAGAAACTCATGGAGATAGCTGAATTAAGAGTTACAAATGTAACAAAGTATACATAGGGATATGGCAATTTTGAAGGGGGACTGTATGTGTATAAATCAAAAAATTACATTGAGCAAGGTTTGTGCTATAAGCAGACTTGCTCCTTACTATGTTACATGACACACAATATTGCATGTTGTGGCTTATCATATAATGGGATACTATGGGGAAAATCTACTAAGCCTGGCATTTCCTTTAGTGGGCTTAGTACAATCTCCCCAGGGTGCAGGGTGCACTGAATACATGAAGCGGTGCATGCAACATGCGCCTAGACAGAAATGTATGCCAGGTCTATTTTCTGGCATAGATTATACATAAATCTGTCTTTGCATGCCCCCTTCAAACAAAACCCATCCAGTTGTTGAAAAAGAGTTGGGGTGGCGCAGAAAAGAGAAAATTCACAATTGTTTTGCGCAAATACACATTTTTACAAAAATTTTCAGTATTTTTATGCCAGAAACTGACATAAAACCATTGATGAATGTGCTACTATGTGTTGAATTATGGTTGCCCTCAGGGGTGTAACTATAGGGGATGCGGTTGCACCCGGGCCCTTAGGAGCCTTAGGGGGCCCATGAGGCCTCTTTTCTCCATATAGGGAGCCTAGTAATATGAATAAAGCACTACAGTTGGGGGCCCTGTTACAGATTTTGCATTGGGGCCCAGAAGCTTCAAGTGACGTCTCTGGTTGCCAATATGTGACACCAGCTATACAAAGGAACGCAACTTTTGTGTAGCACCATATTGTTGGATAATGGCAACCCTTGAGTACAGCAAAGTGCTATCAATGATAAGATATTTGTGTCACTGAATCTATAGTCAAGTGAAATAGCAGAGAGGTGTTAGAGATTAGCAAATCTAAGAGTTTTTTTGCAATGATTCTTCAAAATATGTATCATATATATAACATTCTTTAAAGCTCAAGCCTGGCCTACCCATTCAACCGTATGTAGTCGCCATGTAGGCTGAGCTAATAAGGGGGCTAGTGGAGCATATGATTTGTGTGCCGTGAGGATCGAGGGGAAGGGGGTCCAAGAAGGGAGTCGAGGGGGTCCACAAGAAGCCACTCTGCCATGACTATAGAATCATGATACAGGACTAGGGTAGTGAACTGTATCTTTGCCCTGGGTGAAGGAATACTTACCTACGACTCTATCTAAGTGTGTTTGTATCCCTACAGTATCCTTTAAAAGTTATTTACTGTGACTTAAAGCATATTTTAAGATGAATTTATGTTCTGTTGGTCACTGATGAATGTGACTGTGAAGATTCTAGTAAATGTCTCTGCTTTGGGTACATTTAGTTTCATCTGGCTCGAGAGGCATTCCTGCTACATTCCTGTAAACACTGGAGCAATTGACAAATAGTCATACTTTCCTAGCAAGAAAACTGTTAACTTTAGATACTCCCTTGTGCCTCCACACAGCATTCACTGAACTGCTCACATAGTGTATGTCATTCATATTTTGGGCTATGAAGGTGTGTACAAGTATAAAATAGTGTGCAGTTATTTTACCGAAACAGTAATCAATGGTCTTGTATCTGTAATACATTCTTTTTACCTTTTAATATGCCACTTCTGTTATTCTGGACAGTAATGGGTTAAACCTATTTGGACCTAATACATTAGTGTTTGGTTATGAAATCTGGAATAATGTACTCTACCTTCAAATGTAAATTCTAGTGTCCCCAAGTTCTTCTATGTTCCTATAGACCCGAGGCTGCTGGTGGCTTCAAATATCCTTAAAAGTGCATTTTTATCTTCTTTATTTTATTCTTTATAAACATAAATCCCTGCAGAACCTTTTTAAGAAGAGAATGTGGGATCAGTCACTGCAAATGTCTGATTGACTTCATAAGAAGTGATTTCATATTTCTAGAACAGGATATCATTTCATGAATGATGGGAGGGGGGGTTGACTACTGGGACCCTCACTGACCATCTCAAAGAAGTCCCATTGACTTCTTCTCAGTACAGCGACAATCCCATCTACCTAATGTCAGGAAATTGCAACAGACCTCCCTCCAAGTACAGACCTGTAAAGGAGCCGCAAGGTTTAACTCTCATGGGATACCAGTTTCACAGTGCAGGACTGCAATGAACAAGGCAGGGGTCAAGAAGACCCAATGGTACCACACAGGGGTTAATTAGCCCCTACATTTTGTAAGTTGGTCTGTACAATTGGACCTTACTGGTTAGGAAGTGATCATATAGCCTAGTGATATGACTTCTAGTACTGTCAAAGACTATTATGATTTTAAAATGCATGGAGTGCGAGAAAGCTGAACCTTGTGTGTTTTACACATCAGTTCCTAATCCAGATGTGGGCCGTGCTGCTATAAGGAGATTGGTCCAGTACATGTTGCCAGTAGAACACAAAGTACAGTACCAGTAGCATGGTGGCTCAGTGGTTAGCAGTATCGCCTTGCAGAAGCGCGGTCCTGGGTTCAAGTCTGATGAAGGACAACATCTGCATGGAGTCTGTCTCCGTTCTTCTTGTGTTTATGTGGGTTTCCTCTGGTTTCCTTCCATACTCCAAAAACATACTAATAGGTGAATTTTAGTTGTGAACCCCAATGGGCACAAAACCCTATTATGTACACTGCTATGGAATATGTATTTTCAATAAGTAAAATAGGGTAAATACATGAATACAGTACTGTTCCTGTAAAACTGCCATATTCTAATTCTAAAACATCCCATTTCTATAGCTATTACTATTATTATTGAGTTTTTTATTACTTTCTTCTTGCATTAATGTCTATCATATAATGTAGTTTAAAATAATGATCACAAAAGTTCAACATTAAAGCGTGAGGATTGACAGCTTTGTATAATGCCCGCTGTGCCCTGCTGGCCAAGGTGGAGAAGAATAATTTACAGTATATTACATTACTTTGGCCAGTAGTTATATATGACTACAAATTCCAGAGTACAAGCTGTGACCACTACACTTAATGTAATAAAAATGAATTTCTTAGTAGGAGGGAGAGTTACATCCATGTTCGTATACTCTGTTCATAAATGTACAAGAATAATTAGATGTTATGCTTTTTAGCCAGCTTCCTCCGTAAAACTAAAATTTATGCTGTTTAATAGAAAATGACACTTGTGAGTATGGCCGTGTTAAATCTGCATAGATTGGCGATTAAAGGTAGGCAGCATAAAAAGTTACCGTATATGTGAGGAAAAGGCTATTAGAAGTGTTTCTATGATCATGTAAAATATGAAAGCTTGATATTACTGTAACAAATATGGTCTTCGGTGTTAGACTTGGCTTTTGTGGGCCCATCCTGCATCTATACAAAATGTGGGCATTTACTATTCCTTAAGCTGCCTGCAGACGGGCGGAAATTCCGCAGCGGGATTTCCCGTGGGATTTCTGCCGCTGGAAGCCTGCATAGGATTGCGTTAACAAATGCAATCCTATGCAAACGTTTGCGGTTTGGCCGCGCGAAATCTCGCGTGGCAAAGAAACCGCGGCATGTTCTATTTCTGTGTGTCACTCACCTGCCGCCAGCCCTGGTCTGTGCATGCGCCGGCTGCCTGGCAGCCGGCACATGAAAATTCCGGAGCTGCAGGGCGCGGGTGAGTACACGCTGCTCTCTGCAGTCGCTCGGGTCGGGTTCCGCGGCGAGAATTCTCACTTCTGGATCCGACCCGGCCGTCTGCAGGCGGCCTAAGGTGGGACCCGACCCGAGCACCTGCAGAGAGCAGCGCGTATTCACCCGCGCCCCGCAGCTCCGGATCTTTCATGTGCTGGCTGCCGGGCAGCCAGCGCATGCGCAGACCGGAGCTGGCGGCAGGTGAGTGACGTTTCTGTGCGGGGCTCTGCGAGCTCCGCACAAAAATAGAACATGCCGCAGTTTGTTTGCCGCGCGACATTTGGCGTGGCCAAACTGCGGCCGTCTGCATAGAATTGCGTTTGTTAACGCAATCCTATGCAGGCTTCCAGCGGCGGAAATTCCACCGCGGAATTTCCGCCCGTCTGCAGGCAGCCTAAAGGGGTTGTCTCATGAAGACATCGCTTAACCCCAGTAATTGCTATTGCTGGGAGAATGTGCATCTGAATATATATTTCCTCTGCCGCAACATCTGCACCAGAAATGTATCAATACTTTTTGTAATAAGGGTTACTGATCAATGATTTTGTTTCTGCAGGTACACAGGTATTTCTGGGGACACGGAAGATTAGAAAATGAGTCTTCTACTTTTTGGTGTAACTGCTCTACACCTTACCATCTTGATAATCCTCTTCGTTGCCACCCTTGATAGTGTAAGCGATTAAATCAATAACTTTAAGCAGAATCAACTAACTACGCTCATTGTCAAAAAAGTTTAAGCACCTAGAAGGAGTTGTCGGAGTTGAATGAAACTTTGTGTGTGATTGTAACATTTATATAAATAAGTAATTACAATATCAGAGCAAAAGGATAATTTATTGTGGAAAACTAAACACTTGAAGGGAGTCTCTAGTACCCTGTTGTACCATCTCTAGCCTGAATGCAGGATGTGACATGGGTAGGTATGGAGGTATACAGGTTCCGCATGGTATCCTGCGGCACATTGGTCGACATTTGCTGTAACTGAGCCTCTAGATTGTGCAAACTCATAGGCTATCAAAGTTGATGTACCAGATGGTCCCATACATGTTCTATTGGTGATACATCTGGCAACCAGGCAGGCCATGGAAGTATGGTAGTGTTGTGGGGACATTCCTGTGACACCCTTGCTATGTTGGTGTGCTGCCGAGCATTATCCTACTGGAAAATGTCTCTTGGAAGCCCTGCCATGAGAGGCCACATATCACTGAGCTGTCATTGTCCCTCATACCACTGACTGTCATATACGATGGCCCCCAGACCATCACACCAGCAGTGGGGGCAGTGTGATGCTCCCCAGCAAAGGCAGGATTGAGGCGTTCACCCCTAGGTCTCCAAACACGAACACAGCTGTCGTCAGTGCCCAAACTAAACCTGGATTAATTGCTGAAGACAACACGGTTCTACTCTGTAGCAGTCCAGTTTCGTAGTTCAACACCACTGAAAATGGAGGTGATAGTAGGTGTCAAAGGCAGTGCAAGTAATATGTGCAATGAGACTAAATGTTCTTCAGTCAAGTGCCTGGAAATAGTTCCAATAGACACAAGGGCCTGTAACGATGGTGCTACCTGTTTGTGGATGGTGTACAGCCAAATAGTTGGAGCTGCTCGTGTTTGTCGAACAATCAAAAAATCCTCTCTACTATTGGTCTGTCGAGGGCGTCCTGAGCCCAAGTCACCTTGTGTGCGTGTCCTCATGCATCCACTGGTCCCAACACTTTCTACCAGTCCTGTCACAAAAGCCCAGGTGGTGGGCAATTCCTCCATACAACCATCCACTTTCTTGCATTCCAATAACTCATTCTCAAACTCAGTAAACTTAGCAACATCTCTTTGATTGCTTCGTAAAAGCATGTCAAGTGGTCAACAAGCTCGGAAAAAGAGTTTTGCAGCAAAATGACAACTCCTTCTAGGTGCTTGATCTTCTTTACAAAGTATACTACAAGTATCAGCATAATTTACAATAATATAATACTACATTAACCGAGGGTTCTCTATATTCACTGAAGTCTATGTTAACACCTATTTGATACCTATGCTATGATGGAACAGTTGACAAGTTTCTTAAAAGCTGACGGACCTGATGACAAAATGTGTAGGATAGGGATAACCTATAGGGGATGACTTCCTGATCTGTACTTCCTTTCCTGTGTATGTCCGCGCTAAGCGTTGCCCTGCTATTGGTCAGCAATCCAATCCCGATAGCTGAATAGAGAAAAAAAGAATCAATGGTCTTTCTACCAGATTGTATCCAGAGGCAATCTGTGAATAAACACTTCTGCCAGGAGAAAGTGATGGTTTTCAGAGCTACAGACAGAAATTCCAAAGGAGAACCACATTGCTAACTTTAATAACATTTGATTAGCATTCATTTGACAGCAACTTTGCATAACTGGAATACCCTATTAGTATTGTAGGACAGCCCTTTTATTAGCCATCCATGCAGTCCATAAAAAGCTGAGTAGAGTTAACAATAAATAAAGTGACTCTTTGTTAAAGAGATCGGTGGGAGTCACAAACGTCAGACCACCACTAATTATATTTTAGTAATAAGCCACCAAGTATAGTATAGAGTCACCTTATCAATGAAGTGTCACAGCTACAGTATACTTATGTCTTCAGCTATTACAAGTAAGCATCATTAAGCAATGCATGAAACCATCTTCAAAGTTTGTAACAGTTGACTTAGTAGAGGGACAATTTCATAGAAAATGACATGTGAAGCAATGAGTGCTAAGTATTTAACACAAAAGGAACACAATTACTTTGACGAACAGGGATGATGGATTGAGTAACTGATTGATTTATGGACCAATCAGCTGCCTGGCAATGCATTGACTGCACATATTCTCCCATAATCGCATCAGCATATTGCTGTTATAAAATAGGCAAGGTTAAGGTGATTCAGCCTGACATTTGCTCTCTAGCAAAGCAGCATTGGATCTACTATACGTCAAAATGAATCATACTCTGTCTGCCTGCACTCATTTACTGCTTGGTGTCTGATGAAGTGTAAAAATGAATGTGCAATCTAACCTTCCTATCTTTATTTTGAATCCAGTCTTGGTGGGTGCTCTCACATGATGAAACTCTTAACCTTTGGCATGACTGCATTTACAACAATGGCTCGGAAAGTTGGGTGTGCTCTTCAGTGTCCACAAATGGTAAGTTTGAGTCGCATTAGATGTCATGATACAGTATTTATTTGTTTGATATAGATATCTTGAAGTTCTTGTTGGTACCAGAAATTGCAGTCAACGAGTAGAGTGGCATACCCCATGTTTCATTATCATTAACCATTAGCCATAAAAAGACAAATGATTAAATAATGGTTCTTATATTCATCCAAATCACATTAAATAATGAATTCACTTTATAGTATTACCATATCAGATTTTTGAAGGATTTTCCATACCCAGACCAGTTATTACAGGGTGACGGCATATTCACATGAGCGTATATCGGCCGCCGTTCTCACGAATGGCCGATATACACTACCATCTGATGCATTGGATTCCATCCTCCCCCCACCCTTCATTGCTGGCTGCAGACAAGGGGCGGGGAGAGGGCGGATGCTTAGCTCTGCCCCATCCCACTAACTCCCATTGCAAACAGCCAGAGAGAAGAAGAGAGGAGGTGAGCCAGCGAGGGGGAGGGAAGGAGAGGCAATGGCATTGTGGCCTCGGTGTATATACGCCAGGCCCGTGCTGTCTGAACGGGCGCACAAACGTTAAATTTGTGCACCCATTTACGTATTTTTACAGAAAAGAGCTCTCAACTTGAGAGACTAAAGATACTTAAGCAAGAGGAACATAATCCCTCATTCTTGAAATCTAATTTTTATTATATGCTGAGAAAAAATATACAACACTCAGAATGCAGTATGAAAGCTTAACATATGAAGCCACTTAAAGGAATATATTAGGGAATCAAGTAGCTGCCTAATAATATGTTATTGACAATCTTTTCTTCGCCAGCATTATATTTTTTTAATAACAACTCAATCATTTCAGATACATTGCAGACCAATTATTTGGCTTTTATATAAAACATTTTTGGAGCCGATTGACAGTATACAGGCTGCTATAAACAGCTGCCTGTATTCTGCATAGCAATGCAAATGCAATAAAATCTGCCATGTTATTATTGGAAAGTTCCTAGAGTTAAAGGGGTTGTCCCGCGCCGAAACGTTTTTTTTTTAAACCCCCCCCCCCCCCCCCGTTCGGCGCGAGACAACCCCGATGCAGGGGTTAAAAAAACAAACCGCTCAGCGCTTACCTGAATCCCGGCGGTCCGGCGTCTTCATACTTACCTGCTGAAGATGGCCGCCGGGGTCTGCTCCCTCCGTGGACCGCAGCTCTTCTGTGCGGTCCATTGCCGATTCCAGACTCCTGATTGGCTGGAATCGGCATGTGACGGGGCGGAGCTACACGGAGCCGGCATTCTGCACGAGCGGCTCCATTGAAGAGAGCAGAAGACCCGGACTGCGCAAGCGCGGCTAATTTGGCCATCGGAGGGCGAAAATTAGTCGGCTCCATGGGAACGAGGACGCTAGCAACGGAGCAGGTAAGTAAAAAACTTTTTATAACTTCTGTATGGCTCATAATTAATGCACAATGTACATTACAAAGTGCATTAATATGGCCATACAGAAGTGTATAGACCCACTTGCTGCCGCGGGACAACCCCTTTAAGCAAGCATTTATGGTTCTAATACTAAGTTGGGTTTTTGCAATTTACAGTATGTAATGTATACTGTATTCTTTAAATTAGCTTCAAGGGCAGATCTTTACTTTAGCTTGTGGCTCCACTGGTTCTTGGTTTATATTTCAGCTTTGTTCAGGTCCTCTTTTTATAGTCACTTAACTGCTTCCTGACAGCCATTCAGATATATACTTCCTAACTGCACATATGCCGTGCAGTTGGGACATATATAGACGTCTACAGCATATGCTGTGTATGCAGCAGGCTCAGGAGACGAGCCCACTCCATACATTGGCTGTCCTTTACAGATGACACCCGCCTGCAACAGCTGCGATTGGAGATAACTCAGATCACTCACGTCAATTTCCACCCCCTCTTCCTCTTTGTTGAGTGAGTGGACTCTATGTCATAGTAAATACCGGGAGCTGGCACCTCCATTTCCACATTTCGCTTTTTGTTTTATATTAACAAAAAAATCACTGCCAACTAAATATGCCGCAATTCCTAGGAAGAACAATATTTGAGAACAAAAAGCCAAAGAGTATAACTTGTATCTTCGTAAACTGTCCCTGCTGGTGCAGTGTAATTGAATTCCCCAAGCCCCACTGCTAGCTGCGTAAGGTCTACAAATAATTTGTAATGGCAGGACTGGTGACATTGAACATCGTCTGAGGCCACTGGCATGCACTGTGTGTATTTGCTGTTTTCCAGTTTGGTTTTCTTTTTGTTTTATATTAACAAAAAAGACTGCCAACTAAATAAGCTGCAATCCCTGGGAGCCACGATATGTGAAAACAGAAGGCCACAGAGTATAGCTTGTGTTTTTGTAAGCTGTCCCAGTGTAACTGAATTCCCCTCACCCAACTGCTAGCTGCGTAAGTTCTGTAAATAATTTGTAGTTGCCGGACTGGTGCCTTTGAATGAGGTTTAAGGCCACAAACAGTGAACTTCATTATTCTCCACGTCAAAGCTTAGTTTGTCTGCCTGCTTTGCTGCTCTATATAGTGAGAGCAGCAGAAATATTCCCTCTCCCAATGTACAGACTATGTTTCGTATAGGCATATAAACATGATGCAGAGACTTTCTCTGCTCCCTCCAGTAGAACCACATTTAGGTTCTCTGCTGGTATACAAGCTTTCACACCCAGCAGCAATATATCCTCTGTAGAATATCTGTCCCTAACAACAGACCATGTTTTATATAGGCATGTTTTATATCAGAGGCAGCCCTCACTCACCCATTCATGAATTCATGAATGGGTGTGAGTGAGGGCTGGCCTCTGATTGGCCAGGCTGTGACCAATCAGAGGCATCTTATTCAGCAGGCGGGGATTTTAAATCCCCGGCTGCTGAATACTACTCACAGCTGTTCAGAGCAGTTCAGGAGAACTGCAGCCTGCCGCGCTGAACTCCGTCTGCCGGCACCAGGTGAGTATATATATATTTTTTATTTTTACACATTTCTGGATGAATTGCAGGGAAGGGCTTATATATTTAACCCCTTTCCGACAATTCATCCCGCGATCGCCGGCAGCCCATTGCATTCAGTGGAGTCGGCTGTATTGACGGCTCCATTGAATTCAATGGGCTAACATCGTTCTTCTCTGCCACAGCTGTTACAGCTGTGGCAGAGGAGAACGATCGTTATGCTGACAGTGCGGGGGGTGGGGGGTCTCACTCTTGCCGCTATTGTGGCTTAATAGTGGGACCTGTGAACTTGAGATGCAGCCCAACATGTAGCCCCTCGCCTGCCCTATCCGTTGCTGTGTCGTTCCCATCATTTTCTTGAATTGCCAAGATTTTCACACATGAAAACCTTAGCGAGCATCGGCGAAATACAAAAATGTTCCGGTCGCCCATTGACTTCAATGGGGTTCGTTATTCGAAACGAACACCCGAACATCGCGGGAAGTTCGTTTCGAATAACGCGAACCCGAACATTTTGGTGTTCGCTCATCTTTAATGTTTAACTGCCTTTATTTCAGGATTCATGATGGAATTCAATCATATTTGGTAACAGCTTCAGGAAAATTTTCAGATCCATCCCCAAATATTCGCGGCCAGATAAAGTCATCCTTCCGATGCTGAAACGCGTTGCTCTTCTAATAAAACTATTATTTACTGATTTACACTGCTCCTGTCTTACCTTTGTGTTAGCACACCCAGACCTCCCTATCTTTCCCTTTTGCTTATCTACGTTAGTATTCTACCATCCAGAACCCAGGTGGCTGCAGCTGTCAGGCACATTGACAAGTTGTACCACTACACAACTAACCCAGGTGAGAGGCGACCTTCCTAAGCCTTTCTCTCCTCCATAACGCCCTGCACATGGAGCGCTGTTTTTTGTCTCTACAGAATCCTCAAATGTTGACCGCTTTTCCATTACGAAAGCCAAAGTGCCCCATAACAAAAACCCTGTAAATAGTGCCAGCCAGAGTGTTGTGTTTGCACAAATAGGGCCCATGAGTGCTGCAATTAACAAATGATTAGGAACTTCATTGAGCACTGTGCACAGAAGAACTGAGTAGATCTTTGAGTACTTGTAACTTGGGTTTTGTCTTCCTCAGACTGGTTCCGTGCGGTGCAGGCTCTAGTGGTGCTCTCAGTCCTGTTTTCCAGCTTTTCTTTCATGCTCTTCATGTGTCAGCTCTATACCATGGATAAAGGAGGGCTCTTTTATGCAACGGGTGCCTTTCAAATTCTCGCCAGTAAGTATGACATTGATTTCTACGTTATTTACATGATTTAACATTTGCTCCTGAGCTTAATATGGTGAATGTACTATCATTAGCATAGTCTGAGCCAGGAGGGTAGCTAAAGGCTCATGGGCCCGAGTGCAAAAGTTCATTTTGAGGCCCTGCAACTTCTCTTTATCCCTTATCAAAGTTTGAATTACATCCTAAGAGTACATTCACACGGGCGTGTTGAGGGTTTCAATCTCCTGCATATGTTGCACAAAAATGCAGTATATATGCGAAATTGCATGTGTTTTTGTGCAGCATATTTATGTGCTCCATATAGTTAATACAATATACAGGATCGCTACTTCCCCGAAGTGATGCAAGGTGGTTTTGAGATAAAAACGTCTCACATCAGCCGGGAAATCACATGCTGTCAACCACGATATCAGGCCGTGATTCACAGCCCGATATTACATTCTGACGTGTGAAGCTAGTCTTACGGATACATTCCTTTTTTTTCTATTTTTCCGCCTCACTTTTTAAAAATCATAGTTTTTTTAATTTTAGTTTTATATCAGAATGGTCTGGCACTTTGTATCCACTATGTGTGGGAGTATACGCCAAGCAGCCACCCCCTTCTATATCAAGAGGCAGTGTGAGTGGTCGTCTCATCGGTGTCCTGCACAGGTGTAATTGGGTCCCTCATTTGGTAGTCAGCTACCTGCATGGTGAGAGGATGCATCGATATGCACTCCTCAGTCAGTAAGTAATGGCTGTTCTCTGTGATTGTGTTTATTCATTACAGCATTTATTCATGGATATGATTGGGGTATTTAAAACCTGCTGTCAGAATTGACTTTGGCATTTACAGGATTAACAGCCATCATCAGCGTTAGTGCTGTCTGCTCTAAAAGACAGCCGACACCCGCCTTGTATAGAGCGGGATCAGCTCATGATCACATTCCATATAAACCTCACACACTTAGGATGTAACTGTATGTTCCGTGGTGTTAAGGGGTTAAAGGTTAATAATAACAACCAACACCAACTGCTATTAGAACGTTGGCCATAAATGTTTGATAATGATTAGAGATGAGCGAGCGTACTCATTAAGGCAAAATACTCGAGCGAGTATTGCCATTTTCGAGTACATGCCCGCTGTACAAATGTAAAAAAAATCCACAATATAATAATAGCATTCCTTTTGGTTACCCCATCCCCCCCCCCCAAAATGTAATAAAGAGTGCTCAGTCATGTGTACCCAAAACTACAATATACCCCACAAAAAACAAGCCCTTACACAACTCCATTGATGAAAAAATAAAGCTATGGGTCTCAGAATATGGCGACAGAAAGCAATTTTTAAAAGGTTTTAAGGTAAAAACCATAAAAAAGCTATATAACTTTGATATCGCCATAATCATTCTGAACTGCAGAATAAAGTAAGCATGTCATTGTTATCACATTATGAACGCCATAAAACAAAACCCCAAAATAATTGCGTTTTTTCTTCATTTTATCATTTAGAAACGTTTTTCAAACTTCTCAGTACATTGTATGGTACATTAAATGGTATCATTAAAAAAGATTTTTTTCTGCAAAAAACAATCCATCATACAGCTATGTCAAAGGAAAAATAAAAAGGTTGTGGCTCATGAAAGACAGAGCAAAAGAACGAAAATGAAAAAATGGGTTGCCTCATGGAAATAACCTCTTTTTAAATAGAAAATTGGCTTGGCTTCTCTAACCCCACTGGCCAGCTGTTAACTTAGTGTCTGGTTATAAATGTAGTTTTACCTATAGCCATTTAAATGAGTAATCGATGGCTCTCTTTGTGCACAGCTTTTCACTCTAGCTTTTAACAGGGGCACTTGATTTGGGAACATGTCTTTATAAGACAACCCATTTGACTTGACAGCTGGTTCAATATTTGCACATATCTTCTGAACTGTGCTGGACCACCCTTCACTCCAGCTGTATGCGGGCCCAGGGGTGGTTGGGACTTACGGAAACAGACTGCCTTATTCTGTTTTTTTAAGCCGCCCTTAACATCTGAATTGGGATGTCCCCTTTCCTGCTCCATTCAGGAAAATTCCTTGGCCAAATGGGTCTGTCTTATGATGGAACTGAACAGTGCCGAAGGACTCCATTGGCTATAATGAGGTCTATTCAGTTTCCGTTCAGCTGTCCAGGATTTTACCGGCAGAAAAAGTGCTGCATGCAGTGCTATTTCTTCCGGTATCTTGTGCCGGATCTGTGACTTAACCTTTGAACAGAGGAACCTTTGAACCTTTGTTCCAGCAGAGATGTGAAGGTAGCCTAACTCTTAGCTCTTTCTGCAACTCTCAATTTACAGAAACAATATAGCTTGCTGTGCTACAATGTTTCAGCACCCTGCATTCGCTTCTGTGGGAGTTACAGAAACAGCTTAGCATAGCCAGCTTGGCTGTTTCTGTACATGTGGCCACCCTGGTCATAGAGTACAGAAAGATACTGCTGCCATGGCCATGATAGGATCGAGATGGGAATACCCTTCTAAATTGTAGTAAAAATAGTACTAAAACTAAACGACAATGCTGCACTAACACCAAAAAAGGATATGCACCCCTGCATTAAAGAGCCTTGAAAGATGACTAAGGATATCCGAAATAGGAGACATCCATTTGTAGCCAGCACCAAGACTAAAAATATAGTTTGAATAGAAGATGCTTCCATAACACCTGGAGGTCATCTGTGGTATTTCATCTTTTTATTCTTTCAACCCATGCACATTTAAAGGGGTTGTCCCGCGCCGAAACGGGTTTTTTTTTTTTTTCAACCCCCCCCCCGTTCGGCGCGAGACAACCCCGATGCAGGGAGGTAAAGAAAGCTCACCGGAGCGCTTACCTGAATCCCCGCGCTCCGGTGACTTCTCTACTCACCGCTGAAGATGGCCTCTTCCTCCGTGGACCGCAGCTCTTCTGTGCGGTCCACTGCCGATTCCAGCCTCCTGATTGGCTGGAATCGGCACGTGACGGGGCGGAGCTACACGGAGCTACACGGAGCCCCATAGAAGACTGCAGAAGACCCGGACTGCGCAAGCGCGGCTAATTTGGCCATCGGAGGGCGAAAATTAGTCGGCACCATGGAGACGAGGACGCCAGCAACGGAACAGGTAAGTATAAAACTTTTTATAACTTCTGCATGGCTCATAATTAATGCACAATGTACATTACAAAGTGCATTATTATGGCCATGCAGAAGTGTACAGACCCACTTGCTGCCTCGGGACAACCCCTTTAAGTCTATGTCCTAGTGGTTCATATGCAGTGGATTCAATTTCTAATATAGGAATGTGTACATCAAGCAAAAACAGAACATGTGCTTAAAATTGCATTTTGTATATATTCTTTTATGTTTTTAAAGTATACAGTAAATTAAATGACATTAAAAATGTGATGTGAACAGCCCCTTATGTTGACATTTTAGTGATATTTATAAAAAAAAACTAACTATAATCCTTTAGGACTATAAGAAATCTCTTCTCCCTATTCATACCAAAGCTTTGTTATTTCAGGATTGTGATAACCTCTATGTATGTATTGTGTGTCTCTCCGGCAGCTTCTTGGGTTTGCTTGCTATTAATATACCTATTGCTATCAGATAAGATACTGAACCATAACTGACTACTTGTATCATTTGTGCAGGTCTGGCTGTGTTTTCTGGAGCAGTGATCTATGCCACCCATGTAACAGAGTTTCATAAAGATAAGGGTGAAGGCGGATCATTCGGCCATTGCTTTGTACTGGCTTGGGTGGCCTTTCCTCTCAGCATGTTGAGTGGTATCATGTACATCCACCTAAGAAAACGGGAGTAAAAAAAAAAGAGACATTACCTTTTGGACAGACTCTGCGATGCCCTCCTGTTGGGTTTGTCCTGTGAACATGAAGCTCATTGGATTTGAAATGTACTAATAATATTCCTCATTACTCCCACTTCACCAATCGCCGCATTCCCAGAAGTAGTTGTCAGATATTACAAAATATGATTTGGCAGAACTGGTTTCATGGACAGGCAACACATCTGCATCCATCAGTTTGAAAATAAATGTGATGTTCCGGAGAATCAGCTGTCACAAGAGACGTATAATGTTTGTAAGATTTATTTTCCTTTTTCTTGTCATTATGTTAGCATTTAAGATTGTGAGAGTGCCAATGGTTTTTTAGAAGCTGCAGAAGTGCCATCCCAAGGCACTGGAAGGTAAGACAAGAAACTTCAGAAATGGCTTTGGAAATAGCTTCTGTTTTTCCAGCTATTGTAAATATTATAATATATATATTTTTACATTCAAGATTGAGCATATAAAAGTGTTATTTGCATTTGGATTGTAGCTCTTGTTTAAGGCCCATTTAGATGCAACGATTCTCGCTCAAAATTCACTCAAAGTCATCTTTTGAGTGATAACCGTTGCATCTAAATGCACAGACATCGTGCGGTTTTCGTGCACGATTAGTTTCGCGCTTAATTCTAGTTTTCTAGAATTAAGTGATGAACTCTTATCAGCGGTGCAGGCTGCTATCACAGTCGGCAGCACTTATAAGATTCTTTCAGCTCATGTCCCACTGGTAGTTCACAGCGGGAAGTGAGCTGTAATCACGGAGAACAATACAGCTGTTTGCTTATGCAAAACAGCTGTATTGTTCGTCAAGCAATAGCAGCGGTTTCCTGGTCCGCCTGCATAGCTCTTGAGTAGCTAATTATCTACTATACACTATGCAAAGATGATCGCTCAAAACTGTCACTCAAACTGTCGTTTGAGCGATCATCTTTCAGTGTAAATGTGGTCTTAGATCCATTTTATAAGGGTATATTTAGATAACTACACAACTAGCAATTGCATAATATAATGTGATTACCAGAACTGGTCCCCTGATCCTATAACAGGGTAGCAGGGTGTTCTCACTGCTGTGAGCAGAATACAGTCACCATTTACATGATGTCCTAACTGGACAATATAGTCACCAAGTATAGGGTGCACAATTGCTGGCGGTGCCTGCTGCCCTGTGCCATGGAATATAATTCCTCAGCAGCTCTGTGGGTTATTATAAGCATACCCACACTACTAGAAAGCCATTCCTATATTAAAGGGCCACTCTGGTGAAAATTTTTTAATGCATTATGTAGCTATCCCCCAGTATAACCAAGATAATACCAGCTCAACTTTATAGTTATTTCTGAAATGCCTGGTCACTATCTCCTCAGATGATCATGGGATCTGTTTCTAGTCAATTTCTCAGTCTGTATGATGCTATTACTTGGACCCTATCACAGAAATGCCTAGAGGGGACATAGACACTCCTGTCACACAGTTATAATAGAGGAGATCACAGATCATCCTCCTGACTGTATACAAATGGCCTGTAGATTATTTGGCCGAATACAAAATGTAATGTCAGTGTTTTACCTGCAGCAGAGAGGGTACAGTCTCTAGCTGCTCATGAAATACTGTGCTGATGTACCATGGAATTGATGTGAAAGCAAAAATCTCAACATCAAAATGGTGTCTGATAAGATAGGGGGCTGCACTGCATAGGAGTGACTGCAATATACAGAGGAGACCTCCAGAGTGTGACCGGCAATCAAGTGAGGAGGGCAAAGATAGAAGAATGTGGTTTCACCGGAGAGGCCTTTTAACATTATACTATAATGGTAAAGGGCCTTTGGATTAATTAAAACCTCTTTTTAGAAATATACATTTCATAAAGGGGAAGAGGGTCCCCAACTTGTGATACCCACTATAAGCCTGAGCTATTGCTAAAGCAGACCAGGCCTATTCCTGTGTCTTATGGAAGGCAGTGTAATTGACTGACCATCATGTAATCCAAAATTTCCTCTGGAGTGGAAATTTTTGGCTAGGTGCGACTAATTCATCAATAATAACTGATCTCAGGTGGCTTTGAAGCTGGATCCATGGCAGTCTTCCAGTCATTGGACCACTTTCTATTTAAAATCGACTTATTTTAATAATGCAACCTTTTAAATGTCTTATTATATTAGGGGATTGCTAGTTGTGCAGTTAGCTAATATCTTAAAAGTGACTGCAAACTAAAGCATCATTTTAACTAAGTTGTATAAAGCAAGTAAAAATAGAATATTGCTTCCTATACTGTATATGAAGAGAATTTCGCACAGATGTATAGCATTCAGCATGTGCTTAGTAGTTTAAGTTCCAGCTTGCTAGGAAATGCTGAAATATCCGAAACATTTCAAAAGGCACCCAAGGTTCAAAAGTGCTAAATTCTGTACTGTACCTTAACTAAAAAAGCAAATGCAGCCGTCTATGCAATAACTATAAAAATGATCATTTCTTAATAAATGTGTTTTTCTATTCTGAAACTTCTATGATATAGAAATGTGTTTTATTAATTCAGCGCAGTCCTAAATAGAGACACTATTCATTGATGTCATATTAATGGCTTAAATTTAACTAAAACACTTACACTAGTCCGTCTGCTGTCAGATTTTTACCTACAGTATTTCATCTATAAAGGCCCATTATCGTTCTTGTTCAGCACAGACCATATTATGTATTATTCTGAGCATAACTGTGCATTCTCCTGCTTTAGGCTGGGTTCACACTGGGCATTGGTAGGTAACATCTGGCCCCTTTCTTTTTAAAATAAGTAAAAACTTCAAGGTGAAAACCGCACAAAGACTCCCGGTATGAGCCCAGCCTTATACAGTGAGTGTCTTTCCTATACTTAGAATTTCTGTCTTTTGTGTTTTTGAAGTAGTATGTATTTGTAGGTCATCACATTAGAACTGTGCAACTATTTTTGTATGTTGTCTAAATATGTCTATTGCCTATTGCTGTGTGGAAGTGTCATGACAAACGTATCCATTAAATATATTTTTCTTTAAACCGACCTGTACAATGCATGGTTAATATCTGTTCCATTTTAAGCTATATGCACACAAATCGGTTGTCCATGTGCTGTCCAATACATGTATATAGACTGATAAAAAGTTGCACCTGAGTTTCTTGCATGTAGCCTTATAATCACGGTGTGCAACTCATCTGAAAGGACCAAGCCAACTTTTAAACCTTTGTATCTAAAAATGTGTCTGCTTTCTTAATGTTTTACCTAACCTGAAGGCCAAGTAATTGTATTTCATACACCTTTCTCGTATTAGGTAGGAACCCTTTTTGACAAATACAAAAGCCCCCTCCTGGTGGTAGTAAACCTAGTTAAATCCGGGTTGTCAAGTGGAGACGCAGGGAACTCCAGCCAGGGTAATAGTTTCTGGTTATTATTTATTTGTTTGAAATAAGATAGCAAACAACAATCTTGGTGATGTGTTTCTGTGCATACAGGCACCTTCATCAAGCCATATGACCAGTGGTGCCACATTGGTTCTATTCCTTAACTTATGCTCCTACTATGAGGATTTTACTTTTTGATATATTTCTTTTGTTTTCATGGTCTAGGGATCTTTTGCTAGAGAGATCCCCAAAATCCATGCTGCTCTCCCCTCACTAGCGGATGCCACAAGCATAGGAAGAGACTAGTTTAAGAACTGTCATTGGGACCACAGGTGAAGCACCTAGACACCAAGTCTGTCTGGGATACAGGTGTCCCCACCAGGTGAGTCCAGAATCCGTTTTATAAGAAACTCTGAGTCGCCTTCCTGAAGTTTTATTTCTATAATGCTATAGCAAGCTTTTGGACCTACTCAGGGTTCTTCCTCAGGCTTAATGGAATAGATCCAAAGAGGCATGTGTATATATATATATATATATATATATATATATGCACATACATATGAAAAGGCACAGACATGGTGGGATTAATTTGCTCTTAAAACAATACCAGAACAGGTTGAATAAAGGAGTAAATGCTTAAAGGGGTTGTCCCGCGCCGAAACTGTTTTTTTTTTTTTTTTTTAAACCCCCCCCCCCGTTCGGCGCGAGACAACCCCGCTGCAGGGGTTAAAAAAACCACCCGCACAGCGCTTACCTGAATCCCGGCGGTCCGGCGTCTTCATACTCACCTGCTGAAGATGGCCGCCGGGATCCTCTGTCTTCATGGACCGCAGGGCTTCTGTGCGGTCCATTGCCGATTCCAGCCTCCTGATTGGCTGGAATCGGCACGTGACGGGGCGGAGCTACACGGAGCCCCATAGAGAACAGGAGAAGACCCGGACTGCGCAAGCGCGGCTAATTTGGCCATCGGAGGGCGAAAATTAGTCGGCACCATGGAGACGAGGACGCTAGCAACGGAGCAGGTAAGTATAAAACTTTTTATAACTTCTGTATGGCTCATAATTAATGCACAATGTACATTACAAAGTGCATTATTATGGCCATGCAGAAGTGTATAGACCCACTTGCTGCCTCGGGACAACCCCTTTAATTAGTCCACTGATAAGGGATGTCAAAGTTTTATGGTCTCTAAATTGGTGTTAGGGGATCACCAGGCCTAATCTCCAGTGATACATGAAGCTACTTTCACTGTTAATTCCTGTCTTGAGAGTGTCAAAGATGGATATAAACTAGTACTCCCAAATTCTTCTATGACGTTGAGATTTGAAATTGCCTTTTAATATACTAACTTTTATGTGCTGTATGTTGTGTCTGTGACTAGAGAAATGCTCCGCCACAGGTAATTCTGTCTTTCTTTCTTTAATTATGTGGAGGTTAGACCTCATCCTCGGACAACTTCTACCCATCTTGAGATTCTTTCAGTGATGGTTCCCACACCTGAGATAATTGTCCTCGCTGGATTACAAGCTTTGTGCAGTTTGGAAAGTATGTAGAATATTCTAACCCGAGGGTTCTCCGGTATCAAATCCAAAAGTTTTGTGGAATCTGATAACCCTTCTCAATTTCTTCATATATTATTGAGTCGAGTCTTGATCTAGTTTGGTGTAGTACCTGGTGTCTGGCAGCTGTCTGTCTGTTTCTTTTGTGTATTCTGATGTATTTATGAGGACTATAGCGCCACCTTTATCTGAAGGCTTAATGGTGATCTCCTTGTTTTTGAATGCATAGATGGCCCTTCTTTCATGGATACAGCAAGGTGGAATAAACATTTCTCAGAGTTTCTAGTCTATTCACATTCCTGTTGCAAATATCCTGCTCCACTAAATTCCAAAGCTGCTCTATTGGATTACTATTAGAGATGAGCGAACGTACTCGTAACGAGTACTTACGCACCCGAGTACCGCCATTTTCGAGTGCTGCAGTACTCGGGCGTAAAGATTCGGGGGGCGCCGTGGCGGCATGGGGGGTAGCAGTGGGGAGTGGGGGGGAGAGGGAGAGAGAGAGGGCTCCCCCCTGTTCCCCGCTGCTCCCCCCCGCACCGCCGCGCCTCTCCCCGCCCCCCGGCGCCCCCCGAATCTTTACGCCCGAGTACTGAAGTACTCGAAAATGGCGGTACTCGGGTGCGTAAGTACTCGTTACGAGTACGTTCGCTCATCTCTAATTACTATCCGTTGAACGTGCACTATATTAATTACATTGAAATCACTGAGATGATGTATGCATTGTGACATGGTGGGTTCTCCAGCTGGAAGAAGCTGTTTTTAATATGGGTAGATTTTGCAAAAAAAAGTTCAAATACGTGAAAGGCCTAATGTGTTTCAAAAACCATACCCCATGCCATCACATCACCACCTGCAGCCTCAATCATTGATACAAGACAGGATTCACATGATCTATGCCAAATGCTATCCCATGCAAAGGGCACAGCAGGAACTGGGATTCATCAGCCCAGGCAATACTTACCCCAATACTTTTGTAGCTGTCCAGTTTTGCAGCATGGTGGCTCAGTAATTAGCACTGTTGTCCTGCAGGGTTGGGTCCTGAGTTCAAATCCAATCAAGGACAACATCTGCATGGAGTTTGTATGTTCTCCTTGTGTTTGTGTAGTTTCCTCTGAGCACTCTGGTTTCTTCCCACACTTCAAAAACATACAAATAGGTGAATGTAGCAGGACCCAATGTAAATGATGACAATCTGTGTACAGTACTACAGAATATGTATGTGCCATATAAATGAGTAGTATAAGTAAATACTGTAGCTTTGTTGAGCTTGAGCGTACTATAGCCTGATATTTCCTAGAGCCCTTAACTTTGCATGGGCTACACTCAGCCATGAAAATGGACCAAAATAGGAAAATGTGTGAATAGCCTAATTGCTTACTGTGGGTTTGTGTGAAGTTCACTGCACACATAAACAGCACATGGCCAAGAATGAAACCCATGTCAATAAGCCCTAATAGATTTAGATGCCACACAATGTTGTAGTACTAGAACACATTCTTTTGCTTCCTTGCAGGGTTTTATTTACATGGTGAGTCTGACTTTGTGGCCTTGTTCACACGAGCGTGTATTTGTGTGCATGTATGTGCCCACAAACTACGTGTCTATTAGAACCATTGTTTTCCTATGGTGTGTTCATATCTCCGTGTTTTACAGGCGTGCAAATTCGCACACCTGCAAAAGATAAGACATGCATGCACCGCATAGGTCCGTGCTGCGCGTAACTGTCATAGTGTTCAGTGATGATGGCACCCCCAGCGAGGAGTAAAGAATCCCATGCCACAACTGTGACAGCTGTGGCACAGGAACGCAATGTTCTCCCATTGCTTTCAATGGGGCCTCCGCTGCTGCCGGCGGCCCCATTGAAAGCAATGGAATGCAGGAAACCCCCACAATGATTTTCAGGGAAGGGCTTGAAATATATGCCCTTCCCTGAAAATCATCCCCAACTGCTGTAAAAAATACAAAATATACATATACTCACTTCTTTGCCGCTGGCGCGTCTTGCCGCTTGGCTCATCACCTACTGAAAGGGTGGTGTCTGATTGACTGAGTGCTCAGCCATTCATTGAATGACAGATGAGCGCTGCCTGTGATTGGTCACAGTGCTCAGCCGATCACAGGCAGTGCTCAGCCATTCATTAAATTCAATGAATGGCTGAGTGCTGCCTGTGATTTGCTGAGCGCTCAGCCAATCAGACACAGGCCTTTCAAAGGTGGGGATTTTAAATCTCCACCTGTTGAAAGAGCTTCAGTATAGTGCGTCAAGATGCGCCGAGCCCCGACAGCAGTGGACAGGTGAGTATACATTTTTTTTATTTTTTACACAATCTGGGGATGATTTTCAGGGAAGGGCTTATATTTAAAGCCCTTTCCCAAAAAACACTGCAGGGGTTGCCAGCAACCCATTGATTTCAATGGTCATGAAGCTTTGTTCATCCATGTAGCGCCGTTTTTTGCGCACATACGCATGTGCAAAACAATGCTCGTGTGAACAAGGCCTGACTGTTATGAATCAGGAACCAAGTCAGGCAAAATTTGTGACACACAAAGTTTTTTTACAATCAAGAGAAGAAAAACAACGAATGAATAATAAGAACCAGTTTAACCAAAAGCTTAAGAAGAAAGCTCACAATAGATGCTTGAAAGCACTGCGGAATAAGTTTACATTATACAAATAAAGATTATTATTAGAGATGAGCGAACACCAAAATGTTCGGGTGTTCGTTATTCGGAACGAACTTCCCGTGATGCTCGAGGGTTCGTTTCGAACAACGAACCCCATTGAAGTCAATGGGCGACCAGAGCATTTTTGTATTTCGCCGATGCTCGCTAAGGTTTTCATGTGTGAAAATCTGGGCAATTCAGGAAAGTGATGGGAATGACACAGTGACGGATAGGGCAGGCGAGGGGCTACATGTTGGGCTGCATCTCAAGTTCACAGGTCCCACTATTAAGCCACAATAGCGGCAAGAGTGGGCCCCCCCCCCCCCCAACAACTTTTACTTCTGAAAAGCCCTCATTAGCATGGCATACCTTTGCTAAGCACCACACTACCTCCAACAAAGCACAATCACCGCCTGCATGACACTCCACTGCCACTTCTCCTGTGTTACATGCTGCCCAACCGCACCCCCTCCCCCCCACAGCACACACCAAACTGTCCCTGCGCAGCCTTCAGCTGCCCTCATGCCACACCACCCTCATGTCTATTTAGAAGTGCGTCTGCCACGACGAGGGACCGCAGGCACACACTGCACAGGGTTGGCACGGCTAGGCAGCGACCCTCTTTAAAAGGGGCGGGGCGATAGCCCACAATGCTGTACAGAAGCAATGAGAAATATAATCCTGTGCCACCGCCATCAGGAGCTGCACACGTGGGCATAGCAATGGGGAACCTATGTGCCACACACTATTCATTCTGTCAAGGTGTCTGCATGCCCCAGTCAGACTGGTTATATGCACCTTAACAGTAACCGCGTTGGTGGTAATGTGGTGGTGACTGCGGACCTAGTACCACGGTTGTATTTTGTTGGTTTTCGGAATGTGGCCAGGATTAAGTGGGCCGTGGCGGGGGGATGGTGGGGGGGCTCTCTTGTAGTGTCGGTAAAGGTGAAATTCTTGGACTGCCACCAGACGAACCAATGCAAAGGCATTTGCCAACAATGTTTTCCCTGTTGGAGGAGGAGGGGGATGTTTTTGAGGCACTACGTGTCCTCTCCACGTGTCCGTGGTTATATGCACCTTAACAGTAACCGCGTTGGTGGTAATGTGGTGGTGACTGCGGACCTAGTACCACGGTTGTATTTTGTTGGTTTTCGGAATGTGGCCAGGATTAAGTGGGCCGTGGCGGGGGGATGGTGGGGGGGCTCTCTTGTAGTGTCGGTAAAGGTGAAATTCTTGGACTGCCACCAGACGAACCAATGCAAAGGCATTTGCCAACAATGTTTTCCCTGTTGGAGGAGGAGGGGGATGTTTTTGAGGCACTACGTGTCCTCTCCACGTGTCCGTGGTTATATGCACCTTAACAGTAACCGCGTTGGTGGTAATGTGGTGGTGACTGCGGACCTAGTACCACGGTTGTATTTTGTTGGTTTTCGGAATGTGGCCAGGATTAAGTGGGCCGTGGCGGGGGGATGGTGGGGGGGCTCTCTTGTAGTGTCGGTAAAGGTGAAATTCTTGGACTGCCACCAGACGAACCAATGCAAAGGCATTTGCCAACAATGTTTTCCCTGTTGGAGGAGGAGGGGGATGTTTTTGGGGCACTACGTGTCCTCTCCACGTGTCCGTTCCATGTAAGCAATAGTAGCACTCAAGACAGGCCCCAGTAACAATTCTGAAGCAGCAGTATAGCGGGAGCGCAGTCTTCGTTCCATGTAAGCAATAGTAGCACTCAAGACAGGCCCCAGTAACAATTCTGAAGCAGCAGTATAGCGGGAGCGCAGTCTTCGTTCCATGTAAGCAATAGTAGCACTCAAGACAGGCCCCAGTAACAATTCTGAAGCAGCAGTATAGCGGGAGCGCAGTCTTCGTTCCATGTAAGCAATAGTAGCACTCAAGACAGGCCCCAGTAACAATTCTGAAGCAGCAGTATAGCGGGAGCGCAGTCTTCGTTCCATGTAAGCAATAGTAGCACCCAAGACAGGCCCCAGTAACAATTCTGAAGCAGCAGTATAGCGGGAGCGCAGTCTTAGTTCCATTTCAGTAGCCTTAGTATAGCCAAGGCACAAGTGACATTTATGTAGCTAAAGTGTAGGCCAACCCCACACACCTTTCTGTACCATGAGTGCAGGCGAAGAACATAGAAATTACTATGATTACACTGTAGGTGAGGGCCCCAAAAAATTGGTGTACCAACAGTACTAATGTACCTCAGTAAAAATTGGCCATGCCCAACCAAGATGGCAGGTGAATCGCTTTGGTTAATGTGGCTTAAGTGGTAACTAGGCCTGGAGGCAGCCCAGTGTAACGAAAAATTGGTTCAAGTTAAAGTTCCAACGCTTTTAAGCTAATTGAAACTTATAAAAATTGTTCTGAAAAATTATTTGAGTGAGCCTTGTGGCCCTAAGAAAAATTGCCCGTTCAGCGTGATTACGTGAGGTTTCAGGAGGAGGAGCAGGAGGAGGAGGAGGAGGAATATTAGACACAGATTGATGAAGCAGAAATGTCCCCGTTTTGGATGGTGAGAGAGAACGTAGCTTCCATCCGCGGGTGCAGCCTACGTATTGCTTAGGTATCGCTGCTGTCCGCTGGTGGAGAACAGAAGTCTGGGGAAATCCAGCCTTTGTTCATCTTGACGAGTGTTAGCCTGTCGGCACTGTCGGTTGACAAGCGGCTACGCTTATCTGTGATGATTCCCCCAGCCGCACTAAACACCCTTTCCGACAAGACGCTAGCCGCAGGACAAGCAAGCACCTCAAGGGCATACAGGGCTAGTTCAGGCCACGTGTCCAGCTTCGACACCCAGTAGTTGTAGGGGGCAGAGGCGTCACCAAGGATGGTCGTGCGATCCGCTACGTACTCCCTCACCATCCTTTTGCAGTGCTCCCGCCGACTCAGCCGTGACTGGGGAGCGGTGACACAGTCTTGGTGGGGAGCCATAAAGCTGGCCAGGCCCTTAAAGACTGTTGCACTGCCTGGGATGTACATGCTGCTCGATCTACGCACATCCCCTGCAACATGGCCCTCGGTACTGCGCCTTCTGCCACTAGCGCTGTCGGCTGGGAATTTTACCATCAGCTTGTCCGCAAGGGTCCTGTGGTATAGCAACACTCTCGAACCCCTTTCCTCTTCGGGAATCAGAGTGGGCAGGTTCTCCTTATACCGTGGATCGAGCAGTGTGTACACCCAGTAATCCGTCGTGGCCAGAATGCGTGCAACGCGAGGGTCACGAGAAAGGCATCCTAACATGAAGTCAGCCATGTGTGCCAGGGTACCAGTACGCAACACATGGCTGTCCTCACTAGGAAGATCACTTTCAGGATCCTCCTCCTCCTCCTCCTCCTCCTCCTCAGGCCATACACGCTGAAAGGATGACAGGCAATCAGCCGGTGTACCGTCAGCAGCGGCCCAAGCTGTCTCTTCCCCCTCATCCTCCTCATGCTCCTCCTCCTCCTCCTGTACGCGCTGAGAAATAGACAGGAGGGTGCCCTGACTATCCAGCGGCATACTGTCTTCCCCCGCCCCCGTTTCCGAGCGCAAAGCAGCTGCCTTTATGGTTTGCAGGGAATTTCTCAAGATGCATAGCAGAGGAATGGTGACGCTAATGATTGTAGCATCGCCGCTCACCACCTGGGTAGACTCCTCAAAATTACCAAGGACATGGCAGATGTCTGCCAACCAGGCCCACTCTTCTGAAAGGAATTGAGGAGGCTGACTCCCACTGCGCCGCCCATGTTGGAGTTGGTATTCGACTATAGCTCTACGTTGTTCATAGAGCCTGGCCAACATGTGGAGCGTAGAGTTCCACCGTGTGGGCACGTCGCACAGCAGTCGGTGCACTGGCAGCTTAAAGTGATGTTGCAGGGTGCGCAGGGTGGCAGCGTCCGTGTGGGACTTGCGGAAATGTGCGCAGAGCCGGCGCGCCTTTACGAGCAGGTCTGACAAGCGTGGGTAGCTTTTCAGAAACCGCTGAACCACCAAATTAAAGACGTGGGCCAGGCATGGCACGTGCGTGAGGCTGCCAAGCTGCAGAGCCGCCACCAGGTTACGCCCGTTGTCACACACGACCATGCCCGGTTGGAGGCTCAGCGGCGCAAGCCAGCGGTCGGTCTGCTGTGTCAGACCCTGCAGCAGTTCGTGGGCCGTGTGCCTCTTATCGCCTAAGCAGAGTAGTTTCAGCACGGCCTGCTGACGCTTGCCCACCGCTGTGCTGCCACACCGCGCGACACCGACTGCTGGCGACATGCTGCTGCTAACACATCTTGATTGCGAGACAGAGGAGGAGGAGGAGGAGGGTGCTTTAGTGGAGGAAGCCTACACCTCCGCAGATACCACCACCGAGCTGGGGCCCGCAATTCTGGGGGTGGGTAGGACGTGAGCGGTCCCAGGCTCTGACTCTGTCCCAGCCTCCACTAAATTCACCCAATGTGCCGTCAGGGAGATGTAGTGGCCCTGCCCGCCTGTGCTTGTCCACGTGTCCGTAGTTAAGTGGACCGTGGCAGTAACCGCGTTGGTGAGGGCGCGCACAATGTTGCGGGAGACGTGGTCGTGCAGGGCTGGGACGGCACATCGGGAAAAGTAGTGGCGACTGGGAACTGAGTAGCGCGGGGCCGCCGCCTCCATGATACTTTTGAAGGACTCAGTTTCCACAACCCTATACGGCAGCATCTCAAGGCTGATGAATTTTGCTATGCGGACGGTTAACGTTTGAGCGTGCGGGTGCGTGGCGGCGTACTTGCGCTTGCGCTCGAACACTTGCGCAAGCGACGGCTGAACGGTGCGCTGAACTACACTGCTGGATGGGGCCGAGGACAGCGGAGATGAGGGTGTGGGTGCAGGCCATGAGGCGGTAGTGCCTGTGTCCTGAGAGGGGGGTTGCATCTCAGTGGCAGGTTGGGGCACAGGGGGAGAGGCAGGGGTGCAAACCGGAGGCGGTGAACGGCCTTCGTCCCACCTTGTGGGGTGCTTGGCCATCATATGTCTGCGCATGGTGGTGGTGGTGAGGCTGTTGGTGTTGGCTCCCCGGCTGAGCTTTGCGCAACAAAGGTTGCACACCACTGTTCGTCGGTCGTCAGGCGTCTCTGTGAAAAACTGCCAGACCTTAGAGCACCTCGGCCTCTGCAGGGTGGCATGGCGCGAGGGGGCGCTTTGGGAAACACTTGGTGGATTATTCGGTCTGGCCCTGCCTCTACCCCTGGACACCGCACTGCCTCTTGCAACCTGCCCTGCTGATGCCCTTGACTCCCCCTCTGAAGACCTGTCCTCCTGAGTAAGCGTTGCACACCAGGTGGGGTCAGTCACCTCATCGTCCTGCTGCTCTTCCTCCGAATCCTCTGTGCGCTGCTCCCTTGGACTTACTGCCCTTACTACTACCTCACTGCAAGACAACTGTGTCTGATCGTCATCATCCTCCTCACCCACAGAAAGTTGTTGAGACAGTTGGCGGAAGTTCCCAGCCTCTTCCCTCGGACCCCGGGAACTTTCGAATGGTTGGGCATCAGTGACGATAAACTCCTCTGGTGGGAGAGGAACCGCTGCTGCCCAATCTAAGCAGGGGCCCGAGAACAGTTCCTGGGAGTGTTCCCGCTCCTGAGCAGGTGTCATTGTAGTGGAGTGAGGAGGCTAGGAGGAAGGAGGAGCAGCAGACAGAGGATTCGGATTTGCAGCAGTGGACGGCGCAGAACTGCGTGTTGACGATAGGTTGCTCGAAGCACTTTCTGCCATCCAGGACAGGACCTGCTCACACTGCTCATTTTCTAATAACCGTCTCCCGCGTGGACCCATTAATTGGGCGATGAATGTGGGGACGCCAGAAACGTGCCTCTCTCCTAATCGCGCAGCAGTCGGCTGCGACACACCGGGATCAGGAGCTCGGGCTGTGCCCACACCCTGACTTGGCCCTCCGCGTCCTCGGCCGCGTCCACGTCCTCTAGGTCTACCCCTACCCCTCAGCATGCTGTATTACCAGTGATTTGATTTAACAGGCAGGAAATAAATTGGCGCAAGACTGCAGGCCAAATATAATTTTTGCCCTTTTGGGAAAACGAAAGGCCCCACTGCCTCTAGTGAATGAATAATCTAAGTTTAATAACTGTGCTGTGTCCCTGCTTATGTGTCACAGAACGTGAGGGTAGCAGAGTTATTATAACTCTGGCAGAGCAGGTATTTTTTTTCCCAATTAAGGAAAGCAAATGGCGAAGCCAGCAGTAAAGCGTAGCTGGGTGCGTATGATTTAGCAATGTTTTTCACGCAGCTCACACGTGTCCACCGCCCGTAAGGACGGACACAGGCTGGACAAATAGATTTGTTTTCAGTTTTTTCCCACCAAAAGGCAGCACTGCGTATATTCAATGAACATGAGAAGTGTAATAACTGTGCTGTGTCCCTGCTTATGTGTCACAGAACGTGAGGGTAGCAGAGTTATTATAACTCTGGCAGAGCAGGTATTTTTTTCCCAATTAAGGAAAGCAAATGGCGAAGCCAGCAGTAAAGCGTAGCTGGGTGCGTATGATTTAGCAATGTTTTTCACGCAGCTCACACGTGTCCACAGGCGTTAGGACGGACAGAGGCTGGACAAATAGATTTGTTTTCAGTTTTTTCCCACCAAAAGGCAGCACTGCGTATATTCAATGAACATGAGAAGTGTAATAACTGTGCTGTGTCCCTGCTTATGTGTCACAGAACGTGAGGGTAGCAGAGTTATTATAACTCTGGCAGAGCAGGTATTTTTTTTCCCAATTAAGGAAAGCAAATGGCGAAGCCAGCAGTAAAGCGTAGCTGGGTGCGTATGATTTAGCAATGTTTTTCACGCAGCTCACACGTGTCCACCGCCCGTAAGGACGGACAGAGGCTGGACAAATAGATTTGTTTTCAGTTTTTTCCCACCAAAAGGCAGCACTGCGTATATTCAATGAACATGAGAAGTGTAATAACTGTGCTGTGTCCCTGCTTATGTGTCACAGAACGTGAGGGTAGCAGAGTTATTATAACTCTGGCAGAGCAGGTATTTTTTTTCCCAATTAAGGAAAGCAAATGGCGAAGCCAGCAGTAAAGCGTAGCTGGGTGCGTATGATTTAGCAATGTTTTTCACGCAGCTCACACGTGTCCACCGCCCGTAAGGACGGACACAGGCTGGACAAATAGATTTGTTTTCAGTTTTTTCCCACCAAAAGGCAGCACTGCGTATATTCAATGAACATGAGAAGTGTAATAACTGTGCTGTGTCCCTGCTTATGTGTCACAGAACGTGAGGGTAGCAGAGTTATTATAACTCTGGCAGAGCAGGTATTTTTTTTCCCAATTAAGGAAAGCAAATGGCGAAGCCAGCAGTAAAGCGTAGCTGGGTGCGTATGATTTAGCAATGTTTTTCACGCAGCTCACACGTGTCCACCGCCCGTAAGGACGGACACAGGCTGGACAAATAGATTTGTTTTCAGTTTTTTCCCACCAAAAGGCAGCACTGCGTATATTCAATGAACATGAGAAGTGTAATAACTGTGCTGTGTCCCTGCTTATGTGTCACAGAACGTGAGGGTAGCAGAGTTATTATAACTCTGGCAGAGCAGGTATTTTTTTTCCCAATTAAGGAAAGCAAATGGCGAAGCCAGCAGTAAAGCGTAGCTGGGTGCGTATGATTTAGCAATGTTTTTCACGCAGCTCACACGTGTCCATCGCCCGTAAGGACGGACACAGGCTGGACAAATAGATTTGTTTCCACTTGTTTTTCCACCAAAAGGCAGCACTGCGTATATTCAATGAATAATAACTGTGTTGTGGCCCTGCCTATACAATTCTTTCCCTGCAGTATCAATGGAGGGTGCAATGCTCTGCAGAAGCGATTTTGAGAAGCAAAAAAAAATGCAGCACAGCTAACAGCAGCCTGGACAGTACTGCACACGGATAAATATGGCCCTAGAAAGGACCGTTGAGGTTCTTGAAGGCTACACTCACTCCTAACACTCTCCCTGCCTATGCAGCACTTCTGTCCCTAATGCCGGGTGCAACGCTCTGCAGAGGCGATTTTGAGAGAAAAAAAAATTCCACTGCTAACAGCAGCCAACACACAGCTATCAGTGGCCCTAATAAGGACCTTTGGGGGGTCTTGAAGCCTACACTAACTACCAATTCTTTCCCTACAGCAGCTCCGGTATAAACAGCACTGTCCCTCATCTAACTCACACCGCATCTGAGGCGAGCCGCGGGAGGGGCCGACTTTTATATTAGGCGAACACCTGATCTCGCCAGCCACTCACAGCAGGGGGGTGGTATAGGGCTTAAACGTTGCAGGGGGAAGTTGTAATGCCTTCCCTGTCTTTCAATTGGCCAGAAAAGCGCGCTAACGTCTCAGGGAAGGAAGTGAAAGTAACCAGAACACCGCATGGTGTTGGTTACGAATAACGAACATCCCGAACACCCTAATATTCGCACGAATATCAAGCTCGGAAGAACACGTTCGCTCATCTCTAATTATTATTATTATAGATTGTTTTTTTTTTTAACTTCTACCAACTGGGCAGAAAGTTTGCAGCTCGTGGCTGGAGTTTAGCAAGTCAAAGATAAATCATATACCATGAACAATGTTTTCAAACTGAAGTTCTTCCACATGCAAAAATGAAAGTTTTTGTTCTGAAGGTTGCACTTGGTGGGAAACAGTAAGCAACAGAATTCCTGAGCATGAAATTTCTTTGAATCATAAAATGTGTTTCTGTTCATGGCAAACACTTGGGGGCTCATTAAGTAAGGGTGGCATTGACAAAGAACTGCATGACCAGATAGAGCAGGAAGGAAACCACTGGGGGAAAATTCTTCATGTAACTATTGACTTAATAATGCACTTGGCCAGAGTGGTGCATTGTGAAGTTTGCTTGAAATTCATGATTTTGCAGACCCAAAAATGTAAATAATAGTAAAAAGCAAGTTTAATCACTGTTACTCCCTCACCACAGGTGAGGGAGTAACATGGACATTTCATGATGTTATCACCCCTCCTTATCAATCAGAAAGCATGCTTATTCTCTATTCATCACATATAGTCTTTTTTTCCAGAAAAGCAATGATTAGATGAGCACTTGCTCATCCAATCACTCCTCTAACCTAATTAGGCTGCTTATTGACTCTATGACCTAGCTGTCTAACTTCTCAGATGTCACGGATAATGCTGACCACAGCAGCTAAATGGTTTTATTGAAAAAAATAACTTTTTCTCTGTAAGGCCGGTTTCACACAACCAGATTTTCACTGCGGAAGCTGTGGCAGGCGTCCGCATGGAAGATCCACAGCACATACCTTTCAAAGCATTATATGTAAACCCGTTTGTACCTTTACACTCGCAGAAACTAATTGTGATTTCCAAGAGTGTAGGAAATATCTCAGCATGCTATATTTTGCTGTAGACTCCATGCGGACGGCTTCTATTGAAGTCAATGGAAGCCATCTGACCTGTAGCCTATCCGCAATTGAGATTGTGTATAGGCCGTGGGTACCTGAATCATTGCTTAGGGACGACGTGGGAAAAACATATATTTAAGAAAAAATCTGTACTGTGTATGACCGACGGCGAGCATCCATGGTCATTCACAGTACAGCAAAAGCAGGTACGTGGGGGCGCCCACAGGGGTCAGAGCCAGAATCCACTGCGGGAACCCGTATGCGGAATACGGCTCTGCTGTGTGCCACCGGCCTTACATGATGTTTTGTTAATGGAAAAGAATAAAGAGAAGACAAGTCAACAAATAATTGTTATCTCTGCATCTGTAACAAGCAGTACTTTGCAATTAATAGTAAACCCCATTAATCTCCCCCTTTCCCCACCACCAGAATAGTCGTTTCCTGTTTATCTTGCCTCCCATATACAGGAATAAAAAGTAATTAATAAGTCACATGTACCCAAAAATGGCACCAATGAAAACTGTAGTGCAGTGACACAAAAACAAAACCTATGATAAATAAGTGTCTTGTAGTGCAAAAGTGGTAAAACATAACAAAAGCTATAATAATTTGGTGTTTGGTGCTGTTAGTAATTTGGTGCAGATTTTTTTTAACATTGTCTCCCAAAACATTAATAACAGTTATTCAATATATCGTATGTACCCCAAAATAGTTCCTATAAAACTATAACCGGTCCTGAAAATACAAGGTCTTCTATGTGACATTGAATTCAAGATAAAAACATTATTACTGCTTAAACACAGAGAGTGAAAAAATATTACTGGTCCTTGAGGCTAAAATTAGCTTCAGTATGTCACTAAGGGGTTAACCCTTTCCAATCCACTGTCTGACGTCTGAAGACATTCTGATCGAAGGCTGTACAGCTCCGATGTCGGAAGATGTCCGGCAGGGTATTCTTACTGTATATTACTAAACGCTCTGTTGTCGGAGGCCTCTCCAGCATGTCATATACTACAGTACTGGCTCTAGCCAGCAGATGGCGCCATTGTATAATGGCAGAAAGAGAAAAAAACCCTAGGAAACCCTGAATCCAAAATTGGATTGCAAAGGGTTAAAGTGCACCTAGGACGGTGGAGTTATGCGCCAACTATATTTACTTAAGAGATAACAATTACAATAAATAAGTGACATTTTCAAGACGGTTATTCCAATTATAAAGGAGTTCTGTCATTAAAATAAAAAAATCAATACTTACCGAATCTTCTCCATGCCAATCTTCTCCTGGCTCCTGCAGTCCCCCTGGGACACCGCACCTCCAGCCGGTCGAGTCCACTTCTTCCGCTGATGAAAGATATATTGCTGGCATTCTCCTTCCTGCAGGTCAATATACGCTACGTCACTAGTGATATAACGTTCACTGCCTAGCAGGGAATGCAGAATCCTATGCCGAGCCATTGCCGAGACTGTGCGATGTCTTGCGACAATAGCATGTGAACACTCGTGGTGAGATAGCGAGCATGCACAGTCTGGGCAATAGCCCAGTATAGGATTCAGCATTCCCTGCTAGAACACTACAACACTAGTAAAGTAACGTACACTGACCTGCCAAGAATGGATGCTCCAAAACAGGAAGAAGAGGACCCGGCAGGCTGGAGGTGACATGACCAGGGGGATTGCAGGAGCCAAGAGAAGATCAGTGAGGAGAAGATGCGGTAGGAAGACTGACAGCAGAGGAATAGGTAAGTATTGATTTTTTTTTCTAATAACAAAACCCCTTTAATGTGACTGGTAGGGGGTAAAATATTTTTTGTCTTGAACAATAATCATGATTTTATCGGTCATTGATTAAGATAACCAATTTTCCAGTGCCTGTTATGCAAATACATTTTGCACAATCTTGTGGATTAGGTTTTAGCTACTTTATATGCTTGTATGGTAAGTGATATGTACATACGTGCTGAAGCAGAGTAAAACAGTGTAAAAAAATTGATGCAGGGAAGCCAGCAGCAAATGCAGTTACGTTTTAGATGGGGAGGTCAAACTGGAGCTTTGCCCTGAGCAGACTTAGATATACTGTACGAGCTCATCTCTAGTAAATATCTAAATATTGTAGTCACTACATAAGTGAGCACAAGTCATCATATACATAGTCAGATACCAGTGTAGTGGCCCAGAACACCATCCTGATCCCCTCCATAAATGTCATCCATGTTTTGTCCTATGTAGATGCACTGTGCAAAGCTTGTCCTCTCATATCCCGTGTGTGTGTTGCACAGCTGCGGCACTTGAGAGGTTAACTCTAATAAAATTATTGCCTGCATGTAGATGTATCAGTTTGTCATGTCATGTCATATAAGTGAAGGTATAAATAGGAGTGCTTGAGAGAGGGAAAGTAGTTCCATCTTGTCTACCTGAGAGATTGCTAACACAGAGCCACATGGAAGCACCTTCAGCTTCCATGTAGGTGAAGATGGAGGAAGAGGAGCGATATTCTGTAGCGAGTGAAGTCTGGATGTGAATGGAGTGAGTCCCACCATCAGAGAGGGAGCACCTTACAATAGTTCTGTATATATAGAGGAACCAATCGCACAGGTGCAAGTTCACAATACAGGTTTTTTCTGTGCAGTCATCCAAAGTCAGGATCACCGCGCAGAGATACTCTACTGAGACACACCCACGCATCTGCCATGTGGGGTGTTATTGTGTAAGCCTTCGTTTAAATAATTTTTTGCCGGAGTGTCTGTGGAGTGACCCCTACTCCCCTTCCTCCTCTGGAGTGCTCCCAGTCCAGGAGCGGTGCCGTACAGATAACGTGGACTGTAGGACCGTTTTCATCCTGTGTATCCTCCCTACCTCTGAGCTCTATCCTTCTGTCACGTAAAGAGAACTGTACCTGCATTGCTATGAATACCTGTTTTGTAAAGTTTATTTATTAAGTAAAAGTTATACTGGGGCCTAACTGTTCCTGGGGACCCGAGGTAGTATACACAAGTCTCTGAGTTCTTTTCTCCACCGCGTAGCATAACGGTGTGTTGGAACAGAGACGTCATGAGTGATAAGTACTACTACCTCCATCAACCCGTTTATTGGCATTCCCTATCCTAGGGATGTCGAAGGAGGCCTACAATTCTGCTCTGGCCTTGGCTATGTGTCATCCCTGTGAGACCAGAGCCTGGTAAGTGCCGCTGTGACAAGCCAACATATATCCCTCCCAGTTCTGCACAGTAGTCAAGTGTCCGGGGTCATCCCTCTGGGGTGTTGCACCAGTTTTACACAGTGCTAATGATTACAGTGGAGTTGCCTCCAGTGATCACAGTTGCCATCTCCTCTGGTTGGAATTGGCTGTTTTTCTACTCTACCCAGGCCCAGACTGCATGAAGACTTCTTCTAGTCATGACTCATGTCTCTACACTCTCCCCATCCTGCTGCTACCCTCAATGAACGTTTATGGCTCCACAAAGTAATAATGTACCCTCTGTAGCCCCATAAATTAATAGTTTCCTCTTTATGCCCAAAAAAGTAATAATGCTCCCCATGTAGCTTAGAAATAGTAGTACTCTATGGCCCCTCTTAGTAATTGTGATCTCAGTGTGGTCCTACTTAATAATACTGTTCCCCATGTGGCCTCCATTATTAACAGTGGCCCCAGTGCGGCCTGTCTTTGGAATAGTATTCCCAATGTGACCACTCTTAGTAATAGTGTACCCTGCTCTCAAAATCTCAGCCATCGGTAGTAACAGCATCTTCTCATTCACTCAATACTACAGGCTGATACACCATGACTCTCTGCATAACCTGTCCTGACTCCTCCTCCAAGCTTTTACTTCGGGCTGAAGTTTTGGGAATGGGAGCCTCTAGATTAGATGGGAGGGGGCAGAGTGAAGCGGATCTGGGCCCCACTGCCCCATGGACCTCAAAGCAGTTATGGGGGCGGAGCTAGTCAGCCCCAAGTCCCACTAGAGGATCCTCCTGTCCTCTGATGGGCCAGTTCAATGCTGGCTGACCATGGTAGATTCAAATTGTAAAGTTTTGATAGAGGCTAGAATATGAAATAAAACATCTAATGGGCTCCTATAGGCCACTACTCCAAATTTGGTCTGTACTAGTTGTTAGACATAAAACCTTTTTTATTAGAGCAACATATTCCTCAATGAGGGCACAAAAAACAATAATTAATATTTTATAATTGCATTAATACAACAATGTTGTCTATTTAGATTTGTTGCAACATTCGAACATATCTAACATTTAAGTCTATATCTTTGAGACCATATTTGTGCTTAACAACTCAATAATTATTCATTACACAATTAGCTAGAGGATGTGAACCCTGAATGCAAAACTGTATTGTCCTACAGATGCCTTGAGGGAGCATCTTCTAAAAATAATGGCATTGTAAGGAAGCCAAGGTGGGTGTTAAAAGCTTCCTTTCTTGGAGAAGGATTGTTAGCTGAATAGACAACGTCAGGCATAGACTAGTTGTGCGCATCCTTTTGTGTCTTGCTAAGAGAACTGGTGTCAAAGATTGCTATATTGTACCTACATTAGTATAAATATCTTCACATTATGTTTAAGCCATACATTTGAAGTATACTTTTTTTTAAACTAAAGTTTTCGACTTTTCCCAGACTGATCCAAATAAATAATGCGCAAATGTATGTCATACACTTACATCTGTCTAAACACTCTTACTGAGAAAATACATGTGTACCATAAGGCCGGCTGCACATGACTTTTCTGGCATTGCGAAATCTGGAGCAGGCATCCACCTTCGGATTCCGCAGTAAATACCTTCCATAGCATGCTATGGAACAGGGCTTTTTCATGCGCATGAGTGGAAATCAAACACGATTTTCCGCTTGCCGAGGAATCTACTAAACTATTTGTATTGTGGATGTAGCTGTAGGAGGGCTTGCTTAGCTGTTAGAAATTTTTAGTTGAGGGCGGTGAAAAAAAGCAATACTGCTTTTGTTTTCTGCTTTTCTTTGTTGTTCACCATACAGAATAGATCATGTGTTAACATAATAAGCAGTACAAAACAGATCCGTTTGGAGAGGGCTAATCCATAAAGTGTCCAAGTGTCCTTAAAGATAGGAAAACATTGTGGTGCCTACCCACTTGCGATATAATTTCTTGCGATGCGAGAGTGAGTGAAAATACATGATTATGAAACCAATGATTTTCAATGGTGTCATACTCATTTGCAATTTTTACTCTCAAGCCTCACAGTGCAGAGAAAAAATCTGCGATATCACTCAGTGTTTTCAATGCGGCCTGCAGCAGCAGCGCCAGCCCCATTGAAAACATAAGGAGTACATCGCCGACTTCTACCACACCTGTGACAGCTAAGGCAAAAGATTCCTCTATCCCCGTGGGGATGAAGGAATCCTCTGTCACAGCTGTTGCAGAAGTCCGTGATGCTATTTCGTTGCTTTCAATGGGGTCAGCCCCATTGAAAGCAGTGGGTTGCAGGCAAACCCTGCAGCGATAATTTTCAGGGAAGGGCTTGAAATATAAGCCCTTCCCTGAAAATCATCCCTAGCTGAAAGTAAAAAAAAAATTATGCTCACCTACAAAAGCCATCCAGTTCTTCTGTCCGGCCCCAGACGTCGTTTTCTGTAGGCCGCGGTTCAAAAAATCCAAGCCCCCAGAAAGCTCTTGTCTCATTGGCTCAGCACTCAGCCAATCACAGGCAGCGTTCAGCCATTCATAATTCAATGATAACTCAATATAAGTTCTTCCCTGAAAATCATCCCAAGCTGCTGTAAAAAATAAAAAATATATATACTCACCTCTCTGCTGCTGACGCGTCTTGCTGCTTGGCTCCCTGGTATTGCATTGAAACTCTTACAGCAGGTGGGGATTTAACAATCCCTGCCTCCTGAAAGGGCTGTGTCTGATTGAATGACAACTGAGCGCTGCCCGTAATTGGTCATAGTGCTCAGCCAATCACAGGCAGCGCTCAGTCATTCGTTGAATTATGAATGGCTGAGCGCTGCCTGTGATTGGCTGAGTGCTGTGACCAATCACAGGCTCTCAGCCAATGAGACAAGTGCTTTCAGGGGGCGGGGAGTTTTCAATCCCCAGCCTCCAGAAGATAGAAGAAGACTGCTGGGGTCGGACAGAAGAGCCGGACGGCTCTTTTAGGTGAGTATAATTTTTTTAAACTTTTTTTTCCAGCTAAGGATGATTTTCAGGGAAGGGTTTATGTTTTAAGCCCTGTTTCATAGCTGCGGGGGTTGCCTGCAACTCATTGCTTTCAATGGGGCTGCAGCAGTGCCGAACCCATTGAAAGCAATGGAACAGTATCACAGACTTCTGCCACAGCTGTGGCAGAAGTCTACGGTGTACTCCGTATGTTTTCAATGGGGCCGATGCTGCTGTTGGCAACCGCATTGACAACACTGAGCGATATCACAGAGTTTTCTCTGCACTGCAAGGCACTCGCTCTCGCATGGCGGGAAAATATATTGCTAGTGGGTAGGCACCTTTATTAAATGGGTTGTTACAGCTGCAGTGAAATCATATGTATTTTTTAAAAATACTTTTGCAAAATAAAACTGCTATATTTAGTGGTTTCCTTCAGACCCCTAGCACTGAATGAGGTGGCCACCATGCAATGAGGAGAAATTTGGGTTTGAGGATTCATTCTAGTGATTGTGGAGGTCCTAACAATCAGACATTTAGCGCCTATCCTCGGGCTAGATGATAAACATCCTTTGTGTGGTAACCCTTTTAAATCATAGTGTGAAGATCTGTATATTCAACAGTGCAGAGCACCTCACCATGGTCACACGCTAGAAGATTATTAGTACTTATTTACACCCGAAATGTTGCATGCTGAGATCTTGCAGAAGTCGATTTTCACATTCTGCGTGAAATCTACACTGTGAGAACTAGAGCCTTGGAAACCAGCAAGGACTTTAATTTTATGACTAACAGAACAGAAGAAAAAATCTGCATGGGACCCAACAACATTGTAATCATCACAAAAGATGAAATACGGCACACTGTAATTTTATCATTCAGGGAGGATGTTTATGAAGTGATTCGCAAAACAAATGTTTCCCTGTGGAAGCAATGAAAAACAACAAACGTGAAAAGGTAATTCAATGTATTGTGCTTCACAAATAAAAGCCATTATAATAAAGAGATTAAAGGCTAGGTGCAGTTTTTCCAACTCATTTTTATTGCTCCAAAGCGGCTTAATGAATAGTTATAGCAACTTTCCAAAGTCAATTAGAAACCTCCTATGGTTTTATGTCTACAGCTCCTATGTACCTCCATGTTTAGAGATCTTGTCTTGCATTCATCTGTCCCATGTTTAATGTAAACATCTTCAAATATATCTTCAAACTTTTAATCTATCAAATACATGTAACCAAGAACGAGAGCACAGATGGCATTGAGTATGACCGCTGGATCAGACTACATAGTTTTTGTTTGTAGTCTGTAACCATGCAGACATATAAGTGCCCCTCCATTCCCGTCTGGGTGCCATGCTATCTCCATGCATTGGTGCTGCAGAATTGTAGTATTTTCAGAACATTAAGTGTAGTTGTTAGAAGGGGTTGTGCAGGAGTTCCTTTTAAAAATAGTGACATTCTTGCCCATAGGTTGTATCTTACATTGCAGATAGGTTCCGTTGAATTGAATAGGGAGCTACACCTGCAGCCTTGTCCTCTCCCTATGGTTTCCCTATTAGCTGTGCTAGCATGGCAACCTAAATACTCAACGTAGCCATCCAGCATGGCATGCCCCAGCAATTACTGAAGGAGAGATTTTTTCTCGAAATGCATTTGATCTGCTGGTTTTAGTCCTCATTTAATAAAATCTTCTCATCTTACCATCATCCCCATTTTTTGGAGGCATTGCGCCTTGAGCCATTTTTCTCTCATTCCCACTGTGTTGAAGTGAATATGCCTAAGTAGCTCTCAGAGGCAACTTGTGTGTAGTGACCTCTTTTTCCGCTTGTGCAAAACTTGTTGACCACTAGACGCTGCTACAACACAATCAAAGACATTTCACTCAGTTAACAGAGTTTGAGAGGGGGCGCACTATTGTAATTCGAGAAGCTGGACAGTCATATCAACAAATTGCAAGCCAGCTGGACCATTCTAACCAGACTATTAGGAATCACTGGATGCATGAGGGCACACATACAAGGCGACTGGGCTCAGGACAACTTCGATAGACTAGCAGTAAAGAGGATCATCTGATTGTTCGACAAGCACAAACAGCTCTGTTTAGTTGTCCTCCATCCAGAGAAAGGTGGCACCATTGCTATAGGCCCTTGTGTCTGTCGGAACCATTTCCAGGCCTTGGCTGAAGGACATTTGGTCTCACGGTGCCTATTATAAGTACTGCCTAAGACGCCCACCTCAGTGATAAATCTAGGTTTAGTTTGGGCATTGATGATTGCCGTGTTCATGTCTTGAGATGTAGGAGTGAACACCTCAATCCTGCCTTTGCTGTGAAGCAGCATACTGCCCCCACAGCTGGTGTGATGGTCTTGGGGGGCCATCATATACAACAGTTGGTCACCTAAAGTAGTGGTACGAGGAACAATGCCAGCTCAATGATATGTTCAGGACATCCTGCAGCGACGTGTGTTGTCATGGCAGAGCCTCCAGGAGGCATTTTCAGCAGTTCAGCCACACAGCAAGGGTGTCACAGGAATGTCTCCACAACTTTGCCACACTTGTGTGGCCTGCCTAATCACCCGAATTTAAAATATTCACTAAGGACAGAGAGAATGTCTGATTTATTATTTGGGAGTTTCATCAAGAAGGGGTTGTCTCTCCAAGACCTAGAAGCTCCCCTATCATGGCCAATAGACAAAAAAAATCTCAATCAGCACATGGTCTGACCAAGTTGCGGTACCTATTTGAGAAGAGGACATATATCTATCTACCAAGGTCAGGTCTATTCTAGAAAATAATCTGTGTCTGGGGGCGTAGAAGATAAATTCCCTGGCCAAGGTGTTTAAGCATCTGAAAGAATCGAAGATGGCCTCCTTTTGAAGCCGATGGGACAAGAAAGGGGCGGATCTAGCGAGGAGCCTTGTAAAGTCTAAGTTTTTATCTGGCACAATATTAAAATCCCCACAGATAATCAGTTTTCTTACCCTGCACCTCTTTGCTTTTTTGATTATTTTGTTTAAAAAACTGATTTGAGCTGAATTCAGGGCATAGATATTAACCAAAGTAAAGGGGGTTGAGTTCATTAGTCCTGTGACTATGATGTATCTGCCTTTTGGATCTGAATCTTGGCATGTAATTTTGAGGTATATTGTGTCTTTAAATGCCACCAGGACATTTGCTTGTTTTTAGGTGAACAGACCAGGAGAATTGTAGGACATTATTTGTGAACGATCTGTCTCTAATTTCTGTTACTGTTGTTTTAAGGCAGAAAGATAAGGAGTTAAAGTTGACCTGCATAGAATGCCTTTGTGCCAACACCATTTCTTTGATATAGCTTTCTGATGCTGGCTGTGAGGATGATGGGATAGATGAAAGGTTGTCATCCATGTAAGAGGAAGATGATTCATTAATAGAGATGAGCGAACGTACTCGTAATGAGTACTTACGCACCCGAGTACCGCCATTTTCAAATACTTCAGTACTCGCGCGTAAAGATTCGGGGGGCGACGGGGGGCGGGGAGAGGCGCGGCGGTGCGGGGGGTAGCAGCGGGGAACAGGGGGGAGCCCTCTCTCTCTCCCTCTCCCCCCCACTCCCCGCTGCAACCCCCCGCGCCACCACGGCGCCCCCCGAATTTTTTCGCCCGAGTACGGAAGTACTCGGAAATCGCGGTATTCGGGCGAAAAAGGGGCGGGGCCGAGCACGTTCGCTCATCTCTAATGTTTACATATTTGTTACTTATTTTACAATATGCCTAATCCAAGACACGTGGAATATGTGATTTATCTGTTATGTGATTTTACATAAAAATGTAATTGAGAAAAAGAAAAATGCTTTGGATGGACATTACATAAAGAAGTTCAAAAGGGACATGTTTCCGTGAAGGGCCAGCCATTTCAGAGGGACACTTCCCAACTGGTGGCACTTTTTTAACAACTAAGACGTCTGAACCATTGTAAGGCCTTAGTCAGACGGGCGTTTTTTCGCGCGATTTGCGGATCGCATGACGGATGCGCATCCGCAAATCGCGTGACCGGTGCGCGCGAGTCGCCCGAAAATCTGCTCCTAGCCGCGTTTCATTAGAAACGGGCCGGAGCTGTCCAGCGCAAAGCAATGCGCTGCGGGCGAGCCCGGGATTAATTGTCGGTAAGGGCTTAAATATATAAGCCCTTCCCTGCAATTCATCCTAAAATGTGTAAAAATAAAAAATATATATGTACTCACCTTCTCCCGGCAGCCGGAGCTCCGCGCGGCCGTCCTGCAGTGGGTGTGAAGGGGGTGTGAGTCAGACCTGCCCCCTGATTGGCTCAGCGCTGAGCCAATCAGAGGCATGTCTCACTCACACCCATTCATGAATTCATGAATGGATGTGAGTCAGACCTGCCCCTGATTGGCTCAGCGCTGAGAGGCAGCAGTCACTCACCCATTCATGAATTCATGAATGGGTGTGTGAGTGAAACTTGCCTCTGATTGGTCAGGGCTGTGACCAATCAGAGGCAGATCATTTAGCAGGCGGGGATTTTAAAGCCCCGCCGGCTGATAGTGCCGAGAAGCGGTTCAGGAGAACTGACAGCGGCCGCGGCTGGACTCCGGCTGCAGCGGAAAGGTGAGTATACAATTTTTTTTTTATTTTAACACATTTTAGGATGAATTGCAGGGAAGGGCTTATATATTTAAGCCCTTCCCGACAATTAACCCCGCGCACGCCGGCAGCCCATTGCTTTCAATGGAGCGGCTGTATTGCCGGCTCCATTGAATTCAATGGGCAAACATCGTTCTTCTCTGTCACAGCTGTTACAGCTGTGGCAGAGAAGAATGATTTGTTTTCTATATGTTCTCAATGGGGTCGGCGCTGCTGCCGCCGGCCCCATTGAGAGCATATAGAGAAGAGAACAGGAATCGCAGATCGCAGATAGGTGCGATCTGCGATTTTTTGTTCTATAATTTATCGGACGAGCGCATAAAAAGCGCTCATGTGTCCGATACCATTGCAAAGCAATGGTTTTATAAAATCGCCGGACGCATGCGCAAATCGCGGCTAAAAACGCCCGTCTGACTAAGGCCTAAGAGGGTTGTATACCCATATGGGTTTGAGTTTTAATGGAGCTAATTGGATATCTTCTAATTGGCCTGTATGGCACATTGGTATATTTATTTACATGGCTTATGGAATTGACTATTCAGAGGTTTCAGCCATCATTAAATAAAAGTTACATTACATTACATTTAGTACTGCATTTCCCAGTGATAACCTTGAATAGATCTTGCTTGCAGTTTATTTGGAGTAGTTTTCCCAGATTGTTCACCTGTGGCTTGATACAGTATTTTGAAGAAAGCAGACATGTTTTTTTTTAATCATGTACAACCCCATTATGGACATAAAAGTTGACTCTAATTTAATGAAATGGTCCTAAAATAAGGATTAATCACAGTGTAGCATTAAGGGAACTTCCAAAAGTGTTTTTCACTGCACTGTGGGATTCAATTACAGCTATGACAGTGTCAGGACAGTGTCCGGGATATGGGGTTCCCTGAGATATCCCGCAACCCCTGTCCCTGCCTACTTGCCCCCCTGGGCTAACCCCCAGGGCGACAACTGGGCGACGGTCCCTACCCTCACTAGGGAAGCGGGACACGGGAGACAAACAGACACTGAGACAAGCAACGGTAGAATGGTCAGACAATCCGGGTAGGCAACAAGAGGGTACGCAGTACGGAGGGGTCAGGCAAAAACGTAGTCAAGTCCAAAAGCAGGTGTCAGAAAAGCCGAGGTCACAAGAGCAGTCAGGATAAACGCGGGTGCAGCTGGAGAACCAAACTAACACTGGCAAGGCCTGAGAGGAAAACACACCTATTTAAATGCTGTCAGCGCTCCCGCCCCAGAAGCTGATTGGGGCGGGGAGCCTGACAGCAGCAGGGCTAATCAGGGCGGTGCTGGGGGCACGCCCCCAGTCTCACTGCACAGACAGTTACTAGGGAAGCCAGCCTGGTAGTCAAGCGACTAGAAGCACCAGCTGCCTCCCTAGCAACCCGGCGGCGACCAGTATTACAGCGGCCCGGGGAGATCACAAGAACCGGGGTACCTCTGCGCCGCGCTCCTGTACCCCGGGTGGCCGGACCGGTGGTGCGGGCACGGAGGCCCCGAGAGTTGCCGGTTCTGACAGTACCCCCCCTTCTACGGGGGTACACCGGACCCCCATGGCCAGGTGCGGGCTTAAGCGGGAAAGCCCTGTGGAATGCCTGGACTAGGCGTGGCGCATGAACGTCCCTGGCAGGGACCCACGTCCTATCCTCAGGGCCAAATCCTCTCCAGTGGACCAGGTACTGCAGCCCACCTCTAACCCGTCGGGCATCCACAAGCCTTTCTACTTCATACTCCAGTTCCCCCTGTACCAGAGAGGGAGGAGGCGGGTTCTGGGTGGGGAGAACTGGAGTCACATACTTCTTAAGCAAGTTCTTGTGAAAAACCTTGTGGACCTTCCAGGGGTCAGGAAGTGCCAACTTATATGACACCGGGTTGATAACCTGAGAAACCGTAAATGGGCCAATGAACCGAGGAGCAAGTTTCAGGGAGGGAACCTTAAGTCTCAGGTTCTTAGATGATAATAAAACCTGCTCCCCGACCACAAAAGGTGCAGAGATAGTACGTCTTTTATTTGCGTATTTACGCAGTTTCTCTTGGGAACCCTGAAGGTTCTTACGAACCTGGGCCCAAACTGTGCACAGTTCTTCGGCGGATATGTCGGCGGCCGGATTGTTCGAGACCAAAGGAGTAGAAAGCGAGAACCGGGGATGGAACCCATAGTTACAAAAAAAAGGTGACAGTTGGGTCGACGAGTTACCATGGTTGTTAATAGCAAATTCGGCGAGAGGTAAGTAGTTGGCCCACTGATGCTGGTTATCAGAGACAAACAGTCGCAGATACTGGATAAGTTCTTGGTTCATCCGTTCCGTTTGTCCGTTACTCTCGGGATGGAAAGCGGAGGAAAAGGACAAATTAACGTTTAGATTTTTACAGAAGGCTCGCCAGAAGCGAGCGACGAACTGAACCCCTCTATCAGACACAATATCCTCGGGGATCCCATGTAACCGAACAATCTCCTTGATGAACATCTCAGACAAAAGTTTGGCGTTAGGCAACTTGCCAAGTGGAACAAAATGAGACATTTTGGAGAAACGGTCAACTATTACCCAAATGACCGTATTCCCCAGCGAGGATGGCAGATCAGTAATAAAATCCATGGACAAATGGGACCATGGCCTGGACGGAATGGGCAAGGGCAGAAGAGGCCCCTCAGGACGTCTCCTGAGGTTCTTCCCCCTTGCGCAAACCGGGCACGCGGACACAAATACCCGTACATCCTTGGCCATGTGCGGCCACCAATAGAGTCTGGCCGCTAACTCCAGAGTACCCCTGATACCGGGGTGTCCAGCTAGGACTGAAGCATGTGTCTCCTCTAACACTTTCAATCTCAGTGACAACGGGACAAATAATTTGCCTTCCGGAAGGGCTTCAGGAGCAGATTGTTGAGCGGCGTGAATGAGAGGTGAAAGGTCGGAGGAGACAGCAGCGAGGACCACCCCAGGGGAGAGAATGCTCTCAGGCTCCGGCTCGGAAGGTTCCGGAGAACCAAAACTCCTAGACAGGGCATCAGCCTTGACATTCTTAGAACCGGGTCTATAGGTAACAACAAAATTGAACCGAGAGAAAAACAAGGCCCAGCGGGCTTGCCGAGCATTTAACCTCTTAGCGGAATCTAGATAAGTGAGGTTTTTATGGTCAGTGAGTACAGTAATCTGGTGATGGGCTCCTTCCAAAAAATGCCTCCACTCTTCGAAAGCCCACTTAATCGCCAGCAATTCCCGGTTGCCTATATCATAGTTCCGTTCGGTGGACGAAAACTTCCTAGAAAAATAGGCACACGGTCTAAGGTTGGTGAGAGTGGAGGGACCTTGGGACAGTACCGCTCCCACACCAAACTCAGAGGCATCTACCTCCACCACAAAAGGACTGGACAGATCCGGTTGTACTAGGACAGGTGCAGACGAGAACGCCGCCTTTAGGGTATTGAAGGCCCTCAGAGCCTCAGAAGACCAGGTCCTCACATCTGCCCCCTTTCTGGTGAGGTCCGTTAGAGGTTTAGCCACCACGGAGAAGTCTTTAATGAATTTGCGATAGTAGTTGGCGAAGCCGAGGAAGCGTTGAAGGGCTTTCAACGACCCTGGCTGGGCCCACTCCGTGATGGCCTTCACCTTTTCAGGATCCATCTGGAAGTCGCATGGCGTGATGATATACCCCAAAAATGATATCTTTTGTACCCCGAAAACACATTTCTCGAGTTTAGCAAACAGCTTGTTATGTCTGAGTCGAGCTAGCACAGTCTGAACGTGAGTATGGTGACTCGGCAAGTCGGAGGAAAAAATCAAAATGTCATCTAGATATACAACCACGAACACCCCCATGATATCCTGAAACACTGAGTTCATGTACCCCTGAAAAATGGCGGGGGCGTTACACAATCCAAAAGGCATAACTAGGTATTCAAAATGCCCGAGGGGCGTATTGAAGGCGGTTTTCCACTCATCCCCCTCCCGAATGCGGATGAGGTTGTATGCTCCCCTGAGATCAAGTTTAGAAAACCATCGGGCACCAGCGACCTGGTTGAGGAGGTCAGGAATGAGTGGAAGAGCATACTGGTTTCGGACTGTGATTTTATTTAGCTCTCTATAGTCAATACAGGGCCGGAGACCCCCATCCTTCTTCTCAACGAAGAAAAACCCGGCACCCACCGGGGATTCTGAGGGCCGGATGTGCCCCTTGGCCAGGCTGTCCTGGATGTAGTCCCTCATGGATTCTCTCTCTGGAACCGTAACGTTATAAATGCGGCCCTTGGGAAGTTTGGCCCCAGGAATCAAGTCTATTTTACAGTCCCATTCCCTATGAGGGGGCAGAGCTTCAGATAATTGTTTGGAGAACACGTCAGAAAACTCGGAGAGGTATTCTGGTAGGGGGCTCCCCTCGCAGGTGGAGATTCCCACCTTCACCGCACAAAGGTGATTGGCACAGCGGGGACCCCACTTTACCAGTTCCAACGTGTCCCAATTTACTACCGGGTTGTGCTCCCGGAGCCAGGGGAGGCCTAGGACGACGTCCACAGACAAATCTCTCATCACTAGAAAGGTGCAGGTTTCCACGTGTAAGGCTCCTATAGTAAACCTTACTTCAGGGGTCACCAGATTAACCACCCCTGCTTGCAAAGGAGTGGAGTCCACTCCTGAAACCAGAATCGGAGTTTCTAAACGTAACAAAACCCCGGACAGTTGAGCAACGAAATTAAAGTTAACGAAATTAGCCGCAGCCCCCGAATCAACAAAGGCTTGCCCAGTACGGTGGAAAGCATGAAATTCTAGGGTGCAAGGCACTAACATTTTGGACAACACAGGGAGTACCTGGGCTCCTAGACAGTCCCCCCGACAACTGCCTAGGAGCGGGAGTTCTTCCTGCCGTGGCTTCTTAGCGCAGGTAGCAATGCGGTGACCCGGCTCCCCACAGTAGAAGCAGAGGTTCTTCTTCAGGCGGTGTTCCCGTCGTTGCTTGGGGTTCACGGCTCCCAGCTCTATGGCCTCGGTGGTGGGAGGGTAAAAGGTCGGGTCAGTCGAAGAAGTAGACGTGGGGAGTGGGGTGGTCCGAGCGGCGTGTCTGGCCCTCAAACGTCGGTCGGCTCGAATAGCCAGCGACATGGCTTGCTCCAGGGTTCTAGGCTCTGGGTGGGCCACAAGTAGGTCCTTGAGACCCTCAGACAGACCGGTCAAAAATAAGTCTTTTAGGGCGGCATCGTTCCACCGGGATTCCGTACAATGTTGACGGAATTGGGAACAGTAGTCCTCCGCCATCTTACAACCCTGGCGCAGGGCCAGAAGTTTGGAGACTGCGTAGCCCGCCCGGTCGGGTTCGTCATAAATTTGACCCAGGGCGGAAAAAAAGGCGTCAAGGGATAGTCGGGCTGGAGAGCCAGCTGGTAGCGAGAAAGCCCAATTTTGGGGCTCTCCCCTCAGGCGGGTAATTACGATTCCCACTTTCTGGTATTCAGTACCAGAGGAGTGGGGGCGGAGATCAAAGTAGAGCTTGCAGCTCTCTCTAAATGCAAAAAACTGATCTCTCTCTCCGGAGAAGCAATCCGGAAGCGTGGCTCGAGGTTCTGACATCGTTCCTGGAGCGGACGAGGGCTGCATGGGACCTGCAGCTGCCACTTGTTCCCGTGGCTGCAAGCGGGCTGTTAGGTCCTGGGCAAGGGTCGTAAGGACCTGGACCTGGTTCGCTACAGCCGCCACGGCCTCCATCGAGGGGCTCAAAGTTGCCGGGCGGATGCAAGGGTCTGACCTTAGTTCGGCCAGTGTTACTGTCAGGACAGTGTCCGGGATATGGGGTTCCCTGAGATATCCCGCAACCCCTGTCCCTGCCTACTTGCCCCCCTGGGCTAACCCCCAGGGCGACAACTGGGCGACGGTCCCTACCCTCACTAGGGAAGCGGGACACGGGAGACAAACAGACACTGAGACAAGCAACGGTAGAATGGTCAGACAATCCGGGTAGGCAACAAGAGGGTACGCAGTACGGAGGGGTCAGGCAAAAACGTAGTCAAGTCCAAAAGCAGGTGTCAGAAAAGCCGAGGTCACAAGAGCAGTCAGGATAAACGCGGGTGCAGCTGGAGAACCAAACTAACACTGGCAAGGCCTGAGAGGAAAACACACCTATTTAAATGCTGTCAGCGCTCCCGCCCCAGAAGCTGATTGGGGCGGGGAGCCTGACAGCAGCAGGGCTAATCAGGGCGGTGCTGGGGGCACGCCCCCAGTCTCACTGCACAGACAGTTACTAGGGAAGCCAGCCTGGTAGTCAAGCGACTAGAAGCACCAGCTGCCTCCCTAGCAACCCGGCGGCGACCAGTATTACAGCGGCCCGGGGAGATCACAAGAACCGGGGTACCTCTGCGCCGCGCTCCTGTACCCCGGGTGGCCGGACCGGTGGTGCGGGCACGGAGGCCCCGAGAGTTGCCGGTTCTGACAGACAGAACCCTCAAATGGAAATGAACAGAACCAATCATTGGCATTAGTGAAATAGACACCACGTTGGTGTCCGTTTGACAATGGATCAATTTGTTTCTGTTATATTTGGAGTATAGAATATTGTAGTTGACTGTGCTATTTTATACTTTAACTATAGTGGAAATGAATGGAAAGCTTGTCAAATGGACACCAAAGTGATATCTGTTTCACTAATAACAGTGAATGGTTCTGTTAGTTTTCATTTTCAGGTTCCATCGCAGTGTTGCTTCGGCAGCTGTAACAGAGCCCCCTGAAAGAGTCCCACAGCATAGTAAAAAACGCAGCCGGAATATTCCCTAAAGCTTCCTATACATGGGCGAAAGTGATATCGGGCCATGAAACTCGGCCCGAAATCGAGCTTGTGAACGTACAATATACCCTTGCATTGCAACGATGAAGTTCCGATCCTCTTGCGTGAGTCTCCCGCGTGATAGAGGATCGGATGTGTTTCTAATTGATTTCATGCGAAAGCCATGCAAGGCATTAAAGCTCCGATTGAAATCAATGGGTGATGCGTTCCGAGGAAGGCAAAAAATTAGAACATGCAGTGATTGTATAAGACTCCATTTAAAAGAATGGGGTTCATATTCGTGTGAGATTTTCTTGGCTATGTGAAACCTAAGGGTTCCTTCACACGGGCGTATTTTTCATCAGTATTTTGTGAGCCCAAATCAGAAATGGTTTCAAAATACGGAAGAAATACAAATCTTTCCATTATACTTTCTCGTTCCACTTCTGGTTCTGGCTCACAAAAGAATAATGAAAAATAGAACCGTGTGAAGGAGCCCTTTGCCATAATCAAATAATGCACATATTGTTTTAATTTTGAGGAACATATAAATAAGTTTGTTGTACTCCAATACACCAGCAAGCTAAAATAAATATAAAAAATGAATGGGCTTCTACAATAAAAACACAGTTCATTTTTTAGTCACCGTAAATTACTTGCATGACTCTCCCCATCTTTGAAGCATGAATGAAAATACTTCACAATATTCACTGTGCGGCATGTAGTGTTCAGTCACCATCACAAACTTGCCTCCGGCTTGATTGATAGGTTCATCTTTTAAAAAATAAATATTTTTTCCCTCTGTAGTGTAATAGGTTAGAAATTTGTTCTGCAAAGCTTGAAAGAGAAAAGAAGACTCACTGAAGTGTTTCTTGCTGCAGCATTTAGCAACACTAGTTGGACCATGAAATCAGAGGCAGATGGAGTGTCTGAAGATTACAGATTTATAAAGGTCTAGAACAGTGCTGGCATAAATACCTAGCATATAGTCAAACCTAGAGTCTAGTGGTACATGCTTTCCAGGAGAAGTATGGGAATATAGGATATACACACATTTATATATGGCACATTCATCTGCAGACTTCACATATGCGCAAAAAATATTAAAGTGCAACACAGATGTAAATGAAATAATATAAGCAGGAACAATTCTGATGGTTTTCAAATATTCTATAAAAATATAAATCTTCCATATCTGCATTTCTGGGCTGTATATATTTGATAGGTTGGGCATTGACTTACCTGGATAGGGTAGCTACCTATAGGTAGCACTAGAGAGACAATTTTCTTGCTTTTGTAGGAGACCTAATTTGCATACTTTCAACAGGGAGTTGTGCCTGTAAAGGCCCAGTTGCAGGCAAAGATAATCTTTCAAATGACTGAACGATTTTGCAATCTATTTGCATAAAGTGTTAATGGCCATTAACACTTTATCATCTTTATTGGCATGTAAAAGGGCCTCCAGGAGCTGTTTGCAGAGCCAAGCATATGATTAATCACACACCCAGCTGCATTGTTCTCTTTGCAGCTGTCAGCAGATTACAATGTTATCTGCTGCCTCCCGTGAAATTAACAGCATGCGGCCTATTACGAGATACTTTATCTCACTAGCTAAACGATGCATTTTAAGTGCACCTTAAAATCATTGTTCAAGCAAAAACTACATGATGCCTGCGTTTAAATGTAACGATTATTGCTTATTTTCGGTCTCTTGACCAAATTGTGAGTGATAATCGTTACGTGTAAATGGGCCTTTAAACTCCCTACACCAGCTAGAATCCACAAAGAAATGGTCTGAATAAATTAACAACTAGGCAGTACTTTTGGTCTTGTCCATAGTGGGTGTCAGTGACACACCCCTTTTACAGGGGTAATAACAGGCATGTTGTAACGAAAAGTTATGAATAACAATGTAAAATTAAATAGCATTTATAAATGCTATGAAGAAATCTTTGTATCTTTACAAATGCGAAGGTCCTAAACATGTACAACCCCATTCTGGACATAAAAATTGACTCTAATTTAATGAAATACTCCTAAAATAAGGATTAATTACAGTGTAGCATTAAGGTCCTGGCACCTCAGAATCGTCTTCATGTCTCTGTTGCTCTCTGCACGCCTCCCTCACCCCCCCCCCCCCTTCTATTCACCCAGACAAAGCAGCTGACTCGATCATCTTACAACAGCCAGGAAGAAGCTCTGGCTGTTGTAACTCTCTGCAGCGATGAAAGGCAGGATTTTCCCAGACCTATGTCCTCTCTTGACACATCTACCTGCCTGGGCCCGGGACAAGTGCCCTGGCTTCACTGCTGGATTCTAGTAGGGGCTATATTTTAGGAAGCTGCTGTACATGCAATGCCCTGATATAGAAGTGTAGATTTACCAACTAAAAATAATGAAGCTTAATTCATATATTTTATTATTGAAGAAAAGTGCCCTCTTTTTAACCCTTCAACAGCCTGCAGTCTCACTTTCCCTGCCTGCAGAATCTCTGCACATGTTCACAAACCTCTTCAGTCATAAAAACTTTGCCTTCAGTACCCTGTACCTAGAGTCACACAGTGAGAGGAGAGGGAAGTGGAAGAAGGCAGGTGATGTTACAGCCTATAATAATATAAATCTATAGTTGCCTAATGAGTGATTGCAGGTTGATGGTTTTGCATTAAAGAGACCCGGATCACATGAGCAGTTCTGGCGAATAAGACAGCAGGTATACTGCACTGGTAGTCTAACACTACTAATGCACTGTGAGGATTAAAGTAGTGTGAAAATTGCATGGGACAGCTTGGATGACCAAAAACAGGACCTAGAACCAGTGGATCGGAGGGACATTAGCACAGAAGACTAACGCTAGCTAATATAACTGTCCCCTCTGATCCCAGGATAAAGTTTTGTTCCAGAGCCAGAGAATACAAAGGGCATTCATTAAAGATTTCCCCTGACCCACTTCTTTTTATCACAGGATGCTGAAATTGCACAAGTAATGGTATAAGTCTCCATAGGTTACGTGCCAATTTGCAACTCTGAACTGATAACGGTCTTTCTTGTACAGGTGCTGAAGTAGTACGAGGTCTGATAATGGACCCAGTGGAATACAGAGCAGTCATCAAGTTCCTTTACCTGAAAGTCCGCACACCAAGGGAGACGTTCGATGAGATGAAAGAGGTTTATAGGGAGAATTCCCCATTATATGATGTAGTCAAGAGCTGACATCATCAATTCAAATGTGGTCATACTTCGGTGGAAATGGCTCAAATTTCAGGGCGACCCCACCCCGCTATTGATGAACACACCATCCAGCAAGCGGAGGTTGCCATTTTGGAAAACTGCCGCGTAACCATTCACCCAAGACCATCTTCATATGCATAAGGTATCCGCTTCCTGGGTTCCCCGGCTGCTTACACCTTTCCAGAAGCAGGAAGGAGTCAAATGCTCCCAGGCTCTTTTGACGATGTGCCATGGAAACCAGGAAGACTTTTTTAACAGACTGATCAAACAGGATGAAAGCTGGGTCCATCACTATGATCCAGAGACTAAAGTCCTGTCGATACAACGGAAGCATCCGGAGCATGCTGCTGCAGGTATGAAATTCTACCGTATCCCCCTTATTCCCTTGACCTCGCACCATCGGACTTCCACCTCTTTCTAACAATGAAACCATTTTTGAAGGGCAAGCATTTTCCAGATGATGAGACTCTGATTTACAAAGTCACAATGTGGCTTTTGAATAAACCTGTCAATTTCTACAAGCGAGGGGTTTACAATTGCATAAAGAGATTGGAGAAGTGTGTGTCCCTAGGTGGCACCAATGTAGAGAAGGACTTATAACTGTGCCAAGTTTCATTGCTCTCAGTCCATAGGAAGTGGGTCAGGGGAAATCTTTAATGATTGCCCCTTGTATAGGCTGACCCAGGGCTTATTGCTAATAAGGTTTTATTATTGTAAACCATCAGTCATACTCTGTTACACATATATTGTACAAGTAGAGATGCCTGACTGGTATCTTCGTTACAAAAGGTTTTTCTTCAAGTTAAATACTTCAAAATTCTTTCAGATTTCTACATCCTGTTCTAAAATATGAGACATATTGCTTGGAGCATCCCAGAGCCAGATATGCTCAAAAGGCCAAATTACCTTATAAGGCTAAGTAGGAATTCAAAATTGATATCTGTGATTGCCAGAAATTACACCGTTTCATATGAAAACCTTCTATTAACACTTCCAGTAAGGTCTAAAAGTCTTTTTTAGAAGGTACAAGTCCGCACAGCAAAATATGCTTTTGGTATCTCTTCTCGATGTGAACGGGGATTTATGCATCATGTGTGGTTGACGTGGCTTTAAGTACGAAGACTTTGGATCTGATTTAAAATGTAATTTCCAGTTTTCATGACTCGTTCCTCCCAACGAGAATTTCTCATCTAGCTCCCTTAATGCAGTTTGTCATTCTAGCATTTTAACCCCTTCCCACTCCATGACGTACCGGTACGTCATGGAGCAGCGGGGTATGTATGAAGAGAGGTTGCGTGGCAACCTCTCTTCATACAGTGCGGGCGTCAGCTGTTTATAACAGCTGACACCCACGGGCAATAGCCACTATCGGCCGTTCGCGGCTATTAACCATTTAAATGCCGCTGTCAATTCTGACAGAGGCATTTAAATCCCCGTGGTGAGATCGGGGGAGCCGTGCAGGTGTCATGGCAGCTGGGAGCCTAATGAAAGGCCCCAGGGCTGCTTTACCAGACTGCCTATCAAGCCATCCCCGTGGGGTAGCTTGATAGACTGCCTGTTAAATTGCAGTATGACGTAATGCTATAGCATTACATCATACTGCAGGAGCGATCAAAGCATCGCATGTTAAAGTCCCCCAGGGGGACTTCAAAGTTTAAAAAAAAAAAAAAACTAAAGTTTTTTTAATTGTAAAAAAAAAAGTTATAAAAGTTTTTAAATCACCCCCCTTTTTCCATATCTATTACTAAAAAAATCTAAATTATAAAATAAAAATATGTATTTGGTATCGCTGCGTCCGTAAAAGTCCGATCTATCAAAGTAGCTCATTATTTTTCCCGCACGGTGAACGTCGTCTGAAAAAAATAATAAAAAAAAGAACACCAGAAATGCACTCTTTTTAGTTACCGTCTCCCAGAAAAAATGCTATAAAAAGCGATCAAAAAGTCGTAGGTGCTCCAAATTGATACTATCAGAAACTGAAGGACATCCCGCAAAAAATGAGCCCTTGCCCAACTACGTCGACAAAAAAATAAAAAAGTTATTGCGCGCACAAGATGATGAAAGAAAATAATTGAAAAAAATTACCGTATATACCGGCGTATAAGACGACTTTTGAACCCCGAAAAATCTGCTCTGCAGTCGGGGGTCGTCTTATGCGCCGGTAATACAAAAAAAAAAAAGTGTAAAAAAAAAAATTTATTACTCACCTCCCACCGCGTTCTGTCGCGCTCCGGCAGGATGTCGCTCGCTCCGGCAGGCTGTCGCTCGCTCCTCGTCCCCGCCGCAGCATAGCTTTCTGAATGCGGGGCTTGAAATCCCCGCTTCCAGAAAGCTAATACACACGCCGGCAGCCATGACAGCATTGAATGGCTGTGATTGGCTGAAGGCGCACGTGTTAGCAATCACACCCATTCAATGATGTCATTGAATAGTGTGATTGGCTGAAGCCACGTGTGCTTTAGCCAATCACAGCCATTCAATGATGTCATGGCTGCCGGCGTGTGTATTAGCTTTCTGGAAGCGGGGATTTCAAGCCCCGCATTCAGAAAGCTATGCTGCGGCAGGGACAAGGAGCGAGCGACAGCCTGCCGGAGCGAGCGACATCCTGCCGGAGCGCGACAGGACGCGGTGGGAGGTGAGTAATAATTTATTTTTTTTTTCTCCACTGTATACCGGCGTATAAGGTGACAGTTGGGGGGTCGTCTTATACGCCCCGTCGCCTTATACGCCGGTATATACGGTAAATGTCTTTGAAAAAAAAAAAAGTAGTATAGTAAGAAAAAACCTATACAAGTTTGGTATTGTAGTAATCGTACCGACCCATAGAATAAAGTTATCATGTCACTTTGTTGCCGTTTGTGCGCCGTAGAAACAAGATGCACTTAGAATTTTTTTAAAGTTTTGCAGTACATTATATGGTACTTTAAATAGCACCAATGAAAAATACAACTCGTCCCGCAAAAAACAAGCCCTCATACAGCGACAACGATAGATAAATAAAGGAGTTACGATTTTTTTGAAGGGGGAGAAAAAAACGAAAATGGAAAAAGAAAAAGGGGCCGCGTCATTAAGGGGTTAATTACATATCTTTGTGGCTGCGCACTTTGCCATAGCTCGATCGTGGAAAAAAACAGTGGTCAATTTCTTTAGTCTGAAGCAAACGTATGTGGATCTTAATTGATGAAAAAATGCAAAACACTCTAGCATTCTTTTAAATAGACAACCACTGTTTAATAAAAGTTAAGATTCCATGGATCAAGTATGTTGATAGACTATATAACCAACCAGTCTTAACCCCCCCTTCCATTTTTCCAGTGTGCTTCATGCTTTCTACTTGACATATTAGGATCTGTTCCTTCCTTGATTGAGGTTTGTATGGTCTTTCTTATGTAAAAACAAAATTTAGAAATACAAATTCTTCTAAAACTCCAATGTTTTAGCAGATTTCCATATTCTTCATGACCTAAAGGAAATCTCCAAATCTGTTGCGGTTCCCAGCACTGCTTTTTCAAATCACTTGGGTGCTTCTATGTGCTCTGCTAGTAACTTGCACGATGATGCCTTGGATATCTACAACACTGACCTGTAAGTCTGTAAAATGCATTCTAGCGAAGTTTAATGTGAACATTCACCTTTTACTATCACATCATTTTTAAAGGGAACCTATCATTACATTTGAGCCCCACAAACTACATTAAAGGGCTCAAATATCAGGAGGAAGCTGTGTTTGATACTCATCGGGTGCCCCATTCCAGCGCTGCGTCCACATGAAGTTGCTGTGCGCACACAGCATGGCTCTTATCTGCTGTCTGTGTTCGCATGATCTCCCCCATTCATCTCTATGGCAGGGCATGCGCACACAGCCACTTGAAGAGTCACGTTGTGTGCACGAGCCAACTTCATGGAGCATAGCGCTGGAATAGGGGAGCCAGTGAGTATCAAACACAGCTCCCCAGGCCCCCATTCCTCACGTTTGAGCCCCATAACAGTCAAATGTGACGGCAAGTTTCCCTCAAGTCTAACTGCTAGTGGGAGCTTAGGAACATTTTTTAAAATTCATTTTATTAAATAAAAAAGGAAAGCCACAGAAAAATAACATCTATCCAATGCTCAAACATTTCCATTGCATATACAGATACAGTGAATAGAAAAGGCCCCTATACATATAAATAAAACAATGTTGTGATAGAAAAATGTCCCAAATGGATAGCAGCAGTCTCTTATGCAAAAGTAACAGTCCACAAAGAGTCTGGATGAGGTATCACACCCCCTCACAAGAAGGTCAGAGCATACTTTGTTATTGTAAAGTTCAAGGTATGCAGCTAAGTGCCCCCTAGTGGTAAAATAAGTTTATCATTTCACTCTGTAGTTGGCCAGAGGATTCGCAATGTTGTCAAAAAACAGAGCCCAACCACTAGAAAGAAATGAATCGGGATATTCACAGTAGGATTAGATTTTTCCTGCTTTTCTCATGGCATTCACTGAGTAAATGTCATTACTTGAGGGGTTTTCAACAACTTGTCAGACCAAATTGAACTATTAAAATGATACATAAGGGAAAGCCAGTTTAAGATAACGGAATCTTCTTTATACCATGTTAACGGAAACGCGTTTCAATGCAGTCTGGCTTCTTGTTCACAGCTAAATGGACCTTACTATGTGCATTGTTTAAAAACAATCATGGACCAATTAGATATCCAGCAGACGTACACTGATTGTCAAATCCACATTTAAACGTAGACCCATATATAAATCTACTTCTACACATGATTCTCTGTCACATAGGAGCTTACAATTGGGGTCCCGTTATCCAGAGGGTCTGAATCTAAAAAGTGATCTGCTTTTTTAAATAAATATAAATATATATATATATATATATATATATATATACACACACACACACACACTCTATGTCCCATGTCTATACTCTGATAGGGAATCATATGTAGAAGTAAATTTATATGTAGGGGTACGTGTTTAAATGTGGATTTAACAATCTGTATACATCAGCTGGATATCCAATTTGTCCATGATTGTTTTTAAACAATGAGCACTGTAAGGTCCATTGAGCTGTGAACAAGAAGCCAGACTGCCTTGAAATGCATTTCCGTTGACATGGTATCTGCACGGTGCCTTTTATATGACGTGATGCTTTAAAGACTACAAATAAGGATGCGACCCATGCCCCTGCAGTGACCCGCAGCTCACCTCCTCCGATGTCTTCTCTCTGCTCTGCAATGTGCCGGCTGGTGCACAGCCACACATGCACTGAGCAGAGCCGGCGCATCAGCGGTGAAGAGTCTCGCAGATATTGGACATGCCGAGATTGCTTTACCACGCAATTTTTCACGCGGTCAAATCGCGGCTGTCTACATGGGATTGCATAAACCAATGCAATCCTATGGCAGCGTGTACGAGTGGAAATTCTGCGGGAAATCTGGCTGTGAAATTTCCAGCCATGTGCATTCAGCCTTAAGCTGGCTTTCCCTTATACATGGACTTTTGTTGCCGTAGACTCACGGCAGACACATACATCTTGCAGTGGATCAGTATCATACAAGTCGGGGTGAGCGCATGTTGCTTATTTATTTTGCTTATTAAAATGATAGAATCTTTTTTCAATACAAATGCATAAATAAATGCAGCAGCCAAATGTGGGGGGTGCATCCCAAGCATCACAATATGCAGAGAAAATATTTACATAGACATTCAATGATAAAAATCTAGTAGTCATGTGCTGCTGTGCAGCACACGGGTCATAGAATCACACGCGGAGTGTAACCCGTCTTGGATCACGCAGCCACATACACATGCTTAGAATATACTTGTCTTCAGTTGTGCATAAGTACAACATGTTCTTTGGAAGTGCTTGTATTTCCGACTTTTCTATTCAAATTCTTCAGATTCTCAAGTGCCCGTTCTGCGGAGAACGTGATCTCTAATCCAGCTTTTGATTGCAGCCAGGATTCTACATGCATTTTGATCTTTACCGTTATTTCAGGGTCTTGTCAGAAAAATAAAAGAAATAGATTTCGTTTTATAGGAATTCCAGTTGACAATTCAATCAACATTGGCAGATATAAAAAAGAATCATTCAGCAGTCGTGCAGCAAAAAAGAAGTGTCTACAATAAACCAGGCATACAAATGAGGCATTTCTTAAAGAGTAGCACAACTCCCATTAACTCTGTACGAAAATAATTGGCGCACTGCGCCATTAACAAGTTGCGCTGAATGTTTGTTTGGCGGCTGCTTCATCTGTATATCAATGTTTTCCTTAATATACAAGCCATAAATGACCACTTCATACAATAACTATGACCTTTTGTGTTATTGAAGTGCATAGAAGAGCCAAAATACTAATTTCCGTGGAGGCAAAAATTCATGATTTTTTTCTTGTTACTACACAATGAAATATTGATTGAGCAGCTCTTCAGTCCCGAAAGCACATAGGTAAATTCACGGCGCACATCACAGAAACAGCTGCAAAAACACTCCGCATTTGGAAGGGGGCAGAACATGAGATTCAGGGAGCACATTAGGACAGAAGTATATTTGATAGGTTTAGCAGAACACCACCTCTGGACATATACCACTGCTAATACACAGTGAAAGCAGACTAACAGATGCCTCACCGATGCCAAAGGGATTGTGTTCTCTACAGTTCCCATTCCTCCTAAAAGTCAGTGGTGGTCTGAGAACGCAGACTTCACCAAAGTGATCTTCCCACATGAATCCATGACATTTTAACTATATTTTGTCCATTAATGTAGAAGCAAAACATGAAAGGCATTCGGCTCAGGCCTTTTGCTAAATGTATCATCAGTCACAGTGAAGCTGAACGCATCACCCAAATCATCAATTTTTCAGAAATGTACAAAAAAAAAATGCTAGTTTGTGATGGATATGGATTTATTTAGGAAAGTAAATACTGTGGTCATTGCTATAAACAATGTGTACCCTGTTTCTCCTGAAAATTGATGGCTGTGATTGGTTCTCGAGCACTGCTCAGCCAACCAATGCAGTTTTGAAGAACCAACGAGCGCTGCATTGATTGGGAGAGCAGTGTTCGAGAACCAATAACAGCCATCGCGTTGTGGAGGTAGTATTTATAAATTGGCTAATCAATGAGGTGGCTCAGCCAATTTATAAATCCCACCTCTACAACACGATGGCTGTGATTGGTTCAGCGAGCACTGCATTGATTGGCTGAGCAGCGTTCGAGAACCAATCACAGCCATTGCTTCCAGGAGGTGGGATTTATGAATCCCGTACCCGGGAAGCGATCATCAGTGGGCGGCCAAGGACTGCAGCAAGTGTGCTGAAGCTCCAAGGAGCAGCGGGAGGACCTGGACAGAGTCTCCAAGTTAAGTATGATAAGACATTTTACCCCCACTCACACCCAAATTAAGAGCTAGTGCCTCTTTTGAGGCAAAAATTAATATAAGACAGGGGCTTATTTTGGGGAAAACACGGTATGAGTACAAAGCATGTTTATTTTCCTTGTTTGCGGTGTACCGAAACGAATGAGCTGTACTGTATATGTAAGGTATATTTAAGGGTAGTTTCACACCTGCAATTGGAGTCCTTCTAAAACTGATCAGTTTTTAACTGAATGTGGACTGATAACAAACTGAAGCAGAACTGATGTATGCACGCAAATACGTATGCATGCATTTTTTGGAGTAGATTATTGGATATGCAGGTCATTGCCACTCCACGTGTTTCATTCTGGGAGGTCTGCCAGAGCTATTCCTCCAAGCCAGCACAATGCACACAATATACATTCCTTGCTGGTGGGTGGTGGCTGGGCTTCTCCCTCCTCTTCCTTGGGCTTCCTTTCCCTCCCTCTGAGATCATTTATTGTTTTGCTTTGCAGTGTACTGATAAAAGGGAAACACATAAGGCAGACAGAAACCCTACAGTTTGTTTCCCTCTGTCATTGACTTTAAGGTAAAAAACAAAGACGGAAAGGTGCTTTCCATTTTTTTCTGACGGGAACAATAACGCTGAAAGCTGCGCTTTTTTCTCCCTTCAGAAAAACTAAGAAGTATGTTTCTACCATCATAAATTGTGCCCATCAGATGATATCTGGAAGCTTCTACATCAGTAATAGAAACACAGAAGACTTGAGATATAAATTGGAGAATTCTATAACACCCAAAACAGGCTGAATACTCTTTCTGGGATATTGAGGTTGTCAATATAGTACCAAACTGGATGATTAGACATGGAAGTAAAACACAGAAAATATTGGTTCTAAGTATAATACTACCACAGAACAGATGAACATTTATTTTCCTGAAAATCTGAATATGTAAAAGAGCAACAACAAATGCTCATTCATCGAATGAGCTGCTTGATTATGCAAGGATAACAATGTTCTCTGGTTGGCTGTACATCATCCCTTGTGAATGAGATGTACAGGCAACCAATGACAGCATTGAAGGGATAAACAATTGAATGAAGCCGATCATCTGCTGTGTGTGAACACAGCAAACAAGTGCTGATTGATATTTATGTCTATTGGTGCTTACTACTGTGGGCTAATTCTCTGTCCCTATAAATGGACCCTTACTCTCAAGTCATAATAAATTGAAGGTTTTGCAATCAGCTATACAAATAAGTTGCTAAGAGCTGGACCCACTTGACTTACTTTTTCTTCTCACTTAAAGGAGTTGTGTAGGAATGCTACAAAATGGCTTTCACTTCTGCAGCCGCATAGCAACCAGTTCTAGAATGCTATAATCCATATGCAGAAGGAAGAGGAAAGAGCAGTGGACAGGGAGGCAGAGCCTAATGCAATAATGTTCTGAACAGTGTTGCATTAGGCATCACCCCCACCTCTCCTCCCTCCAGTCTACAAAGCATTCTCCCGTCTTAGAGGGTGCTGCCACAGCAGCCATTTTTGTGGCATTCCTATACAACTTTTTTAAGGGAGAAAAAAAATGTGCAGTTTAACTCTATGCTTAATTTCATGAGGCTTCACCTGTTTTATCTCCATCACATGGTATGTTGAGTTGTCTCATAAAGCTGTGAGCCAAGATGACTTCTTTAGCATGTTCTTCTTGAGCTCGAAGAATAAGGGCACCGAGAAGCTCAGAGTTGTTGGAAGTGCTTCTGTAATACAACATGTGAGCTAGTTCAAGTGAATGTGCTTTCCTTCTCTGAGCAAACATCTGTGAATGACAAATGTAACACGTTACTGCAGCTCCTAGCAGACTGTAAGGTATATTGTTAATGAGGATTCAAAAATGATAATGCCAGCAGTAATTACATTAAAATGTATTTTACTCATAGGAAAGAAAACTTTGGAACCCATTTCATAAAAAAAAAAATACATCATTTTTTACTTTGTGGGGGGAAAATATTCCTGTAGATTTCACAACACTGACATTACACAACAAATACGCAATGAGCAAGCCTGGCCACAATGTCATAAACAGTAGCACCACCGTTAGCAGCTACTGAACAGTTACTATAATTTATCCTTTCTTTCATGCAAGGAATTACAGCAGATTACTTGTAGAACTGTCATGGTGCAAAGAAGAGAAGTGGAAATTGAAAAAACTGTTGAAAATTTATTAAAGGGGTTCTGTAATTAAAAAACAAAAATTCTATACTCATCTATTCGTCCCCTGTCAGTCTACTTACCAAATCTTCCCCTCACTTATCTTCACCTGTCCCCTTGCAGTCCAGAGGGCACCTCACCTCCAGTCTCCTTCCTGCTAGCCAATGTACGTTAAGTCACTAAATCAGACTCTGGCAGAGACTGCTCATGTGCGCCATCTCTGCAGTAGATCAGCATTCCTTACTAGCCAGTGAACGCTACATCACAGGGACGTAACTTCACTGACCTGCAGGAAGAAGAATGCGAGGAATGCTAGCTTCATAACAAGAAGTGAGCTGACACGGAGACTGGTTAAGATCAGTGAGGAGAAGATGTGGTAAGGAGCATGCCCTTGGAGGAACAGGTGAGTATCAAATTTGTTTTTAATGACAAAACCCCTTTAAGGAAATTCCTAATGGGACACTCAATGATGACCATGTACTAGACAGCTGCCACACAAATGAGTCTCATGAAACAGCCTCACATACAGGTCTATTACACCACAAAAAGGTGGCTAAGACACTGCCAGGCACCTCTGATAAGCATCTCCAAGCTACGCTCAGGTTAGAGTTCATGACTGCAAAGGAAGAAAGTAGTTAAATATAAGGCCAGGAGAAAAGGTTAGACTACACATCCTGCAGGTGACGAGCTACAGAAGTAGATTCTTAACAGTAGAGGTCACTGATCGTGTGATGGATTTCTAATTAAAAACAAAACTGAGTGCTTCTTTAAAGGGGTTGTCCCGCGGCAGCAAGTGGGTCTATACACTTCTGTATGGCCATATTAATGCACTTTGTAATGTACATTGTGCATTAATTATGAGCCATACAGAAGTTATCAAAAGTTTTATACTTACCTGCTCCGTTGCTGGCGTCCTCGTCTCCATGGTGCCGACTAATTTTCGGCCTCTAATGGCCAAATTAGCCGCGCTTGCGCAGTCCGGGTCTTCTGCTGTCTTCAATGGGGCCGCTCGTGCAGAATGCCGGCTCCGTGTAGCTCCGCCCCGTCACGTGCCGATTCCAGCCAATCAGGAGGCTGGAATCGGCAATGGACCGCACAGAAGCCCTGCGGTCCACAGAGAGAGAGGATCCCGGCGGCCATCTTCAGCAGGTGAGTATGAAGACGCCGGACCGCCGGGATTCAGGTGAGCACTCTTCGGTTTGTTTTTTTAACCCCTGCATCGGGGTTGTCTCGCGCCGAACGGGGGGGGGGGGGGGGGTTAAAAAAAAAATACCCGTTTCGGCGCGGGACAACCCCTTTAAGTCTATGATTGGAATGTAATCAGTTTAGCTTCATCCTCTTACCTTCCAAGTACGAAATGTCATGAATCCAGCAAATAAAAACAGTAAGAAAGACGTTCCAATCTTCAAGTCTGTAAGGACCACCATTCCGACATTGACAAACAACATTCCTCCAGTCACCAACAGTATAGTGTTAATTAATGTGCGGTCAATACTTGAAGTTCGGACCTTTACCACAGGAAGAAGTTGCTCCAGCCCTTCTAGAGGGATGTCCTTGAAACACTTTAACACCATATGAGATTGTTTAGGGCGAGCTGCCATTATGACTCTCTTAAAATATCGCCTGTTCAAACAAGAAAATCATGAGTTAGGTTTCATATAAGAACAAATGTCTATATAATTGTGCTTGGAAATAAAACATTATAAACAAGTAAACATTCTAATTTGAGGTTCATTTTAATCAGAATGTGCTCCAATACAAGGTCCACAGTACATCACATACATTCTACTTCAATATCCATATATTATTCTATATTTACATTGTACATGATGAGCACCCAGAAACATGTCTTGCCTTTCTGTTGGGGTGCGAGGAGCTCTGGAGAACCATGAATCTTGAGGCTTGGAGCTTATCTGAAAGGCAAGAGGTCCTAATCTCTGTCCAAGAGCCCAGTAATGGATGTATTCATATTTGTCAAGATTTACATGCACCTAAAAAATAAATGACTGTAAAATATAAAGTCTGCAACAAGGAATGATGTCATAAAATGCCATCAAACCATGGATTAGTCATACGAATCCAAACAGCAATAGAAGGACGCCATCATTCGGTCTAGGTTTGCACTGGATGCTGTGCTATTCTTGCCATCACGATTAATGAAAATCCAGATGTAGGTGTTGAACACATGTGAAAACGGCCTTATAGTTTTGCAAATGCAAAGAGTTTGGGCCTACAAATTATACCAGTCAGTGATTATTGCTAGAGCTTACATACTAAAAAAAAAAAAAAACTGCTAAGGGTCGACCTATTAACTATGCACAAATACATCAGGGATCAAAACAGATATCTCTCCCACAATCTATTCATACCCAGGACTGTGACTGTAACAAGGGGGCGCACTCTGCGTCTAGAGGAAAGGTTTCTACACCAACATAGAAGGGGGTTCTTTACTGTAAGAGCAGTAAGACTATGGAACTCTCTGCCTGAGGACATGGTGATGGTGAAATTGATAAAAGAGTTTAAAAGGGACCTGGGTGCCTTTCTTGTGTATAATAATATTACATATTATAGTCACTAATTCCTTCAGAAGGGTTGGTGATCTGGGGATTATTCCGATTGCCAGATTGGAGTCAGGAAGGAATTTTTTCCCCTAAAATGAGGAAAAATTTACTTTTACTAGAGATGAGCGAGCATACTCGCTAAGGACAATTACTCGATCGAGCATTGTCCTTAGCGAGTACCTGCCCGCTCGGAAGAAAAGGTCCGGCTGCCGGCGCGGGTGAGAGGTGAGTTGCGGCAGTGAGCAGGGGGGAGCGAGAGATCTCCCCTCCGTTCCTCCCCGCTCTCCCCGCCTGCCACCGAACCTTTTCTTCCGAGAGGGCAGGTACTCGCTCTTGGAAATGCTCGATCGATTAATTGCCCTTAGCGAGTATGCTCGCTCATCTCTAACTTTTACCTCATTTTTTTTTTGCCTTCCTCTGGATCAACATTGCAGGATGATAGGTTGAACTGGATAGACGTATGCCTTTTTTTTGCCTTAAACACTAAGTTACAATGTTATATATTTCCACCAACGTTTTCTTATATACTAATTATTTTTAGGAATCAGTAGTAGGAAATTCTTATACAACTAATTAAATAGAAAAACCATATTGCAGTACTGCATGGCAAAAAAAGTTTGTTTTACAGTTTTTATATAGAGTATTTAAATAACGAAAACAGCAACAGGCGGTGCGGTGGCGTTTTCAAGGAAGGTTTTCAGATAGTTTAGAATGTAATGATTAGCTGTATTTTCACGAATACTGATTTGGCAGTGACACCAAATCTATTACCTGCACTCCATCTTGGGGATGATGCACTATTAGAGCATACGCCAAGGTATCCTCTGACAAAGTATTGAAATTTCCTTGATCCAAAATAGGCTTTAAATATTCTAGTACTTCTTTCTCCCTGGACAATTTCTCTGAGTATGAAAGTTCTGAAGTTTCCAACAGGGCATCACGGTCAGGGTTAATAGGGTCATATAAGACCTAAAAAAGACAAAAATATATAGCATTCATATGTGTATTTTATTACACAATCACGTGTTCCAATGCATTTCCATGTACATGATGAAAAGGACATACATAAAGGGAAACTAGTAAACAATCATCCCTTTTTGAATATAGAGGTATGTTTCTACCATCATAAATTGTGCTTTGTTAACCATCAGGCGATATCTGCAAGCTTCTACATCAGTAATAGAAACACTGAAGTTTGAGAATTCTATAACACAAAAACCATGCTGAATACTCCTCTCTGGGGTATTGAGTTTGTCAATATAGTACCAAACTAGAGGATTAGATGTGGAAGTAAAACCCAGAAAATATTGGTTCTAAGTATAATACTACCACAGAACAGATGAAGATGAGAAAGGGTGCTATATTTTGGCAGGTATAAGAAAGAATACTTACCTGAAGCTCCTGCAGGAAAGAGTGGTAGGGCTGCAGGAGAGAGACTTCCAGTTGTTTGACGAAAGCATGGAAGGACTGCTTTTCAATCTCATTGGATGAGTGGAACTCCTGTAATGTCAAAGTAGTCAGCTGTGATTAGGCAATAAACTATCTGGACAAAAATTGCCGAATTCAGACCTCCACCAATCTGACATGGATGGTCTATCTTAAGGAATTAGCCATCAGTATCATAGTCCTATGACACTGTTACACTATGCAAGGTTACTGCAGCTTTCTGTATAGCTTGACCACTCAACCTATACCTATCATAGGCACAATCAGACATACTGATCACATTTATCAATGCAATTGTGCTGGGAAATGGAAATTGGGAGAAAAGTCTGAAAAAATAAAAAAATAAATTATTAAGCAACTTGCCACAAAAGTAGGGTTTTGTTTTAAAGGCAAAAGCTGATAGTGAAATAAAATTAAGAAGAAGAAAAAAAAAAATCAAAAACGATGAGATTCATTATGGCCACAAAAGGCAAATAGAGAGACAAGCCAAATAATACACATGGCCTTTTGCACTGGCTAAGAGTAGGGCCAAAACAGGCGACTCCCCTTTATGATGTCCATAGGTCTTATTACACCCATATCAACAAGGTCTTTCGAAATCAGACAACTTTAAAAATCCAAACCAAGAGAATTTTGTTGCCTTCTTCCATCTGTTAGCTTTAAAATTTTCAAAAATAAGGAAGTAACTTTATGTGGCCATTTCAGGTCTTTTTTTGGGGACAAGTTGTACATTTTTGGGCAACATTTTCAAGTACATATAAGCTAACATTCCATTTATGAGAATACTTTCTTAGAATGGTAAGATGCATAAAAATGCAATCCCCTCCAGAGCTTTCAGCATAAAACTGCTAACTCTGATGATTGCAACCCCGGAGCTTAAGGTGACATGACAAAGGGAGACCCCCTCCTTTTGTTGGCACTATAATCAGTACTGATTGCAGATCCTACAGGGTTAAACAGCCAGGAGCACAGGTTTCAGATATGCTGAGTTTAATGTGGCTGTCAATCATAGCCACACTCTCTTTGATGATTATAGGGAATAATAGTACAGAAAGGGGTTAAAGCTTTAAAGCTAGCTGAATATCCAATATGATCTTATACAGTAAACCTCACCAGAAGACAACGCCTTTAAGAAACGCATCCTTATTCCGACCAGATGTTTCTATGATGAATTTTCCCCACTATTGTAGTCTATGGAAGCTGCCCCTCTAGAAGTGGACAACCCCTATTCTGGTCAACGACCACTTTTTGGTAGAAATGTTTCTGTGGAAACCTGAAGAAGCCTTTAATCATCTGGCTATGGGTTTGTATCACCAGAGCAGAGCAAGGAAGGAGACTACTGTGCAACATCAGGGGAAGAAGCTGCCTGCATCATTGGAGCAAAGAGAGCAAGAAGAGGAGCATCCGCAGTACCAACGAGCGTTAGAGGAGAGGACGGAAGTTGTTGAAGATAGAAAGGGAGCCACCTACATCATTACTGAACAGCCCATGCCAATGCTGAGCAGGGAGCCTGCAGGCTGTAACTAGAGTCAATGTTAGCACTGCGGGGAGATATGAAGAGTGGATCCTGGTTGGGAATCAGAAATGAGAGGGGAGCCATGCGGAATACTGTACAAGTTTGCTGAGTGTATTGAACAATTTAACTAACATTCCATATACTTTTTCTTTGAGAGGACCAAAAAAAAATTTCTGTGCAATTGTGGGTGTTGGTTAAAAGAGATTTCACGGCATATAAAAAAAATATGAGTAAAGGCCCATTTACACGGAACGATGATTGCTCAAAATTCGCTCAAACGACAGTTTCAGTGACAGTTTTGAGCGATCATCTTTGCATAACTTTAATTAGCTACTAAAGAGTTAATGCAGGCGGAGCGTAATACTGCCGTGATAGCTCAGAGAACAATGCAGCTGTTTTATATATGCAAACAGCTGCTTTGCTCTCAGCGCTTTCAGCTGGTGTCTTGCTGAGAATTGCCAGCGGGATACCAGCTGAAAAAATGCTGTCAGCACCACCCGCTGAGATATCAGCATGCAGTGTTAATAAGGCTCATCGCTCATTTCTAGCTGGCTAAAAATGAGTGATGGACGAACAGTGCATGATGGCCGCATGTTTAGACGCAAAAGACGACTTTTGAGCGAATTCTGAGCGATAATCGTTGTGTCTAAATGGGCCTTTAATCAATATGTACAAGCAGCAAAATAATCACTTACTGACCTGGGATAAATGCTCCACAAGCTGATTTGTAGAAAATGGGATATATCTCTCTTGATACTGTGCAGTCCAGTCCTTGGGTTCACTTGGCTTCCACATTTTTTTGTATTCTGCCATTTTAGCAGAAAGTGAGCCCATTGTACGAGTTAATGAATTCCTCACCCCAATCCCAGTTCTGAGAGCCCCCAAGGCTACGTACATCATGCTGCAGGCCAAAAATGTCCCTAGGTAAAAAAAAAGCAAAAAGTTATCTTGAGGAACAAATTATCAGCGAAGGCTATGTGATGTCCTACTGTTGGTCTATAGAGAACAGTAAACATAGGAGTAATGACTGTAAGGCCTCCCTCGCACGGATGTTTTTTACCGCAATTGGTGCAGCGCTTTCAGCACCAAGCTAACTGCGGTATAACGCTCACATTTAGGACCGCTCAGAAAGCCGCTCAATCGCAATTCTTTTCAGTGCCGTGATTTTCGAGTGGTGTCTGTTCTATTTTGGAGCGTTTAGTGCTTCTCATCAGTGATGAGGAGTGCTAAAATCCGTCTGCGGACGAAAACTAAAGTAAAATGTGGCGAAGCGACGCGATTTAAGTCGCAGCGCTTACTGCAACGCCTGTGTGAGGGAGGCCTTAGGCCTCATGTCCACGGGGAAAATCAGATCCGCTGCAGATTCTACATGTAGAATCTGCAGCGGGTCCCTCCTGCCCCGCGGACATGAGCGCTGAAAATAGAAATTTAAAAGCATTTACCTTTCCGTAGCGGGCGGCGAAGGTCAGCTGTTCCTCACGGCCGGATCTTCATTTTCGGCCGGCGGATGAATTCCTGACGCCGGCGGCACGTCGCCGGCACGTCGTCGACGTGCCGCGCGCATGCGCCGGGCACATCCGCCGAGCCGAAGCAAGGGAGATGCGGCCGTGAGGAAGAGCAGAGCTTCGCGGTCCGCTGCGGGTGAGTAAATGCTTTTAATTCCTATTTTAGGTCTCCCGCTGATCCGGACGGCTTCCATAGGCTTCAATAGAAGCCCGCGGGAGCCGTCCCCGCGGGAGACCCGCATGAAAATGGAGCATGGTCCAGATTTTTTCATGCTCCATTTTTTTTTAAATGCCTTTTATTGACGATCCGCGGGTATTTATCTACCCGCGGGTGGTCAATGCATCCCTATGGGGTGCGGATCCGCGCGCGGGAGATCCGCTGCGGATTTTAAATCACATTTTGCCCGTGGACATGAGCCCTTAGAGTGTTGGGTCAAAAACATAGATTCAAATTAGAATGAATCTTAACCATGCAAGAAGCAAATGTAAAACAGTTTTCTCACCTGGAGAGATCGGCCTCTGTTCTCAGATACAGCATTACACAGAATATATGATACCCTTATGCAGTTCTTACATAGTTAGCATGGTTGAAAAGACATAAGACCTACACTGATTGGCCGCTGTATTAGAGAGGCTCATCTAATAGCATGCTAGACCTCCTATGACCTGCAAAACTGCAGTAATTCATTACTGCATCCAACCTCAGATTAGAGGACCTAGGTTGTGCCAAGAGAACATTCCTCACACCATTGCTTCACCTCCACCAGCCCGAAAGGTTGGCACCTGTAGGAAGAGTTCTTTGATTCTTGCTGCTTGCACCAAATTCTGATCCTCCTATCAGCCTTGTGCAACACAAATCTGGGCTCATTAGACCAGAGGATGTTTCTCTACTGTTTAGTGATGGATGCAGATTCACACTGAAACTGATCCACAGATAACTTGTTCACTTGATTTTATGTTACACTTTGGGGAGGGTCACATGTCTAATTTGCATACAGGGAAGGGCCAATCACGGAAATACTTCTAAAGTGCTCATTCAGTATATAAACAATTCATGGGAGTCGATGTGGTTGGACAGAAAGAGTAGGGGAAAACTTTAGAACTTTGTTTCTCTTATCGGTCCAAAGAAAGGTAAAAACTATGAGCAAATCTGCCATAACAAAGAAAGATTCCCGATCCTAAGAAGCGATCAGAGCGGATCAGCATTCACACAAGCATCCTATACATTTCCAGAAGCATTGATATTATTTCGATCTAAGAAGTAATCTCAGCCTTTGCTGAAGCCATCGCCTGTGACTGCTGTGACTATTCCATAGATGCACACCTCTCATGGTAAAGTCACCTTGTCCCCTCGAAAAGCAGAACCTTGGCCCAGTTTTTATTTTCCATGGGGACAATTCGATATTAACAAACAATGACACCCCACCCCAAAACAAATTCTAATGTCACTATTAAAAGGGGTCTAGTTCTCTGGTAAAAGTTTCCCATATATCCGTTCCTGAAATCTTACATGTCTCAGTAATTGGATGGCTATGATCAATATCTTATAATGTATCCTGACGGAGCTTTATGGTAGGACAAACCTTTTACATTTTATTTAAAAGTATAAAAAAAACTATTATCTCAAATGTGAAAGCATGATGGGGATTTTAAAGTGGCTGTACCACAAGTAAATGACATTACTGACCTCTTTATGAAGAGCCATAAGTGGTTTTAAGGCAGACAGTAAGGGACCTTCTGCTAGGCTATCGTAAAAACCCAGCAGCCTAGTTTAAGGCCGACACAGAAGCCTACTGACAGCTGGATAAAGCTCATAGAGACTCTGACAACTACTCTGGGCCCTGTAAAGTAAGATTATGGGCTGAACGTAACTGACCCGCTGAGTCGGGGAAAGTAAGTTTTATACTTGCCTTCTTCAATGTTCCCTCCCCTGTTGTCAGTGCTCAAACCCTCCGCTGAACGCATTCAGGGTGCTTAGAATGGGAGGACTACTTAGAGCATGCCCTGTAGTTCGCTCAGTGTATTCCATGACCAGTTTAAGCAATGACAATGGGAGAACGGTGGGGAAGGCAAGTATAAAACTTACTCCACCGGACTCAATAAGTTAGTTACTTTCAGCCCATAAGCTTAGCTCAAAGCAGCTGGCAGCCTCTGAAGGAAAAAACTAAATAAAAAAAAAAAACAATACATTTTATTTTACAGAAAAAATTATTGATCCACACCTTAGGAATCGACTCACTCGTAATGACCTCATATTATAAACATTATCTTGCACGGTTAACCGTGTTAAAAAAATGGCTAGAATTGTTATTTTTCATCCATTCACCTCCCAAAAAGCTAAAGAAAAAGCGATCAAAAAGTCACATGTACTCCAAAATGGTACCAATGGAAACGACAGTTCGTCCAGCAATAAACAAGACATCACACAGCTTAGTTTGTAAAAAAAATAAAATATTATAGGTAGAGATGAGCGAACGTACTCGGATAGGCACTACTCGTCCGAGTAATGTTCCTTATCCGAGTACCGCTGTACTCGTGCTCAAAGATTCGGGGCGCTCCGCTGCTGACAGGTGAGTCGGAGCGGGGAGCGGGGCAGAGCGGCCGGGAGAGAAGGAGAGAAAGATCTCCCCTCCGTTCCTCCCCGCTCTCCCCTGCAGCTCCCCGCTCCGCAGCGCGTCCCGAATCTTTGAGCACGAGCACAGCGGTACTCGGATAAGGCACATTACTCGGACGAGTAGTGCTTATCCGAGTACGTTCGCTCATCTCTAATTATAGGCCGTAAAATAAAGTGATACAAACTAAAACACAAACATTAAAAAAAAAAAAAGGTTTCATTGTGTAAAGCAAAAAATAAAACAATACTAATTTAGTAACAGTGCAATTGTACTGACAAAGAATAAAGGTAACAGGCTATGTAACAAACACAGCAAGCGCTGTAAAAAGACAAAGTTATGTGTTTGTTTATCTGCCTCCTAAAAAAAGCTATTTAGGCCTCATGTCCACGGCTAAATTGTCATTTAAAATCCGCACCGTGATCCGCGCCCCATAGGGATGCTTTGGACACCCGCAGGTAGTTAAATACCTGCGGATGTCATTTTCCCCTGAGGCGGGGATTGCGTGTGCAGGAAAACACCCGCAGCATGCTCCATTTAGGTGCGGGTCTCCCGCGGGGACGGCTTCTGCAGGCTTCTATTGAAGCCTATGGAAGCCGTCTGGATCCGCGGCACACCCGCACTTGAACTTCTGCTCTCCGGCGCGGGAGAGCAGGAGTTGAAAAAAAAAACTAAGTGCCTGGCGTATGCACGTGCCACGCTGCCGGTGTGCCGAGCACATCCGCCGGGCCGAAGAAAGAAGATCAGCAGCGTCCGGACAGGTAAGTTTAATCTTCTTTTTAGCCTTATGTCCGCGGGAAAGGAGGGACCCGCTGCGGGATTCTGCATGAAGAATCCGCGGCGGGCCTGATTTTCCCCCTGGACATGAGGCCTTAGGCCTCAAGCACACGGGTGGGTCAGATTCCGGCCCTGGCAGCAGCAGCGTTCTTTTTCTTCGTCTCTACTGCTGATGGTCCACACGGCTCGCCTTCGGACATACACAGTACAGATTTTTTTTTTTTGTTTAAACTCTTGCTTTTCCCTTGTCATCACGAGGCAATGTCAACTGCAGAAAGGCCGCGGATCAGGCAACTTCCATTGACTTCAATGGAAGCCATCCGCGCAACCATGTAGCATGCTGCAATTTTATCTCCGTGAGTGGAAACTGCTTTCACCTCCGTGAGCGCAATTGGTTTCCGCTCGAGTGCAGGAAGAATCAGTTCTCCATTGCATGCTAGGGACGGTATTTGCTGCAGAGGCGGACACCTGTCCCGGATTCCGCAAGAAAATCCGCCCGTGTGCGTGAGGCCAAAAGGTGATCAAAAAGATGCGTGCACCCCACAATGGTGACAATGGAAACTACAACTCATCCTGCAAAAAACGAGACCTTGCACATTTCATTTGGGAGAAAAACATAAACATTATGGGTCTTTGAATGCAGAGATGTTAATTCATTGATTTTGTTCTAAAACGTAGTTTTATTGTAGAATAGTAACAAAAAAGATACAAACATTTCGAATCCCTATAATCTACATGCAAAATAAAAAAATAAAAATCACAGCAATATGGCATCTGTGGTCGGTGCAATATTGTTGCATTTTCTCGCAGCAATTTTGTGTTGCTACAAAGTCGCACAACTTCATAGCGCTGTTTTGCAGGGACTTTTTGAGTGAAGGCTTCAAATATAAACCCCTCCACCGAAAATAAGCCCTAGCTGCAGAAAAGAAAAACCCACAACAAATACATCACCTAAGAAGTGCTGTCAGCTCCGCCGCGTCTTCTCCCCGATGCTCAGCACTGGTCTTCAGGCATCTCTTCCTGGACAGTGATTACAAAATCTCTGCCTCCAGGAAGTGTTGCCTCTGATTGGCTCTCGAGCACTGCTGCTCAGCCAATCAGAGCCGCGGTGCCCGATGAACCAATCATAGCCATTCATCGAGCGCTGGCTAAACATCGCAAATCACGTAATATTTAGCAACCCTCGTTGCGTGGAAGAATCAACACTCTTTTCCCAGGATTTTTGAGCTTCAGCGCTGCTTTTTTTCCTCGCAAAAACATCACTGCCACTTGTGATTTTCTTGTGCGTCTTTTAGCGCAAAAGTCAATAGGACGTTCTACTGTTAAAAACGCATCGCACAAAAGTTTGTGCTTTGTGATGCAATAAAAAGGAGGCTCCGTAGGGAAACATGGGAGATTAAAAAAAAACGCAAAGTGCAGAAAAATCGTACATACCGTTAATTTTTTTTTAGCGCAACATCACATGAGTGAAAACATCGCAAATGTGAAGAGAACCATTCAAAATCATTGGTTTCATAATTCTTTTGAGTGATGCTGCTCTGCGCCATTTTCCTGAACAGGGGGTGTGGCTTGCTTGCCATGCTGCAGACCAACAAATTCATGTAGAATGTATGCCAGCAACTGACACAAATTACACCGGAAATGTACGCCAGCTTCCAGCTGACCCGCTCTGTCTCTGGACAGAGCCAAACAGCGCTGTGACTATAATAGACTCGGTCTGCTTTCCGCCCCGCTTCCGGTATTTTAAGCCAGATCTGCGATGGGACGTTTCGGAGGTTCCGACATAGATGTGAGCCCGGCCTTAAGGCTCCCATCTACGGCACGCTAGGATTTTTCATGCAGATATTCACAGCAAGTCGACGTTAAAAGGATTTTTTATTGCTTGCGAAAGATCGCATATTGCGTTTTTTTCCCCGCGCGGCTCATCCACAACCCCACCTCCCTAATTGATTTTGACCTGCAAATCTGCAGTGAATCCGCAAATGTTTTTGCGGATGCACTGCGGATCCTAAACTCCCATAGAGATTAATGGAGCCCAATCCGCGTGTGATCTGCAATAAAATGGAGCATGCTGCAATTTATATCCGCAAATATTTTATAATTAGAGATGAGCGAGTATTGTCCTTAGCGAGTACCTGCCCGCTCGGAAGAAAATGTTTTGAGTGCCGGCGGGGAGTGACGGGGGAGAGCAGGGGGGAACGAAGGAGTGATCTCTCTCTCCCTCCCCCCCCCTCCCCGCTGCTCACTCCCGCAACTCACCGCTCACCCGCGCCGACAGACGAATCTTTTCTTCCGAGCGGGCAGGTACTCGCTAAGGACAATACTCGCTTGAGCAATTGTCCTTAGTGAGTATGCTCCCTCATCTCTATTTATAATCAAATCCACAGGTGTTAAATGCGCCGCTCCCACGAATTATAAAAAGGACGCCGCGTCTTACTCGCTGCGCGCCGTATGGTTTTCTCGGTAGTGGCGTCTCTTCAACCTTATTGGGCGGGCCCTACATGTTGAGTTTGCCGCCAACCAAAGCTCGCTGTGTAGTCCTCGCACGCTCATTGAAGTCAATGGGTCATGGTTGGATTTTTTTGCCATCGGTGGGTTGCAGCCATGGCAGCTCGCAGGGCACACCGTGCCCCCAATGATTACAGAACAAGTTGCTGTGTGATGCCACTCATACACGCCTTCCCAAAACCCCACACTCGTAGTCACAGCATTTTACCGTAATTTTGAGCGGCGGTTTTGGACGTGTGTCGCAGCATTTGGCAATGTTCTTTGTAACGCACCCCATTATTGTTACGGGTGATGAGGTGCGTTAAAAATGCAGACAAGAACTCGAAAATCAGCGCCTTAAAACGCCGCGTTCGAGCGCAGGTCTGCGACGCCACATTGGAACCAATGTTGTACCGCGATTAGCACAGCACTCGGGACGCCACAGTATGTGAGAGGCTAAATGTGCATGCAAGAAACATATACCGCCACCGCTAGAAGCGCGCCCGTCCTGGTATGTACGCCCCTGTGTGATGGCAGCCACCCCACAACACATACTGGGCAGCACCACTGCTTCCCTTGGGTCACCTGCCTGTAAACCCCCTTGCTAGCAGACACACCACATGACACAACACACTGTAAGGTTTAATGGCAACTCTCCGTTCTACTGCTCAGATTACATGGACGCCGGGACTCCGCAGCTGTGGCGAGCGGGAGGCTGCAGCTCTTCACAAGCTTCCTCCGCTCACCCACACTGCAGCGGGCAGCCATAAAGCGGCGTCCACAGTAACATATAGCCGTCTATATGCAGGCAGCCGCGAGCTGTCGTAACGACGTCACCCCCTCCCCCCTATAACTAAAAGCGCTAACCTCTGGGCAAGCAGAGCTGACATTGAGATCCCGGGCATGCGCAGTAACAGCCTCACACGCCTGCAACGTCATTTTAACGCGAGGTCATGACGCTCAAGGGGGAGAACGTATCACACTGCGCATGTCTGAAATTTCCCGCGCTTAACTATTTTTTTTTTTATCGAGGCTGCAATATATGTGGGTGTAATGTACAGTGTAAACGTCGTTCAGACGCCCTTGCATACAAACATGGTTATTAAAAGTGGCTTAATGTATGAAAGTTATGTATATTATGGAAAGGTACAGGCAGTAGGAGGGAGAGTTGTTAGACTCTGTTTGTTGCCTATAGCAACCAATCACAGAGCAGCTTTCATTTTTCAAAGGCAGAGTATGGAATGTAAGCTGAGCTGTGATTGGTTGCTATGGGCAACAGGCAGTTTTCATTTTAGATAGCTTTATAAAGTTTCCTCTGTGTTTATTAAAGTAGTGCTCTGAGAGCCAGCATATTTACACCATTGAAATGCACGTATCCCCTATGTATTTCGACTTTTTTTGTGATCACTGCATATTTACAAAAGCAAAACGCAGGAAGATGGCGGAGATTTATTTTTCCTTCTTGTGTGCGCACTGAATACGTATGTATCATGCATATTCTAGATTAATCAAATCATTTCTATTGCAGTTATATTTTTGAATACAATTATCCCTATATTTCACAATATTTTTATATGCATATATATATATATATATATATATATATATATATATATATATATATATATATATATATATATATATATATAGCATATCATTACCCCACACAACAATACAATCAATTATAATTATATTTAAGAAAAAGAAAATAATGGAAAACATAGGCCTGGTCTCACATGAACGGATTTGAATGGCGGGGTTCCACGAGTCTTTGACCCACAGTAATACACGGTCCAATCAGATGCCTTGAATTACACAGTTCCGCTCACATTAGTGTGTCGGAATTGCGTAATCTACTCATGGAAAATAGAACGCAACATGTTCTATTTTACCGCGGATATCCGTGACATAGAGCCCATTTCGTATAGCTTGCGGGTATCGGCATTATCACTAAGTGACAGCGCCGGAAATCTAAACAAAAAATGTACTGCGAATGACCACCTGCGTAAGTTTGTGGTCATGTGCAGTACAAGTTTGCAGCCATATGCAAGGTCATGGCTCGGGCTAACAGCTGGAATCCGATTCTGCTTATGGCTGAATGGCTGCCTGTGATTGGCAGAGCGCTGTGACCAATCACAGGCAGCGCTCAGCTGTCAATCAATGTCTGAGCGCTGGCTGTGATTGGCTGAGCCCTCAGCCAATGACACCAGGGCTTTCTGGAGGCGGGGATTTTTCAATCCCCGACCTCCTGAACACAGAAGACAACTGCTGTGCCAGAAAGAAGAGCCACACGGCTCTTCTAGGTGAGTATATATATATATATATATATATACACACACAATTTTTTTTTTAACAGCTAGCCATGATTTTCAGAGAAGAGCTTATATTTTTTAAGTCCTTCCCTGAAAATCATCGCTGCAACCCAACTGCTTTCAATGGGACCATAGCAGTGCCGGCCCCATTGAAAGAAATGGGATAGCATCACAGACTTCTGTCACAGCTGTGACAGAGGATTTGTTTATCCCCACGGTCCCCGCTGGGATGAAGGAATCCTGTGCCATAGCTGTCACAGCTGTGTCAGAAGTCCGCTATGCACTCCCTATGTTTTCAATGGGGCTGAAGCTGCTGCCGCCCGCCCCATTGAAAACACTGAGCGTTACTCAGATTCTTTCTGTGCGCTGCGAGATTTTAGAAAAAAAAAACGCAAATCAGTATGAAACTTTTGAAAATCATTGGTTTCATAATGATCGCTCTCGCATCGCAAGAAAAAATATCGCTAGTGGGTAGAAGCAGAGGCATAACTTGAATCTTCTGGGCCCCAATGCAAAAGCGGTAACAGGGCCCCCAACAATAATGCTTTATTCATTGTACTAGGCTGCCTATATGGAGAAGAGAGGCCTTATGGGCCCCCTAAGGGCTCATGTCCACGGGCAAAATAAGAATTAAAATCCGCAGCGGATTTTAACTCTTCTCCTGCCCGCGGATCCGCACCCCATAGGGATGCATTGACCACCCTCGGGGTAGATAAATACCCGCGGATGGTCAATAAAAGGGATTTTTAAAAAAATGGAGCATGAAAAAATCTGGACCATGCTCCATTTTCATGCGGGTCTCCCGCGGGGACGGCTCCCGCGGGCTTCTATTGAAGCCTATGGAAGCCGTCCGGATCCGCGGGAGACCTAAAATAGGAATTTAAAAGAATTTACCCATCCGGAGCGGACCGGGAAGGTCTTCTCTTCCTCACGGCCGCATCTTTCTTGCTTCGGCTCGGCGGATGTGCCCGGCGCATGCGCGCGGCACGTCGGCGACGTGCCGCAGCCGTGACGAGTTCATCCGCCGGCCGAAAAAGAAGATCCGGCCGTGAGGAAGAGAAGACTTTCCCCGCCCGCTACGGATGGGTAAATTCTTTTAAATTCCTATTTTCAGCGCCCATGTCCGCGGGGCAGGAGGGACCCGCTGCAGATTCTACATGTAGAATCCGTAGCGGGCCTGATTTTCCCCGTGGACATGAGGCCTAAGGCTGTGACTGCAAAGCTATGCAGCCTGCCCTGCTGACTTGAGGACATGACAGACCCACTTAAAGTGTGTGTTCACAAGTTGTGCAAACACCGCCGTTCCACTGCTGAATTTCTGCAACGGATTTGCAAGTTTGATTAAGGCTAATTTCACATGGCTGAGTGCGATATTGGGCTAGAACATGCGATTTCCTTGCAGATGCAAGGCGTTTTTGAGAAGGAGTGATCCTCCTGCGCGTCTATTTGTGCCGGAAGATCGGCAAGTGTTTCCCATTGTTTTCAATGGGGAACCTCGCATTGCACTCACCTCACATGCCATGCAATGCTTCTACCGGCCCCATTGAAAACAATGGGCAATGCTTTCCGAGAGAACGCCGAAAGATTGGACATGCCATGATTTCTTCCTGCGCAAAGAAATAGCTCATGTATATGACACCATTCAAAAGAATGGGGTTCAGATTTGTGCATCCCGCAAAGCACAAATCTCGCACGATTTTCTCGGCCGTGTGAAATCGACCTAACAGTATAGTTACAGTAGAAAATACGATGCGTTTTTTTCTGCATTTAAACAGGAGTAGCGTAATGCCCCCTGTCCATGGACGTGATTCCATAGCCTTGCTATGGAAAGTGCCGCCCCCCTGTCCACGAGCGGAGAATCATTGCGATTCTCCGCTCGCGGACGAAAATTCGCAGCATGCAAGGAATTACCCCGATTCTCTGCAGTCAGCCTATCTATCAGATTAGGCTGACCTGCGTAGAACCGTCTACGGCTCCTGCTCCCAGGCGGCGGCTCCCGCGGCGGAGATCTGCCGCGGGATACCGCAACGCCTGTGGACAAGGGGGGGGGGGCTTAATCTCATTCACTTTAAAAGTAAACGTTTCCACCATGAAAAAAAACTAGCATTTACACACTGTTGTGGCATATTAACAGAATATGCCATAAATATTTAATAGCTGAAGGTCCCACCGCTTGGCAGCTCCTAACTTCTGTGTACCTGGATGGAGGGACCCATGCTTATAGCCAGCTCTCCAAGTATGCCCTGTCTGGTGGCCCTCTCACTAGACAGAGCCTTGAATTACTAAACGCTTCTTCCCTTGGTAGGGGGTCCTAGATATTGGGCATGTGGTTGTGCCATACATTTCTTTTGTGTGGAAAATCCCTTCATTGAAAAAACACTTTTTTTTGTTTGGAACTACATGGTAAACTGTACGTGAGCTATAGCTGTACTTTGAGTTTTGTAGTTTTGTTTCTCTGTTGTTGTATGTGGATCCATTACGTCAAGAGGATTCGAGAATGTTCCCACCTCCTCTGAACTGAACTGCGTTCTGAATTTGGAATTGGTCTTGGCATTAAAACGGGACTATTATGTTTTTGAAAATGATTTCTTCAGTCCATCCATATCACATAAAATGATCTGTATTGCTGACTTTGCTCTGATAAATTGCTACATTGTATTATATATTTTGTATTTATTGAGGACATATCACATTTTTAATAACAGGAAATTGGCACAAAAATATCCCAAAGTACTTGCATTCACATTGCACTAGGCCTCCTTCCCACGAACGGATTTACGCCGCGTAAATTCGCGGCAAAAATCCGCTGCGTTACCCCCTGCTATTAGGTTCTATTGAACCTAATAGCACAATACTCACGATGCGGAATTCCACCGCGGAATTTCGCACCGTGAAATCTCCCGTCCTCACCCGCAGCATGCTCTATTTGCCGCGGGTGTACGCGCGGACGGCTTCCATTGCAGTCAATGGAAGCCGTCCATTCACGCTATCTCCCGCTGTAACACAGCGGAAGATAGCGTGAAAACGCTTCCCCGCCTACCGCCGCCGCGTCATATGACGCGGCCGCCGCGTCACGTGACACGGCCGGCCGCGTCATGTGACGTGGTGGGCGTGTCACATGACGCGACGGCGGTGGGCGGGGAAGCGTCTTCACGCTATCTTCCGCTGGTAAGTATGGGGTCTCTGGGGGGCGCCGTGACGGGCTTCACTGCGGAATATTCCGCAGCGGAGCCCGTCACGCTCGTGTGAAGCCGGCCTAAGGCCTCTCTCACACAGGCGCTTTTAGCGGGATTAAAGCGGCGTTTTGAATGCTGCGTTAATTGCAGTATAATGCTACCATTGAAATTGGACTTCGCAGACACGTGTTAGATCGCAGCACTGGACGGCACTTTCCAGCGCCGCGATTCTCAAGTGCTGTCTGCTCTATCTTTGGCCATTTAGCGCACCTCATCACCCATCACAATGATGGGGTGCGCTAAAACACACTGTCAGCCACAGAGAGCTGTGGACAAAAGCAAAATTAAAATCGCAGCAAAGCGCCGCGATTTCAGTTGCGGCGCTTTGCTGCTTTCATATGTGAGAGGACCCTAAGGCCGGACAAACATGAACGGGTCGGATTCCACATGCATGATTCTGGATGTGTGCCTGGCCGGTCACCCTGCGTACTTGATTTCTATGCATTGCGGATGACTGCAGCTGCTTGCTGGCGGTCATGAGCAGTATAGTATTTTTTTCCTTGTACATCCTGCGCCGTCACTAAGCGAATGGACTGCAGGTCGGACATCTCCATTGACTACAATGGAGGCTGTCTGCGTGGAGTTGCTGCATGTTGCGATTTTTCTCCTGCTCACAGAATACACAATTTGTATCCGCAAGTGTGAAGGAAAAATTAAAAGTTCATGCCTTCCAATGCCTGCGTTTTGCCGTGTATCCTCCACCTGGACGGCGATTGTGGATTCTGGAATTATAATTCGTATGCAGCGTTCATACTGCTGCATGCCGCCATATCCACATACGCTATCTTGACGCGGAATACGCGCCAAGATAGAGCCTGTCCCTTTTTTTGCGCGTGTGAGATGCACTATTGCCAGTAATGTGAAGTTAGTTACAGCATATTATGTGCACAAAACCCATGCGTGCGATACATGGTAAAAAACACTAGTGTGAGAGTGGCCTAACACTCTATGCTGTGGGGGGGGTTACGGGAAGCTGCGCTTCCGAATGTTTGAAACTGCTTCTTTTTTTTAATCAAAATATCTGCAATCATTAAAGTGAACTTATCATTATTTTATGTTAAATAAATTGGTGATACATGTGAATATATGCAAATAAGGGAAAAGGAATAATGCCTCCACAGTGCCATCTATTGGAAGGCAGCATTCCTTCAAGCCAAAGTCAGACTCTTTATACAAGCCTTGTAACAATGACTGGGAATTAAAAGCAAAGCCAGACGCCATGCACATACAGCTGTTTCATGGTATTTGCCCTTAACCCTTTGCAATCCAATTTTGGATTCAGGGCTTCCTAGGGGGCTTTCTCTTTCTGCCATTATACAATGGCGCCATCTGCTGGCTAGAGCCAGTACTGCAGTATGGGACATGCTGGAGATGCCACCAACAACAAAGCGGCCAGTAATATACAGTACGAATACCCTGTCGGACATCTTCTGACAACGGAGCTGTACAGCCTTCAATCAGAATGTCTTCAGACGTCAGGCAGTAGATTGGAAAGGGTTAATCAGTGTAAGTATGAGTCTGGGTTTGGGGGTCAGAAACACCATCTTTTCTCCTTAGGGAGAGCACCTAGACAGTGAGTGAAGAAACTCAAAAGGCCATTCATGCTCCTCTGGGTGATATGCAAATTAGGGAGATGGAATAATACCCCCACAGTAAGGAGAAAAGATATGTGAATATATGAAACATTGCTATATATTTTATTAAAGGGAAGTGACATTTTTGCCTTCCCACAGTCTATAATTCCCCTTTACGGGTTGTAGGCACTACAGCAATACAGTCCATACAAAACAGTGTCAGTATTATTACCTCAGTGTGTTTGTGAGATTGCATGTTGTAAGAGGAGGGGGCGCCTGATCAGAGCACATGGAATCACACCAGCAACAGTCCATCTGCACAGTTAACAGAGAGAGAGAAAACATACTACAGAAATCAGAAGAGTCAAGGCAAAAGTCCCAAATATTCAGGTTTGGGTTCACTTCAGTGTTTTGTTATCCATTATTAAAGGAAAAAAAACGTGGCTATATAACTGATGCAAACGGTTTAATAAAAAATGAATCGTTCGTTTTTAGAGTTGAGCGAACATACTCTGCCGAGCTTGATGCTCATGCGAGTATTAGCGTACTCAATGGTGCTCGTTACTCGAACGAGCATCACGCTGTGTTCGACCCCGTCCCAGTTTTTGGCTCCTCCCCGCTGTGACATGCCTGTTTTGGTCCATCCCCGCCACGACTCAGCATGCGGGTCAATGGCCAATTTTTGTGGAGAGAGTGAGAGAGAGAGACCAAGAAGAAAAAAAAAGCTCGGGACCCGGCCTCCCACATACAAAAATGTTCGAGTCTCCCATTGCAGTCAATAGGGTTCGCTACTCAAGTAGAGCTCTCGAATTTTACGAAAAGCTCGACTCGAATAACGCAGACCCGAGCCTTTGGGTGCTCGCTCATCTCTAATAGTTTTCTTCTCCTTTGGTTAGACATTCATGGTGTACGATGTGACATCTAATGAGAAACTCATGTACATAGGAAATGATTTTATTAGTGTCGACACTTCGCTCAGAGGGACCCGTTCACAAATCTCTGAGTGGCTATTACATCACATAGGCCAAATGCATATGGACAGAAATTATGTAGCGGGATTTCCCACAGAATTTCCACCCGTGCCCGCTGCCATAGATTGCATTAGATTATGCAATCCCATGCAGACAGCCACAATTTGACCGCGTGAAATCTTGCATGGTAAACAAATCGCGGCATGTCCTATTTCTGTGTGAGCCTCGTAGAGGCCCGCAAAGAAACGTCGCAGCTGACACGCCGGCTCCGCTCTGCGCATGTGCTGGCACATAGCAGAGCAGGGAGATGCCAGGTGCAGGTGAGCTGTAGTGGTCACTGCAGGAGCACAGTGCGCATCCCACTGAGAGAATTCTCGCAGTGGGATCCGACCCGGCCGTCTTTTAGGCAAATACGTTTTGTAGCAAGGGAAGTTAATAAAGGTAAAGTTAGTATACAGTAGCTACATTTTATTTGGTAGATACATATGTAATAAACAGAACAATATATAATATGCTTCAGCCTTCGGGCTGATAACAGAGAAACAATAGCTTATATGTCCTCGTACCACATTATGATCAGTCTTTAACATATCCCTTTTTCTATCACATTCCTCAACTCAATGGAATGATTAGGTAGTTATGTCTTTTGCCCACGGCTGGATATTTCCTGCGGAATCCGCGGCGGGTCTCTGCACCGCGGATCCACAACAAATAGCGCGCATAGCATGCTATGGGAAATCGTTTCTTCCTCCACACTTGCGAAAACCAACTGCGGTTTCCGTAAGCGGAGGAAGAATGGCAGCATGCCCCATTTTTCCGCGGATTACACACGGTCGGCTTCCATTGAAGTCAATGGAGGCCATCCGACCGGCAACCCATCCGCCATGAACATGGCGGACAGGCCGCGGATAGCGCGTCGTCATCTAGCGATGGTGAGGGGAAAAACATTTTTGAAAAAAATCAGTACTGCGCATGTGCGATGGCGAGTCGCCCAGTCCCTCCGCAGTACAGATTACCCAGTGTACACGAAGATGCCATTGTTGGCAAAGCCGGATGCCGAATGTGGGATCTGGCTCTGCAGTGTGCAGGGGCCTAAGTGTTTTGTGGAAAGGCTATAGGCAGGCTAGCATCAACACCTGACAAGTGCCAGTACACAGTACTAGTCAGTATTTGCAGATCAGCAGGAGAAACTACATTGGACAGTGCTGCTTCTTTTTCGTCATGTGTGCTTTATGCTGCACATCAGTTGGAGGAGCAGCCTGACATATTAAGTACAGTCTGGAGATGCCTCTCACTGAGTCCTTCCTGGGGCACATATATTAACAGTGAGCCACAGGCTGCAGTGTTGTCTATAAGACATTTTGTCTGTGCTTTTATATATAGGTTCCTATATAAGGGCATTTTTAGAGCTATACTCACCAGTTGTGCGGTACCAGATGGCGTCACATTAGCCTCTAACAATACCTTGTATAGACGACTCTTCCATTGGAATATTCCACAATCACAGGATCCACATGAACCACGTCCATCTTCAAGTCTCAAGAATGACATAAATCAAAGAGTATATATAAAAATGTGAGGACAGGTGCTCATACAGCATGTACTTGTGAATAATATGGTTTTGGGATAGATAATCCCATTACATTTGCAGGGGAAAAAATAAAGCCCCACCCACCATTATCAGTGAGAAGGCCCAGCAGACCAATCAAGGGTACTTGAACTTGTATTACTAAGCTGCAAATAACACATTTCGGGGGTCTACAAGCAGGTGTTACCTTCTTCAGGAAAATACAGTACAATGGATGTTACATACAAGAGGACAAGAATAATTATCACACTTCCTGGCTCCCACAGGCAAGTTTGACCTATTTCTCTTACCAGGCTGGGAGCCAGAAATAGGTCGTCTGCCTGACTTATCTGTTCATGGTCAAATTCTGCCTGCCTTGACTCAAGCTTCATCTGACTACGATTCCTGTCTGCTGCCTTGGTACCAAAACTTGGTTACTTCAGCGCTAGCCTCTGCTTATGTGGGGGTAGCAACTTGGGAATTTCTCTGTGGTAAAATCCATACTTCTGCAAGGAAGATGAGTTAAAAAAAGTGTTCAATACTCAAAATTCTATTTTCAAGTATTTGGTTATGCCCTTTGGACTCAGTAATATCTTCTGTTTCCAGAATTTGTCATAAAATTGTAGATCAAAAGCTACTAATTAATTTGCAAAAGTCATCAACTATACTCAACCGGCCCATCTGCAGGGGCTTAAAAACATCCAGCGTTTACTTGGAATTTCTAAACTAGCAGTGATAGTTTATTCCACACTGCTGCTCTCCAATAGAGGCCATCACCACCCTCACAAGAAAAAAGATCAAACCAAAAATTAGACTCCAGAGGCAGAATTGGCTTCTTCAGAAGATAAAATATGCCTGATCTTCTGCCACAGTCTTTTATTCTCCTGATTCAGCCCTTCTTTGTTGAGGGAAACCCTTCTTCTGTTGGTGTTGGAACCCTACTCTCCGAAAAAGGCAAAAAAAAGGGAAGCCTCACTCTTGATGCTTCTTTTTCAAGGCCTTTTTTTCTGTAGAGAAAGATTACAATATTTGTGATACTGAACTCCTTGCCAGTGAACTTGTGAATAGTGGAGGCACTTGTTGGGAAGGGTGGGCTCCTCCAGTGATACTTTATACCACACGCCAAAATGTGCTCTATTTAAACACTGCATAGTAACTGAATCCCCAACAAGCACATTGGTCCTTTTTCTTCCCTAGATTCAATCTCGTCCTGCACTACCGACCAGCAGGTAAAAATGTGAAGGTGAAAGTCCTTTCTCTATCTTTTGACCCTAAGTATGAAACTCTTGACCCATTTACAATCAAACCAAGCCAAATTCTTGCCAAAGCACCAATCTTAAACATATTTCTCTTTACAAAATTTTTGTTCCTCTATGATTTGGAGTATGGATACATTCTTGGGGAATATTTTTCCAAACCGGCAGGTCATACTGACAGATGGAAAAGTTTGAATCTCTTCTTACACACCTACTGGGGGCCTTTTCTGGCTAAGGATGTACATGACTTTATAAGCAGCCTTTTTTAATACAAATCATTTTCTTTCACATCGGTTTCAATAATTTATTGTAAACCATAGGAACGTTTCAGACTACTTGTCCTTCATCAGTGCAATTGGGTGAGACTCTCCATTCTCTGGCTGAGAATGACACCTTATGCCCCATAGTTTTCGTAATGACGCCCCAACCTATATTTCTCGACCCTATGACACAGTGGGTCTGAAAAATTGAGATTTTTATATACATTCTAGTGACAAAAGTTCCATAAAGACTGGATATGATTGGTTGTTACCCCTTGGCTAATTTGTCCTGGAATGACCCCTTATAGAGTTTGAAGCATCCAGTGTGCACTTGCAGAAGTTACATGAAATTGAGCCTCTGAGATGCCAATATAGTTGGAAACACATTCAATTTCACTGCAGTTCCTTAGGATATATGTCAACAAGTAGAGCATCTGACAGTTGTTTTTAAATGGTGTGTGGTTTAGATGACATCAGGGGGTCAAGGTTGTGTGTGTACTATTCTTGTGTGAATGTGTTATGTGCTACGGTAATGGTATTCCTTGACAAGATTTTATGTACTTGTCTGCAGGCTGTGGGGATTTCACAAGTCCCCGGGATAATTATTATGTCATTTTCAATTCCAATTCAACAAAGCATAAAATACCTATATATTAATAAATCAAATGTAAGAAAAGTAGTCAAAATTCAACTTTTTTTTTTTGCTTTTTTTCTCTAGTTCGTTATGGTACAGTAGCTGTTTTTGCAAAGTGACAACAATAAGTCAAACCATTGTGGTTAAAAGCTTTAAATTAGCTTCCTGGTAAATTAACACTTTTTTTTACTGATAGAATACGTGACAAGATGACAGATTGTTTTCAGTTTCTGAGGTGCTAATTCAAAAGTGACAACCAAATTAGCTGCACTTCCTGTTAATGTCAGTTTTTCAAAAATTGCTGCTGCAACTAAATAGAAAAATGCTAATAGCTCTGCAAGTAAAACACAAAACATCGCTTGCTGCTCTAGCTTCTAATTTAATAATGTACGGTGCTCCTATGTCTTGGCCTAAAGTCCTTCGACCCCTTCTTGCTGCAGACAGTTTTGGTTTCCTGATGAAGTCCCATTTTTCAAATCTCACATGTGTCACTTTAAGTGGTAATACCTTTGGAATGCTTTTACTCATCCAAGTGATTCTGATATTGTTTTTCATAACAAATTGTACTTTATGTTAATGGTCAATTTTTGTTTCATGTTCATTTATTAAGAAATCCTAAATTAATAGAATATTTTTGAAAATTTACAATTTCAATTTTTGATTTCTTTTTTTACTGGTTATGAAACAGATACCACGCAAAATATTTAATAATTACCATTTACCATACAGTTGGTCCAGAAGGTCTTTACTTTTTTTTTAAACATTTTGTTATGTTGTGGCCCCATCATTCTGGACTTAATACCCCATAGTGACAAAGTGAGGACAGAATGTTAGAAATCTTTGTAAATGCTTAAAAAATTAAAAACTAACATTTTGCATTGACATAAGTATTCAGACCCTTTAGTATGACACTTGAAATTCAGCTCTAGGGCCTCCTATTCCTCTTGATCCTCTTTGATTGGAGTCACCTGTGGTAAATTCAGTTGATTGGACACAATTTTTAAAGACACATCCTTGTCTGTATAAGGTCTCAAAGCGCATAATTCATATCAGAGCCCAAACAAAGCCATAAGGAGGAAATAAATACATTAAGAGCTCAGAGACAGAATTGTGTGGAGACACAGATCTGGAGAAGACTACAAACCATTTTTGCTACACTGAAAGTTCTCAAGAGCACAGTGGCTAATACTTAAATGGAAGAAATTTGGAACAGCCAGGAATCTTCCTAGAGCTGGCTGACCCCGTAAACCAAGTAATCGGCTGATAGGGCCTTGTAGGTTATTTTTTTGAACCTCAGAAACCTTAGAAGTTTAGAGGAAATTTTTCTACTTTTGAAAAGAATATCTAAGACCTACTGTATGTTCTAAAGGACAAATTTAGGTCTGATGTGACTTTGAGGAATTTATATATCAGAAACCCCTATAAATCACCCCAATTTAAATACTGATCCCACCACAGCCTTTGCTATAAGCTAAAAGCCACAGTTGGGTTCCCTTAAAAAACAGCCTTTATTGATATGTATTAAAATATATAATAATAACAATGAATTAAAAAATCAAAGTCTCAATATAGTGTGAATGAGTGTAATATATTAGACTAAACCATATGGCTGCCTGCACACGGGCGGAAATTCCGCGGCGTGATTTCCTGCGGAGTTTCCGCCGCTGGAAGCCTGCATAGGGTTGCGTTAACAAATGCAATCCTATGCAGACGGCTGCGATTTGGCCGCGCGAAATATCGCGCAGCAAACAGATCACGGCATGCTCTCTTTCTGTGCAGGGCTCTGCGAGCCCCGCACAGAAATGTCACTCATCCGCCGCCGGCTGCGGTCTGCGCATGCGCCAACTGCGCGGCAAGCCGGCACATCCAACAGCCGGAGCCGGTGGGCGCGGGTGAGTACGCGCTGGTCCCTGCAGGCGCTCGGGTCGGGTCCTTCGGTGAGAATCCTCGCTGCCGGATCCGACCCGCCCGTCTGCAGGCGGCCTAAGGCAGACATTATCCTGCCTTGCTAATTATACACAAACATCAGGGTCACAACTGTAACACTTGCTGCAAATGGTGCGCCCTACCATGCAGTAATACAGTGCTATATACTGAGGTTCAGCAAGTGATTAGATCCCTGCATAAACTGGTAGCATGTATGATAAGAGTGAAATAAGCTTAGCAGGATATACTACATGAGGCTCTGTGCTAAAAGACCAACTCCCCCAACATGTTTCACCAGAACTCTGACGTCATCAGGGGTATAGGATCTATAGTTGAAGCCTGGCTTTTGACAGGAAATAATAAAGGTGGAGAGCGGGCTCACTAGGATCCATGCGCGCAAGGAAATGGCATAAGGTCATAATGACTGAGCCAATAGGACTTGGGATTCTTTCTCTGACATCCTGCTATCATAACCAAGCACAGCAAATGTTTGCGACAGCCAATGGAGCGGCATCTAAGAAATAGCATCACAATAGCGCTCAATGATCAGACCAAGAATATGTATGGTCTTTGCTTTGCTCGCCTATTGTCTCTGGGCTTTGCCTTTTTGCCTCTAGATCTGTCTACAGCCTTTGTATGGCTCTGCCTATGACCTTTTATGTGTCTGCCTACGGCCTGAAAGCCTTTGTTGGTTCTCCCTATAGCCTTTGTTGTCTCTTATAATAGCCCTTGATGGCTCTTGCTATAGGATAATAGCACTGGATGGCTCTGCCTAAAGCAAACGGTCCTGGTTGGCTCTGTCTATAGCATAATGGCACTGGATAGCTCTGTCTATAGTATAATAGCCCTGGTTGGCTCTACCTATAGCATATTAGCCCTGGTTATGGCTCTATATATAGCAAAATCGCCTTTATGGATTTGTGTAATAGCCTTATAGCTTTACCTACTTGCATTTCGGCTCTGCCTGATAACTTTAATGGCTCTGTCTATTGCCTGATAGCCTTTATGGCTCTGCCTATAGCTTTACAGCTCTGCTTGTAGCCTGATAGCCTTTACGGCTTTTCCTACAGCTTGATAGCCTTACTGCTTTGCCTGTAGCTTGATAGCCTTTAGGGCTTTGTCTATAGCCTTACAACTCCGCCTGGTGGCCTTTGTGGCTTTGCCCAAAGCCTGATAGTCTTATGGCTCTGTCTTTAATCTGATGGCCTTCATGGCTTTGCCTATAGCCTTATGGGTTTTCCTGTAACCTGATGGCCTTTGTGGCTTTGCCTATAGCCATATGGCTCTGCCGGTTGGCCTTTCGGCTTTGACTGTAGCTTGATGGCCTTGTGGCTGTGCCTGTAGCCTGGTGGTCTGTAGGTAAGGGCCATGGGGATTGTCGGTCTGTGGCTGGAGACGGGGGCTGTGGGCAAGGCCATGAAGGCTTTCTGCTCTGTCTTTACCCTGATTGTCATACGGCTTTGCCTGTAGCTTGATGGCGTTTATGGCTTTGCCTGATGGCCTTTAGGCTCTGCCTGTAGCCTGGTGGCCTTAGTGGCTTTGCCTATGGCCTGATGGGATTACAACTTTGTGGCCTGATAGTCCTTATAGCTTTGCCTGTAACCTTTTGACTCTGCCTAATAAACTTTATGGCTTTGCCTATAGCCTTTATGGCTTTGTCTATAGCCTTGATGGCTCTACTTATAGCATAATACCTTCTATGACTTTACCTATAACCTTACGGCTTTGCCGAAAGCCTTATGGCTGGCTGCTACTTTACCTATAACCTTACGGCTCTGCCGATAGCCTTATGGCTGGCTGCAGCCTTTGTCTATAACTTTTGTGGTTTTGGCCCTGTGGCCTTTGTGGCCTCTGCCTTATCACCTAAAAATCTTGTATGACTTTACCTGTAGCTTTTGTGGCTTTGTGGCTCTGTCTATAGCCTTTGTGGCTTTTGCCTTGTGGCCTAATAGCCTTTGCAGGTTTGGCCTTTTAACTTTCGTGGTTTACCTATGGTCTATAGCCTTTGCTTATATCCTTTTTGTGTCTTAATTAGGGCCTCCATTTAGGTACTAATAGCGACTGTCCTTGGCCTATGGCTTTTGGCCTCTGGGCCTCACCTATTTAGGCTTGCGGCTACTTAGCTTTGCCTATGGTTCTACGAGCTGCCTTTAGCCTATAGTCTCTAGGCTCTGCTTATGACCTGTTTACTCATATCCTCTGTGTTGGGCTCCTAGCCCATGACCTCTGATTTTGACAGGTGATCTTCAGTGCAAAGATAATAGATGAAGCCTATTTTTCCTCATCACACATCATCAGTAAGAATGGTAAAGAATACCTTTGGAAATCTGAGGTAAGGCTAATCTGATGATTGCATAAGAACAAGATGACAAATAGATGGAGGTTATAATTTATCTCTGATGGGGAATTTTTATATAAGAATCTTTCTGGGATTGCTGCCATGCTGATAGTCTGGTGCAGGTTTTGCAGGTGGTTCTCCATCTTCTGGCCCTGGTGGGTGTGGTATTAGGTGAGACATTCTTAGCCGCACCTCGGGTAATTGTTATGGCTATTTAGCCTGGCTGATGCTGGGCTAAATTGCTGTTGAATCTTCAGTCAAGCTCTGCTTGTGGTCTCAGTCAGAGCTGGGTCCTGGACCTATCATTTGCCTGCTGCACTGCAAAGCTAAGTTTGTGCTTCTTATGTTATTTCCCTGTCCCACGTAGGGTTAACTAAGGACCAAGGTACTGTCAGGACTCGGGGTCCGGAAAACTGGAGGTCCCTGAAAAAACCCACAACCCCTGTCCCTACCTACTTGCCCCTTTGGGCTAAGCCCCAGGGCGACAACTGGGTGACGGTCCCTACACTCACTAAGGAAGGGAAACTCGGGGACTAACGAACAGACAGACACTGGAACAAAACAACAGCAAGGCGGGTCGGCAATGAGAAGTCCAAAAGCAGGGAGTCAAAATCAGGAGTCAAAACACGAAGTACGTGGGTGTAGCAGGAAAACCAAACTAACACTGGTATGCAGACACAGCCAGGTTTAAATCCTGTCAGAACTCCCGCCCAGCAGCTGGGGCGGGGAGTCTGACAGGAGCCAGGTACAGCCAACAGTGCTGGGGAACTTGCCCCCAGCCATGAAGGAGGCAGAGCAGGAGAAGCGTGCCAGGTTGCCATGGTGCCGAGGACACGGTGTAGGGCGATCCCCGCCTCGTCCCTAGCAACCCGGCAGCGAGAAGCCCGGCGGCCGGGGTAGCGAGGAGCGGGGCTCCCCTGCGCTGCATGGCAGCCACCTGAGTGACAAGACCGGCAGTGTGGACACAGAGGACCCACGAGCCACCGGTCCCGACAGGTACAAGGTCAGGTACGTCCTTGTCAGAGCAAATTGCCTGCATGTAGGCAGGTCCCTGTCTCTGAGGTTACTTAGATGGGGAAAAAGTTGTTTTAGTTTATTATTATTTTGACAGTTTGTGTGTTTATGTGCAAGATCTGCGAGTTATGGTTCCAGCACGTCCTGGGTGGACTTGACAGTTTCTTCCTGAAGTTCAATCCTTATGTGGAGTAGTTATAGGATGCTTTTATACTTTGTAACATTTATTTTTGATAAACTATCTAAACGGATCCTTCTAGCTTTAAAATCGAGAACTCAAGCTAGAATTTTGGCTTAGATTAATCCTAAGTACAATATATGAGTCTAATATTGTGTAAATAGTGTGTTCTTTCTTGGGAATCATACTTCCTAAGAACAGCATCAGAGCATATTCCACAGTTTAGCTAGCTCTAATAGAGAAACCAGTACAATGGGGCAAGTTGAAAAGGTGGAACATCTATTTGACAGTTTTCATCATTAAAAGGGAGTGTCAATACTTCCAGCGCATCAAGTTAGTTTTGGAGTTTCACTCGTACTTTATTGTTGGATTCTCCAATCCAATGAGTTTTTAGCCATCAGTAGAATATTAGTTCAGGCTATCAACCTTCCCTAGTTATTAATCTTCTTTAATCTCTCACTGGTACTGTCATGGATGAAAGGAAAACATAGGATTACTTACTGATTACTAATCAGTTCTCCACAAACACATGACAGCACCACTAATCCCCCCTCCATTGCAGTATTTAAGTTTAACTTTATATAATAAAATGTATTCATTTTTAAGTATACACAGTTGTGCAAAGGTTCATTTTGTGTGGTATGTCTTGTAGTTTTCGTTGGTGCCATTTTTGAATACATACGACTTTTTGATCACTTTTAATTACATTTGTCTTGGAGACGGTGACCAAAAAAGTGCATTTCTGGCGTTCTTAATTTTTCTTCGGACAATGTTCACAGTGCGCGGTAAATAATGCATTACTTTGCTAGATCGACTTTTACAGACACAGCAATACAAAATATGTATTTTTGTTTTATTATTTAGATTCTTTTATTGTAAATATGGCAAAAGGGTTTTTTTTTAATTTAGTAAAAATGTATTGTTCTTATTTTTACATTTTCTTTTAGTCCTCCTAGGTGACCACAACATACAATGCTTTGATCCCTCCTGCAGTATGATGTAATGCCATAGCCTTACATCATACTGCGAGCTGGCAGGCAGCCTATCAAGCCACCCCACGGGGACCAGGTGGAGCATGATCTCCCTGCATACACGTCCTGCAGCTGCAGGATGTAAAAACACTACAGGGCCGTCCCTAAGGGGTTAATGTATGTTAATAGTGGATCGAGCTCTGTTTTTCTAATGCAGATCTTCAATGCCTCACTAAAGACAAAAAGTTAATAAACTTTTATCTCCCTGCACCCACCACTAGGGGAAATTTAGGAGCTACCTTTCAGAATATTCGAAATCAATAATAAATGCACCTTGAGGAAGCTGCTGAGCAGATGATGTATGGATAAGCTGCTGTGCCTGGCTAAATAATGAAAGGGCTGCCTTCCCGACTGGAGCATAGCAGTCCCATCACAAGTTGGTGCACTATCCCAAGGAAATATTAAAGTTTCTGTTTTAATGATAGCACTCACATATGTCAAAAATCATGAAAAATTGATAACTTTTAATTCTGCAATGAATAAACATTATTTGCTGACACTAGAAACTCTAGTTGCTGTCATTGTTGAAAAATGCAATTTGTATGGCAAATTATGGTTTATGCACAAAGCGCAATAGTGATATTAATAATAAGGTTGCCGTACAGGATGAAGTCATAAACATGAGAAAATACAGAAAACCCATCCTAAAAGACACCACACTTACCGATGACACATGGTGGCAGAAACAATACAACTAGAGATGAGCGAGCGTACTCGGAAAAGCACTACTCGCTCGAGTAATTTGCTTTATCCGAGTATCGCTGTGCTCGGGTCTGAAGATTCGGGTGCCGGCACGGAGCGGGGAGCTGCAGGGGAGAGCGAGGAGGAACGGAGGTAAGATCTTTCTCTCCCTCTCTCCCGCCCGCTCTCCCCTGCTCCCCGCTGCGACTCACCTGTCAGCCGCAGAGGCTCCTGAATCTTCAGGCCAGAGCACAGTGATACTCGGATAAAGCACATTACTCGAGCGAGTAGTGCTTTTCCGAGTACGCTCGCTCATCTCTAAATACAACACATCACCTCCAATTGCAAGCTATTGGCACAGACAGACTATTTACACAGACATAATGAAACGGCAAATATATTGCAAGAGCTCGTACATAAACACAAAATATCAGACACTCATATTTCATACGACAAATACAGTCCACGGACAGTCCTAGAAAACAACATGCACAAACCACAGACAAAATAATCTGCCACAATAGACCAGACATCACACTCTTTGACAGACACAACCAACTACATCCATCATAGACATATCCATCCCAAACACAACATTCACAATACATACACTGAGAAAGTGAATAACTACACTGAACTCCCGCAGAAGGTGAGACGCCTATGCAGAATGGATGGGTACTTATCGTGCCTGTCCACCGGGGTTGGACCACAGACACTACACAAAAGTCCAGAAACTTTCCATCCAAACAAAAACGTATTCATGTTACAGCAAAAAGCAGCCGGACTAAATCCATATCACATTGTCAGGAAGTTTCTAGACCCGAGCACACACAGACAACACACAGGTTTAATATTGAAGCTTCCCTTTTAATAACAGCACTCCCATGCTTTGGTCGCTCTGTCTTAGGGCTCATTCACACGGGCTTATGAGTACAATGCTGCGAGTCTCTCAGTGTTGTACTCATCACAGCCCCCACGCTCTGCCGCAGAGATCGTGTACAGGCTGCGATAGGTACTGCACATGCTCAGAATTATGGCATCACGGACATGTACAGTGTGGCGCTTTTCTCAAATCCCCCGCTCTGTGCAGAGGGGGCTCCATATTAAACACTGACTATTTGCAGGCAATGTGAAGGGGCAGCGGTTCAATTCGCAGTCCTTCAAGGGCTCCGAATGAAACGCAGAGAAATAGAGCATGCTGCGATTCATGTCTCCTGCGTTTTATATGAAGTGGTTCAATGCACCTGTTAATGGAAGAATGAAAGACAATAGACTTTCATTGCCTCCATTCACCGCGTGTTACGCACAGGTGACAAAATGCCATGTGAATGAGCCCTTAACAGTTATTCGGCTTAAAGGGGTTGTCCCGCGCCGAAACGGGTTTTTTTTTTTCCAATAACCCCCCCGTTCGGCGCGAGACAAACCCGATGCAGGGGTTTAAAAAAAAAAACGGATAGTACTTACCCGAATCCCCGCGCTCCGGTGACTTCTTACTTACCTTGCGAAGATGGCCGCCGGGATCTTCACCCACGGTGGACCGCAGGTCTTCTCCCATGGTGCACCGTGGGCTCTGTGCGTTCCATTGCCGATTCCAGCCTCCGGATTGGCTGGAATCGGCACACGTGACGGGGCGGAGCTACGAGGAGCAGCTCTCCGGCACGAGCGGCCCCATTCAGAAGGGAGAAGACCGGACTGCGCAAGCGCGTCTAATCGGGAGACGGCACCATGGAGACGAGGACGCTAGCAACGGAACAGGTAAGTGAATAACTTCTGTATGGCTCATATTTAATGCACAATGTACATTACAAAGTGCATTAATATGGCCATACAGAAGTATATAACCCCACTTGCTTTCGCGGGACAACCCCTTTAACATTTGGTACCGGTATTAAGAGAGTTAAATATTCAACACATCATAATAACAATTGCAAATATTTTTTATGTCACAGGTTCTCCGTGTAACCACTTGGTTTGTTGGCTTCTGCTTCCTGGCACATCAGTGGGTCTTGTCAGTATCCGATTTCTATCCACTTGAAGTTGGAAGCGGGCAAATAGCTAGTTTTCTGCTTTCTTTTTTCTATTCCTTGCTGAGTAAGAGTGGTTTCACATCTGTGTCAAGGCTTCCGTTTCCCTGCTCCATTCGGGGAGCAGGAAAGGGTAATCTTCTGGCCGAACAGGTCCGTCTTATGACAGAACTGAAATCGGCGAACGGACCCCATTGACTATAAGTGTTCCGTTTGGTTTCCTCTTTGCAGCCCAACATTTTACCGGAAGAAAAAGAGCTTCATGCAATGCTTTTTATTCCTATATTTTGTGCCAAATCTATGACGGAACCTCAGACAGGAGCTTCTAACACAGATGTGAATCCACTTTGGTACGGTCATATATAAAAATCTTTGATGCTGCTAAGTCCCGATTTCTTGGATTAAAATCCAATATTCAGTGAGTTTATGGGTATGTCACCCCAGAATGTATTTTTATAAACGTCTTACCACATAAAATATTAGCATGGTAAAAAAGAGATGCTAATATTAAAGTATTCTCTGTGGTACAGTATCTAGGAAAGGTTAAAGCCACCATCAGAAATCACTTCTATCATCTACAAGTAGGATGAACATCAGCACATATGTAATTCTTTGCTATTTTTCTTTACCACTAGTTACCTGAGAAGATTCCACCTGTACCAACAACTCTGCTGAAACTACTCCTTACCCCTCCTCTGGCATCCAGTGCTGAAGTTCTTCCATGGTTCTGGTGTTTGTTGTGGCAGATGACATCAGCGAATGTCACCTGACTGCTACACTATTACCGCCTCGTCTCATGGCATCAGCATTCATATCCTGGGCGTCATGATATCAGGAGTTCAGAACATTGATGCTGCAGACTCTGATTGGCTAAAGCAGTCAGGTGATATGCGCTGATGTCATTGGCCACAAAAACACCAGGCCCATGGTGAGGCTGCATCAAGGAAGAGTAAGTATTTTAGAATGTCCTTACAGAGATAGGCAAGAACTGTCTGGATTGTAAAAGCGCAGTTACTGTCATCGCTGGGACGGCCTGTCAGGCATTTGTGCTTAACAGGTCATTATATGCAAAAGGGGCAACTTGTTTGCAACATGCAAAGGCAGCTGAGGAACCTCCAAGAGGTTTGCCCCTGAGCTTAAAGTCATTCCACATCCTTTGTTGTGGGTCCTAGCAGCGGACAGTGCCAAGCATCCTTTTCAGCAACCGCATAACTTGGCTGATGATCTGTTCCTTCCAAGAAGTTGGATGCTGATAGAGCCCTTTTAGCACGTTGTAATCTTGCTGGCCCATTAGCTGGACTATTAAACTTTTCTCCTTAAAGTTGTATCGTTTTAGGTCACTCTCACACACTGTTTTTTACAGCATTTAGTGCGGCATTTCTACAGCCTAGAACAGTGAAAGCATGTAAAGAAAAACTGGGCAGCCTCAATGTACAGTACTGTGCAAAAGTTTTAGGCAGGCGTGGAAAAATAATCCAAGTAAGAATTTTCTTGCAGAAAAAAGGAAAAAAAAAAAAAGGGCCCGGACTGCCTCAAATTTTTTTGTGCAGTATGAAAATGATGACCCCAAACACACAGTCAATATCAGTAACAATTTTCTTCAGCTTTAAGAAGAATAGGGTTCCTGGATATGATGATATGGCCCCCAACATTATCAAGTTTGTCGGGGATTACATAAAGAGACAGAAGGATTAGAGAAAGCTACGTCCACAGAAGATCTGGGGTTAGTTTTTCCAGATATTTAAAAAAACAAAACTTCCTGCTAATTTGCTTTCAAAACTGCAAGTGTATCTAGGAGAACTGACCTGTTGTGAAGGTAAACGGTGATCACACCAAATACTGATTTGATTTAGATTTCTCTTTTGTTCATTCACTTTGCATTTTGTTAATTGGCAAAAATAAACTTCTAAAGGCCCATTTAGACACAAGGATAATCGCTCAAATGATGTCGCTCAAGCGACTTTGAGCGATCATCGTTGTTGTGTCATTTACAGCTCAAGATGAGCGATCACCTTGCACTGCCAGGGGAGGATGCAGAAGACAAGCAGGGTGTCCCCGCTTGACTTCTGCATACAGCTGTTCCCCCGCTCCAGCTGTTATACAGCCGAGTGCTGGGAGCGGAGGATGCAGAAGACAAGCGGGGTGTCCCCGCTTGTCTTCTGCATCCAGATATTTTCTGCATGGAGCGCCCAGCTGTTATACTGCCAAGTGCTCCGTGCCGGGTATGGAGAACAGAGCTGGACTGCTCTGATCTTCATACTGAGCCTGTTATCGGGGACGGGATACAGCTGAAACAATAGTATCAGCTGTATCCCGCTGTGAATCCCTGATAAGGCTCATCATCGTCTTTCAGCACACTGGAAGACAACGAGCGACGGCTTAATGAAATCTGCACAATGGGCAAACATTTACACACAACGATTATCGCTGAAAAGACGGCTTTTGAGCGAATTTTGAGCAATAATCGTTGTGTCTAATTGGGCCTCTACGCTTCTGTTTTTGAAAGCATTCTTACTTTGCAACATTTTTCCCCACACCTGCCTAAAACCTTTGCACTGTACAGTAGACATGAGCATCACCCTACAGTAGGAGGGAGACAGTGTATAGCAGTGTTCCCCAACTCCAGTCCTCAGGGACCGCCAACAGGTCATGTTTTCAGGATTTCCTTAGTGTTACACAGGTGATGTAATTATTGTCAGTGCCTCAGACATTGCCACAGGTGTTCTCACCATAGGATATCCTGAAAACATGACCTGTTGGTGGTCCCTGAGGACTGGAGTTGGGGACCCCTGGTGTATAGTATGTGCTGGGTGATCACGCAGAAGGAGGGAGTTTGCAGTATGTATCACTAAAAGAGAATTCATAGTGGGTTCAAATTTGGAAATGTTCTGAAAAACAAACCTGAAAAGGTAAACATCAAAGCAACAAGAAAAATAATATTCAAATAAAAAAAAAAATAAACAAACTAAAGCGTCTCTTAAAGATGCAGGTAGTCTGAAAATAAGAATGTTGAGTGTAAAAACTGAACTCTCACTTTAATTGCTTTTAATATATTTACAAGGTTTTTGTTTTTTTTCGTCTGAAAATCCGATCATGTTCCAAAATAGTTTTTTCTTCTAACACAAAGTAAAAAGCAAAACACATCAATACTTTAAATAAATCACAGAACTGCAAACGTGTGGATTCTTGTGGCTATAAAAACACCCATGTGGAAGGTGATGGAGATAGTCTTGCACCCCAAATAAAAGAATGGCAATGATATTTAACATCATTTAATGAATATAAAACATTTTAAAGATTGCATAGAAAGGCTGCAGTCAAATATTTCAAAAAATCCATTTCCGAGTATTGTTTTTGCCAAAAATACATAATATCTGCGAGTGATTAACATACCGTTGACGTTTTGGTTTACCCTCTTTTTTTAACACCTGTAGTTTGCAGAAAAAGGGAAAGGCAAAAACTTCATATTTGATTGTACTACCAAAGGAAGAGAAGGCCCTAGTTATATCGGCTAACAAAGCTGTAATCAACATTTAAAAAAGAGAAAGGGTTGGGGAACATTTTTTTTTCCTAAATCCTTACATCTCTAGCAAAAAACTAGGATGTGCCTTCAGAAATCAAAGTTACAATTAGAAAATCGACTAAATGGAATTCTAATTTCAAAGTGTCTCATTAGATTCTTAAGGCCCGAACTGTAAGGACTGACACACTGAAGTCCAGTCTCTTTAAGAAAGTATCAGCCAGCTTAATAGTAATTTTCTTCTTTTAGGAATCCTTCCTTTAGCATTTCTCGAGGAGTGGTGGAGATGAAAAGCAGCTCCCGTTCAGTTTTGTGTCATTCCGCCCTGGAGTTTATACTTAAGTGATACACATCTTAGTAATTCCTCTCCTCACAACGGAAAGTGATACACTGCAGAAGAGGACAGTGTGTGCTTTGTCTTCTTATGCTGGTAAGCTGAGTTTCTTTCCCTTTAGGACTAGAATTAGAAAGAAAAAAAAAGAAATTTAAATTCTATTTTGTACGGTCAAACAGCAAAATAGCAGCAAAAGTCCTCTGCTGATAAGTACCTTATAGATGAATGGGGATGCCAGACAAACCTTATATTTTTACAGCCCTGAAAAGTTACATTTGTAGCTGTCAAAGCTAAGCTGGTGAATATCCATGGCTCAGTCTCATGACCGGTATGCTGGAAATTGCATGATCACCGAGACAGCAGCACAGCCAAATGTTTTATTGATTAGACCATGCCCAATTAATTAGGTAAGAAAGAACAAAAAAAAAATATCTGTCTTCCTTGTAAGGTATCCAGATATCTCTCACAGTTGGCAACAAAACACAGCTGCATAGTCCAATGTGTTGCATCTCAAAACCTATGATACACTTTCATTATGGTGGAAATTTAAAGCCCAGGCCTGCTGATGTATATGGTCCTCAAGAGGTTACATCTCGGCACTTTTTGGTAATGATGATGCTACCTAGCGAAGGTTAAGCTAATGCATGAATGAGGCAAGCAGTCGGCTCTAGTAGGCAGATGGTTTTTCTTGTAGTGACAAATCTCAATTAATGGATTCATGTAGTAGATAAAAGAATTTACACAACTGCAAGAATATCTGGGTGTCCCAAGAGACCATCTCTTTCACCTCCCTCCTTCTTTTATTCCTATGTATGGTTGTGATTCAACTGGCTGCAGCGGAAGCCTCCCCCACTAGAGATGAGCGAGCGTACTTGCTAAGGCAAACTACTCGAGCGAGTAGTGCCTTATGCGAGTACCTGCCCGCTCGTCTCAAAAGATTCGGGTGTCGGCGGGGGAGAGCGGTGAGTTGTGGGAGTGAGCAGGGGGGAAAGAGTGAGAGAGAGAGATCTCCCCGCTCTTCCCCGCCGGCACCCGAATCTTTTGAGACGAGCGGGCAGGTACTCGCATAAGGCACTACTCGCTCAAGTAGTTTGCCTTAGCGAGTACGCTCGCTAATCTCTATCCCCCACTAAATGCAATAGGAGACCAGGCATGTTCAAGAGGACTTGTCACTGAATAGAATCAGTGGGACTAGCTGCATGGTTCTGCTGTTGTGGTCCAGCTTACTGTATCTTTATTTTCTTTTCCCGCTCACCTCCACTTGCCTAGACAGGCTCTTCTTTGGTTTAGCTCTTAGCACTCTCAATTTGTCAAGTGGGCAGTCCCCTTCAATTACTCTCAATGGGTGATGCTGAACTGTCAATCAAGTCTGGTGTCACCCGCTGAGAGTAAAGGCCCTTTTATGAGTGTTGGACAAACGATGCCAGACACTTGTCCCCCGTGTATCCTCACTCCCGTACTGTTACAGAGAACCGAGTATTGCTGGATCACTCACAGAGCGGCCAGAAGAGAGGCGGGGCGGCTGGAAGAGAGTTCTCTCCCTCGCCTCTCCCGTCTCCATTTACTGTAAGCAGCGGCCGTTTAGTACTGAACAGCTGCTATTTACACTGAATGATGTTCATTCTGATTTTAAGCATGCTTAAAACTGAACAATTCTCATTCATTTAGTTTCTGCATGCTTTTACACGGGACGATTATCGTTCCAAGCCCCGTGGGAGTCCAGTGTTTTGAACAATCAGAATGATAATCACCCTGTGTAAAAGCGCCTTAAATGGTGGAGACTCTCCACTTGACACATTGGGAGCCCAGGAAACCGTACCTAAGGAGAGCTTGTCCAGGCAAAGGGGAGATGAGCATGAAAGAAAATGGGGAGTAAGTGGAGCCATGCAACCTCGCTGATTATACCCAGTGATAGATCCTCTTTAAGGCCTTCCCGTTAGTGAAAACCCATCTGCCTCAGCCAACTTGAAAATTAAAGGAATCAGAAGGGAATTAACACTAGTGTTCTCTACAAGACTTTCAGGAGCATGCAGAAAATCTTGCAGTGTGTTTACTTCTATGATGCATTTCCATATTTCTTTAACATGAAGTCTCACAATGCGGAGTACACCAGATACAACACTGGACAAAGTGTTTAATTCGGAAGATCAAGAGTGGCAGCTTTAATTCCACAGATATACTCCATATTTCCTCCTCACCTTTGGTAATGTATAGATAAAAGAAGTCGCAGTACAAGATCGTCTGTACAATTCCTGCTACTATTGCAATGAGATCAAAGAAGCCTTCAAACTGGTAGCGCCAAATCCAGTTAAAAAGATAGAGGGTACGATAGACTCCCAAAGCAAAGAGATAATGGCTGGTAATGGTCTCGGCTTCCCCAGTCTTGCTGACCATAAACAGTTGGGGCAGAATTGCAACAGACTCCAAGTAGATAGAAAATGTCCACAAAATCTGTGAAATAAATAAATTATAAATTAATAGTAAATAGTAGACGATATTGAATCTATCTAAATGATGAGCTTTACGGGTATAATCGTTACATTGTTTACTGTCCATGGAAAATTGACAACAGATAAAGATGGCATGGTTATTTAAGTCTCTCCTTATAATATATATATTTTTCTTCTCTCTTAGGCCACCTGCACATGGCAGAACTGGATTCCGAAAGCAGGAGCCCACGGCCGGCGACCCTGTGTACCTGCTTTCTTTCATTTTCATCTGTACTGCAGATGGTTTGCACGGCTCTCCATCACACATGCGCAGTACAGATTTTTTTGATCATAATCCCCCTTTTCCTTCTCTCCTCCAGGCTGTACAAATTCTGTTCTTTAAGTCTTTTCTGAAAAGTTTTGTAATTGAGACCTTCCACCATTTTTGTAGCCAGTCTTTGGACTCATTCTATTTTATCAGGTGTCTTTCTGTAGATGAGGTCTCCAGAAATATATAAAGTACTGCAGATGTGGTCTCACCAGTGATCTATACAGCTGGATCACAATCTCCCTCTTTCCACTGGTTATACCTCCAACTATACAGCTGAGCATCCTACTTGCTCTCTTTGCTGCCTGACTGCAGTGAGGACCCAGAACCCGTAAATCCTTCTATTCCGAAGTCCTGGATAACACAGAACAGCTGATATGATACTCAGTCTGAGGATTTCTTCTCCCAAAGTGCAGTATTTTACATCTGGAAATATTGGACTGCAGTTTTTATTGTTTTGACCATTTATCCAATAAAGCTAAACTCTTTCTCCATGATCAAGACAGCACCAGTACCATCAGCCCTATTATGCACTTTTGTGTCATCAGCAAGCAGAAAAACCCAACCAAAACAGTCTTAAACGGATTTATTAAATCAAGTTACCATCTGCATTAAAATGCTGATCCTGCGCCATTTTCCACGTAGAAGCAGATATTGGTCCCAGCACAATATCGGACTGCACCGCATATATGAAACCAGTGAACTTGTATTAAACGCACTATCAATTTTGGGCAATGCCTTTCTATATGCATTGCAAACGACATATGAAGGTTAGAGATCATGTTCCCAACTTCCACGTAGAGTGCAACATGTAACTAATGCCTATTAGTGGAGAGTGACTGTGCATGCTTGGCCTGCTCTTCACAAGCTCAGCTTGTTCTTGGTATCAGTGACAGACCCAGAGGCTAGATCCTGCAAGATTAGTGTCTCATAACATGTCATATAAAACGCTTCCCTTGTTATATCTAATAGATACTCACTTTTGTTTACCAGAGGGTGAATCTATTGTACTTTAGGAAACCGATCGTCATCATTTCTAGTCCCAGAATCCCCAGAAATAATACCATATGCTTCTTGATTTACAGTATAAAGTGACGGGCAATCAGAAATGATTTTTTTCTTCAACGTTGCCTAATAAGAGCTTGTTTGTAGAACAAGTTATATTTTTCAATGGTTCAACGTAATGTGCCATGTAAAGTAAAGAAAAACTTTTAAAAGTTTTAAAAATGAGATGAATTGGAAAAGAAATGCAATTGCACCTTTTCTGGGTAGGTTTTTTCCTCGCATACGTGGCACAGTAAAAAGGACATGCTGACTTTATTCTATGGGTAAGTAAGATTTTGATTATACTAAACTTACATTTTTTTGTTACACTACCTTTAAAAAAGTATAATTTTTTTCCTTAAAAATAAAAACCACTGTTTTCTGTTGCCATATTCTGATACCCATAACTTTTTTATTTTTCTGTCGATGGGACTGTGTGAGGACTCGATTTTTTTGCGGGGTATATATGACTTTTCGCTTGCTTTCTATTCAATTTTTTCTTGGATACAGATTGACCAAGAAAAAAAGCACAATTTTGGAATTGTGTATTTTTTTCCTACAGCATTCACTATATGATAAATAATGCAATATTTTAATAGTCTGGACTTAAGTAGACACTGTAATACCAAATATGTTCATTTTTTACAGTAATAATGGGTAGCAAGTTTTTTTTGGTAACTTTTAATATTTAAAAAACAAATAAAATCTATACAGGGTGTTCCCATCTAGGCTTTCCATGGTAGAGATGGAAAAACCTGGTGCTCTTTCCCAACCCCCTGTCAGAAAAAGCCGGGCACCATCTCCGAAGCTCACAGTGAAGTGAATTGGAATTACGAAGACCGTATAGTGAGCTATGCTACGCTGTTTCCATAGCAGCTATTAAATTCAATAAAAGATATGGAAACCCCTCTTTACTAGAGATGAGCGAACGTACTCGTCCGAGCTTGATATTCGTGCGAATATTAGGGTGTTCGGGATGCTCATTACTCGTAACGAGCACCACGCGGTGTTCCGGTTACTTTCAGTTTCCTCTCTGAGACGTTAACGCGCTTTTCTGGCCAATTGAAAGACAGGGAAGGCATCACAACTTCCCCCTGTGACGTTCAAGCCCTATACCACGCCCCTGCTGTGAGTGGCTGGGGCGATCAGATGTCACCCGAGTATAAAAGTCGGCCCCTCCCGCGGCTCGCCTCAGATGTCTTGTGAGTTAGCTGAGGGAAAGTGCTGTTGGTGCCGGAGCTGCTATAGGGAGAGTGTTAGGAGTGAGTGTAGGCTTCAAGAACCCCAACGGTCCTTCTCAGGGCCACATCTATCCGTGTGCAGTACTATGGAGGGTGCTGTTAGCAGTGTTGCACAAATTTTTTTTTTTCAAAATCGGCAGTCTGCAGAGCATTGCGCCCTGCAGTAATAGTCCAGGGATAGAAGTGGTGGTTAGGCAGGGAGAGTGTTAGGAGTGAGTGTAGGCTTCAAGAACCCCAACGGTCCTTCTTAGGGCCACATCTATCCGTGTGCAGTACTGTGCAGGCTGCTGTTAGCAGTGTTGCATATTTTTTTCTTTTCAAAATCGGCTGTCTGCAGAGCATTGCGCCTTGCAGTAATACTACAGGGAGAGAATTGTGTAGGCAGGGCCAGAAGACATATATTATTGATTGAATATAGTCAGTGGGCCCTCCGTTTCCAAAAAAGGGAAAAATTGTATTTGTCCTGCAGTCTTGCGCCAATTTATTTCCTGCCTGGGAAAAGTCTCCGCTGTGCTGCACTTCATATAACTGCATTTCTGTGCAACACATATCTTATCTGATTGAATATAGTCAGTGGGCCCTCCGTTTCCCAAAAAGGGAAACATTCTATTTGTCCTGCAGGCTTGCGCCAATTTATTTCCTGCCTGGGAAAAGTCTCCGCTGTGCTGCACTTCATATAACTGCATTTCTGTGCAACACATATCTTATCTGATTGAATATAGTCAGTGGGCCCTCCGTTTCCCAAAAAGGGAAACATTCTATTTGTCCTGCAGGCTTGCGCCAATTTATTTCCTGCCTGGGAAAAGTAACCGCTGTGCTGCACTTCATATAACTGCATTTCTGTGCAACACATATCTTATCTGATTGAATATAGTCAGTGGGCCCTCCGTTTCCCAAAAAGGGAAACATTCTATTTGTCCTGCAGGCTTGCGCCAATTTATTTCCTGCCTGGGAAAATTAACCGCTGTGCTGCACTTCATATAACTGCATTTCTGTGCAACACATATCTTATCTGATTGAATATAGTCAGTGGGCCCTCCGTTTCCCAAAAAGGGAAACATTCTATTTGTCCTGCAGGCTTGCGCCAATTTATTTGCTGCCTGTGAAAAGTAACTGCTCTGCTGCACTTCATATAACTGCATTTCTGTGCAACACATATCTTATCTGATTGAATATAGTCAGTGGGCCTTTTCTTTTTAAAAAAAGGGAAACATTCTATGTGCCCTGCCTCTGTCAGTCCTCAGCGTTCTGTGTACGTGTGTGGTGGGTGGAGATAGTAAACAAATCATACGCAGCCAGCTACGTTTAACAGCAGGCTTGCGCCAATTTATTTCCTGCCTGGGAAATCAAATCACTGCTAATACACCATGCTGAGGGGTAGGGGTAGGCCTATAGGACGTGGACGCGGGCGAGGACGCGGAGGCCCAAGTCAGGGTGTGGGCACAGGCCGAGCCAGTGCGGTGGCCAGCGGTAGAGGCAGGGCCAGACCGAATAATCCACCAACTGTTTCCCAGGTGTGCAACCTTTGTCGCGCCAAGATCAGCTGGGGAGGCACCACCACCAGCATGCGCAGGCATATGATGGCCAAGCACCCCACAAGGTGGGACGATGCCCGTTCACCGCCTCCGGTTTGCACCACTGCCTCTCCCCCTGTGCCCCAACCTGCCACTGAGATCCAACCCCTCTCTGAGGACACAGGCACTACCGTCTCCTGGCCTGCACCCACACCCTCACCTCCGCTGTCCTCGGCCCCATCCAGCAATGTCTCTCAGCGTAGCGTCCAGACGTCGCTAGCGCCACAGTTTGAGCGCAAGCGCAAGTACGACGCCACGCACCCGCACGCTCAAGCGTTAAACGTGCACATAGCCAAATTGATCAGCCTAGAGATGCTGCCGTATAGGCTTGTGGAAACGGAGGCTTTCAAAAGCATGATGGCGGCGGTGGCCCCGCGCTACTCGGTTCCCAGTCGCCACTACTTTTCCCGATGTGCCGTCCCAGGCCTGCACGACCACGTCTCCCGCAACATTGTACGTGCCCTCACCAACGCGGTTACTGCCAAAGTCCACTTAACAACAGACACGTGGACAAGCACAGGCGGGCAGGGCCACTATATCTCCCTGACGGCACATTGGGTGAATTTAGTGGAGGCTGGGACAGAGTCAGAGCCTGGGACCGCTCACGTCCTACCCACCCCCCGAATTGCGTGCCCCAGCTCGGTGGTGGTATCTGCGGGGGTGTATGCTTCCTCCACTAAACCACCCTCCTCCTCCTCCTACGCAACCTCTGTCTCGCAATCAAGATGTGTCAGCAGCAGCACGTCGCCAGCAGTCGGTGTCACGCGGCGTGGCAGCACAGCGGTGGGCAAGCGTCAGCAGGCCGTGCTGAAACTACTCAGCTTAGGAGAGAAGAGGCACACGGCCCACGAACTGCTGCAGGGTCTGACAGAGCAGACCGACCGCTGGCTTGCGCCGCTGAGCCTCCAACCGGGCATGGTCGTGTGTGACAACGGCCGTAAGCTGGTGGCGGCTCTGCAGCTCGGCAGCCTCACGCACGTGCCATGCCTGGCCCATGTGTTTAATTTGGTGGTTCATCGCTTTCTGAAAAGCTACCCCCACTTGTCATACCTGCTCGGAAAGGTGCGCCGGATCTGCGCACATTTCCGCAAATCACACACGCACGCTGCCACCCTGCGGACCCTGCAACATCGGTTTAATCTGCCAGTGCACCGACTGCTGTGCGACGTGCCCACACAGTGGAACTCTACGCTCCACATGTTGGCCAGACTCTATGAGCAGCGTAGAGCTATAGTGAAATACCAACTCCAACTTGCGCGGCGCAGTGGGAGTCAGCCTCCTCAATTATTTACATAAGAGTGAGCCTGGTTGGCAGCCATCTGCCAGGTCCTTGGAAAATTTGAGGAGTCTACCCAGGTGGTGATCGGCGATGCTGCAATCATTAGCGTCACCATTCCTCTGCTATGCATCTTGAGAAGTTCCCTGCAAAGCATAAAGGCAGACGCTTTGCGCTCGGAAACAGAGCCGGGGGAAGACAGTATGTCGCTGGATAGTCAGAGCACCCTCCTGTCTATATCTCAGCGCGTTCAGGAGGAGGAGGAGGAGCATGAGGAGGATGAGGAGGAGGGGGAAGAGACAGCTTGGCCCACTGCTGACGGTACCCATGCTGCTTGCCTGTCATCCTTTCAGCGTGTATGGCCTGAGGAGGAGGAAGAGGAGGAGGAGGAGGATCCTGAAAGTGATCTTCCTAGTGAAGACAGCCATGTGTTGCGTACAGGTACCCTGGCACACATGGCTGACTTCATGTTAGGATGCCTTTCTCGTGACCCTCGCGTTACACGCATTCTGGCCACTACGGATTACTGGGTGTACACACTGCTCGATCCACGGTATAAGGAGAGCCTTTGCACTCTCATTCCCGAAGAGGAAAGGGGTTCAAGAATGATGCTATACCACAGGGCGCTGGTGGACAAACTGATGGTAAACTTCCCATCTGACAGCGCTAGTGGCAGAAGGCGCAGTTCCGAGGGCCAGGTAGCAGGGGAGGCGCAGAGATCAGGCAGCATGTACAGCGCAGGCAGGGGAACATTCTCCAAGGCCTTTGCCAGCTTTATGGCTCCCCAGCAAGACTGTGTCACCGCTCCCCAGTCAAGGCTGAGTCGGTGGGAGCACTGTAAAAGGATGGTGAGGGAGTACGTAGCCGATCGCACGACCGTCCTCCGTGACGCCTCTGCCACCTACAACTACTGGGTGTCGAAGCTGGACACGTGGCCTGAACTCGCGCTGTATGCCCTGGAGGTGCTTGCTTGTCCTGCGGCTAGCGTCTTGTCAGAGAGTGTGTTTAGTGTGGCTGGGGGAATCATCACGGATAAGCGTACCCACCTGTCAACCGACAGTGCCGACAGGCTTACACTCATCAAGATGAACAAAGCCTGGATTTCCCCAGACTTCTCTTCTGCACCAGCGGACAGCAGAGATAGCTAAGCAATACGTAGGCTGCACCCGCGGATGGAAGCATCGTTCTCTCTCACCATCCAAAACGGGGACATTTCTGCTTCATCAATCTGTGTATAATATTCCTCCTCCTCCTCCTCCTGCTCCCCCTCCTGAAACCTCACGTAATCACGACGAACGGGCAATTTTTCTTAGGGCCACAAGGCTCACTCATATAATTTTTCTAAACAATTTTTATACGTTTCAATGTTCTTAAAAGCGTTGAAACTTTAACTTGAACCAATTTTTCGTTAAACTGGGCTGCCTCCAGGCCTAGTTACCACTTAAGCCACATTAACCAAAGCGATTAATGGGTTTCACCTGCCCTCTTGGTTGGCCATGGCCAATTTTTTGGATGTACATTAGTACTGTTGATACAGCAATTTTTGTGGGCCCTCGCTACAGTGTAATCAAATGAATTTTTAGCCCACCTGCATTACAGCTGACGTTACATCCGCTGTGTTGGGCAATGCAATGGGATATATTTATGTACCGCCGGTGGCTTCCTGGCACCCACCCATGCTGTGGGTCCACAGAGAATTATAAATGCATCTGTTTCCACATCTAAAGAACCCCAGTCAGACTGGGGCATGCAGTGTGGGCCGAAGCCCACCTGCATTAAGCACGACATTGCTACCTCAGCTGTGTTGGGCAATGCAATGGAATATTTTTATGTACCGCCGGTGGGTTCCAGGGAGCCACCCATGCTGTGGGTCCACAGGGAATTATAAATGCATCTGTTTCCACTTCTAAAGAACCCCAGTCTGACTGGGGCATGCAGTGTGGGCCGAAGCCCACCTGCATTAAGCACGACATTACTACCTCAGCTGTGTTGGGCAATGCAATGGGATATTTTTATGTACCGCCGGTGGGTTCCAGGGAGCCACGCATGCTGTGGGTCCACAGGGACTTCACAATAGGGAGTTGTACCTGCCTGTGTCTATGAATTAAAAACCGCGGTCTGACTGGGGCATGCAGACACCTTGACAGAATGAATAGTGTGTGGCACATAGGTTCCCCATTGCTATGCCCACGTGTGCAGCTCCTGATGGCGGTGGCACAGGATTTTATTTCTCATTGCTTCTGTACAGCATTGTGGGCTGTCGCCCCGCCCCTTTTAAAGAGGGTCGCTGCCTAGCCGTGCCAACCCTCTGCAGTGTGTGCCTGCTTTTCGTCTGGCAGACGCACTTATAAATAGACATGAGTGTGGCGTGGCATGAGGGCAGCTGAAGGCTGGGCAGGGACAGTTTGGTGTGCGCTGTGGACACTGGTCGTGGGGGGGGGGGGGTTGGTCAGCATGTAACCCAGGAGAAGTGGCAGCGGAGTGTCATGCAGGCAGTGATTGTGCTTTGTTGGAGGTAGTGTGGTGCTTACCTAAGGTATGCATTGCTAATGAGGGCTTTTCAGAAGTAAAAGTTGTTGGGGGGGGGGGGGGGGGCCCACTCTTGCCGGTATTGTGGCTTAATAGTGGGACCTGTGAACTTGAGATGCAGCCCAACATGTAGCCCCTCGCCTGCCCTATCCGTTGCTGTGTCGTTCCCATCACTTTCTTGAATTGCCCAGATTTTCACACATGAAAACCTTAGCGAGCATCGGCGAAATACAAAAATGCTCGGGTCGCCCATTGACTTCAATGGGGTTCGTTACTCGAAACGAACCCTCGAGCATCGCGAAAATTTCGTCCCGAGTAACGAGCACCCGAGCATTTTGGTGCTCGCTCATCTCTACTCTTTACCCTTTCCATAGGCTCCAACTGGGTGGTTGGTAACCTAAGCAATGATTTTCCATCTCTGCCATGAAAAGCACAGATGAGAAAACCTCTGACGTATTTTCTTTTATTTTTTGAAGTCCTACTAGGGGACTTGAGCTTTTGAGCAACCAATTGCTTGTGCAATATACTGCAATAATCAGTATTGCAGAATATTGTACTTTTAACAGTAAGTCTAAGTAGGATGAAATTCATGCCAGCCCTGGAATAAGTCTCTTCCATGCAAACCCTGTGTATATCTGCTGTACATGTACATGTTGCAAAGTGTTAAAGCAATGGAATACCAAGTATTCAAAAGAAGGAGAGCGACAGCATCAGTGGGTGCAGAGAAGTGAACAGCTTTATTCTTCCATGCCAAAGATAAACAGCTACGTGTCAAGCTCGACAAAGACCCACAGGGTCGAAATGCAGCTGTTTATCTTTGGCATGGAAGAATAAAGCTGTTCCCTACTCTGCACCCACTTATGCTGCCACTCTTCTTATTTTGGATCTAACCTGGGAACGGTGGTTCAAGTTCTTTGGTCACTGTGTCATTACTCCAGTCCTACCCAATTTGGGTCTAGTTGTGTGCTGCTGGTAAGCCATCCTTATCTAAACTACATGGAATACCAGGTATTGTGATTAGAGATGAGCGAACGTGCTCGTTTAGGACAATTACTCGATCGAGCATCGCTTTTTTCGAGTAATTGCCTACTCAGACGGAAAGATTCGGGGGGCGGCGGGGTGGAGCGGGGGGTAGACCTTTTACTGCAAAAGTACAATGAATAAAGAAAATGAGCAGTGGGAGGAGACTGCTGGGTAAACCCCACTAGGCACCCATAACAGTGAAGAAGTCTAGAAACAATATATTTTCCTTACCTCTAGAGGAGTGAAATCGTGATTAACAAGAAAGGCCAAAATAGCTGTGGGAACAATAAGGAACTCCACTCGGAAAGTATCGTGGTTCCCATCATAGGTAGCTTTGAATTTGTTGTAGATCATCCACACTGTGGCATACGAACTTGCAACATATACAAGCTGAGAAAGGAAAAGTTTTCATTAGTATGAAGTAAAGAAAAGCAAAAATATCATAACGTTTTGGTAGCATTTAATCTATATGACTTTTTTCTTTTAAGTATGGGAAAATACATAAAACAGCAATTTTGTGGCGTTCACTGTTAACCCCTTGGAGAAGAGGCAACTTTTCATTTTTGTTTTCCTCCCTGTGACAATTACTTAATTCTATGGGTCAGAACGATTATGGAGGTATCAGATTTATATAGCTTTTTTGTATCTATTATAAATATCTTTTTAAGAGAAGAGAAGATTAAAATTCCTTTCGGCCGCCCTCTTCTGACAACCATACTTTACTTTTTTTTTTTTTAGTTTTTTTTTTTTTTTTCAATCTTTAGTTTCTATTGGTACCATTTCGGGGTTAATATGACTTTTTGATCGCTTTTATAAAATTTTGTCTTGGACACAGGGAGACTGACAAAACGTAATTCTGGAGTTGTGTATTCTCTTTTTTTGGAGAGCATTCAATATGCGAGAAAAATAATGCAATCCATACTATTATAAATGCAAAAGTAACTGTTTGTTACCTTTTCACGGCTAAACCACTGAAGCGATTTTGACGAAATGTGGCAGGGAGATAGCTTGCATCTTGAAAATTTAGAAAGTTCTCTAGGAAGCGCGACAAGACAGATTTGGTGATGCGTAGGCGCACCTCCACTCTGCCGTGCGGCAAGGCAGAGGGGAAAGGGGCGCACATCATTAGCTAGGCCTACACAAACGGGCAGACACGTGAGAGAAGACGTTGTTGCCGCATGTATGCGATTATTAAGCTAGCAGGGATACCCTGCGTTGCCCAGGATTAAATCTTGAATGAAATACATGGATTGAGACTTTGAAGAAAATGTGTCCCGGGCCACGCCGGGTATCCCTGATAGTATGTTAATAGATCAGACTTTTATGGACACAGTCATACCAAATATATGTTAAAAATAAGTGTTGGAAGAAATATTTAACTGTTTTTAAACTTTTTTTTTTAGTCCCCACAGGGAACTAGTGGTAGTTAGATCATTTAGACAATATCTTGCAATACTATTTGTAGCTCTGAGGATCTTCACAAGGCCCAGGTTGCCATTGCAAATGCACAGCCCCTCGTGATCTTATTGTGAGAGCCATTTAAATGCCACGGTCAATGCGGTCTACATATACTGTAGGTGGGAGGTTGCCATGGTGTTACAATTAGAAGAGAGGGCATCATTTAATTGTTCGGCTTAAGATACATGTGAAGATATGACCAGTATATGTTCTGTAGGTTTTTATAAAATCTATTTAGTTGAAAAATCACATTTTAATTAATTAATTAATTTAATTCTTGTGTGCCTTCTTTCTTTAAATCATTTATTTCACTTACATTTTCTTAACTTTTGCTGTCAACTATTGGTTTCCAATAGAGAGCTTAGGCGTTTACAGCATATACTTATACATTGAGCTCCCTCTACTGGTGGTTGCAGGCAGACGGAATTGTATCAGAAAATTACAGATGTAGCAACATTTAATGTAATGTTAATAATTAACTGCAACAACTCATCCTGTCCCCATAGAAACAATTACAAATCTATAGAAAAAGGTCTGTGCCACATTTTATTTGACGAATTAGGTGTGGTTAAACTTTGCTATATCTGTATATACACTGTGGGTTTGGAGTTCGATATTAAAAAAATAAAGCTCCGACCAGTATAAAGCCTTAACCCTTTCCAATCCGATTTGTATCCTGGCGTCCTAGAGGGCTTACTCCTTTTCTGCCGTTATACAACGGCGCTATATGCTGGCTAAAGCCAGTACTGCATGAGGTGACACGTTGGATAGGCTCCGACAGCAGAGAGGCTGGCAATATACAGTAAGAGAACCCTGACGGATGTCTTCCAACATCGGAGCTGTACAGCCTTAAATCATAATGTCTTCAGAGGTCAGACAGTGGATTGGAAAGGGTTAAATGGTCACTAATGTTGCAAAGCTTTTATGCTGGCCAGTGTGACAACTAGGAAAACTGCTATTTACTTTACCTAAAATTATGTTTTTGTGCCAAAAAATTATTCTCTTGTGCTGGCCGCTGGGGGTCTTCTTACCTCCCAGCTTTCTTCATAGGATGTGGAGGATGGGGATGAGTCATCACGCTATAACTGTTAGGGCTCATTCACATGGGCAGATTTATGCAGCATATTACGCATGTAATATGTAATGCTGAAACCCTATTGATTTGCATTGGGGTATTCAGACCTGCGTTTTTCAGGGCCCTTATTACGGCCCATTGAAGTCAATGGAATTGCATAAATATGCATGATGCTTGCATATTTACTGTGTTTTTGCAAAGGAAGATAAGAGAAATCTATTGGACCGCCTTGCAGGGTTTTTGGTGCCCTTAAATACACAGTGATTATGTGCACAAAAAACCACAAGAAGGTTAAAATACACATTGAGGCCTTAGTCAGACGGGCGTTTTTCGCGCGATTTGCGCATGCGATTCGCGCATATATAGAACCAATGGTTCGCTATGGTATCGGTCACATGTCCGCTTTTTATGCGGATATGCGATAAATTATAGGACACGACGATTCGCAGATTGCGCCTACCTGCGTTCGGCGTTTTATGTGCGCACCAAAATCATTTACTGCAGCTAGCTGCGTTTTTTTCGCAGGCCAGTCTAAGTTTCATGCGCATTTTGATGCGCACGGCGATTTTTCTCCGGTCAGACGGGCGTTTTGCTGCGACGATTAACGCGGCTAGGTGCAGATTTTTCCCGCGATTTTTCGCCCCTGGTCACGCGATTTGCGCATGCGCATCCGTCATGCGATCCGCAAATCGCGCGAAAAACCGCCCGTCTGACTAAGGCCTGAATGTGCAGAGTTTTAGTCCATGAATGAGCCCTTAGGTTGTATTTACACAGGCGAGTGCAATATAGGTCAGTGAAAATCTGTCCTACATTATACTTGTTTAACCTGCGATTTTCCTACCAGTGTGATGCATTTTGGCATTTAAACATGCGTTTTATACATGTACGAGGGGTGGGGAAGAAATTGCATATGCTTCCAATAGTTATAATGTTAAAAAAAAATGGATTGCACTCAAATGCAAAGTGCGATTTTTTTTTTTCAGGCTTCCATAGGAAATGAGTAATTCTTGAATAGGAATAGTCCAAAGATAGGATATGCTTGGATTTTTCTATCTCGGACTCTTGGTCTGAGAGAAACATTGCAAGTGTACATGAACCCATTGCAATCAATGGGTTGGTTCTTTTCCTGTGCGATTTCTATCCATATCTCAACCGGACTAAACTGGCATGGAAATATCATTTGTGCAAGTACACCCTCATGTGAACTGTATAGGGGGAGGGAGAGACACATAGAGGCATGGGGTAAGAGCTTATGGCGAGGTGACTGCTGCTATTCACATGTACTATTCTCAGTAATGCTGTACATTCCTACACGATAATATTATGCCTCTGTGTGTTACAGACAGTTAGAGAGCAGAATCTGCAGTTGTCTGTGTATAGTCTATAGAACACAGCACAGCAGCAGGCTCCTCCCACTAGTCCTGAGAGAACTGATAATCCAAAAAATACACCCTGCACAGAAAAAACTACAAGTCGTATAACACCCAGAAATAGTGCTCTGTCTTATGTACACACACATAGCAGCTTAATCTGAAAAGTCGTCTGAAAAGTTGGGCACATTTTCATTAAAGATTTATTTAAAAATAATGAAACACCTTGGCTAAGCCCCACAGCTCATATCCCTAATGCCGCTTCAGAGGAATGGGCAAGTATATGCCGGTGTGTGACATCACCAGCTGTAACTGACTGCCGGTTACTAGGCTGTCCTGGCATCGCATTCTAATGGGGTAAGAAGTGGAAGTCCAAAAGTCATGGAAAGATCATGCTTAATTAGATCAGTCATTGCCTTACAGATGGACTTTCGCATGGAAAATCGGCAATGTGGGAACATACCCTGACCCTCACATAAGGAAATATATATTTATTCTAAAGTGATTTGTGCAAAGCGACAGATGTTCTAACGACAGCTGGAGGATTTGGTAATACATACCTTCATAGAGGTATTGTAGAAGGAGATGTAGTTAGTGAACAGGTCTAAGTATCGAGTGGTGAATACAACCGCAAAGAGGATCTGGCTCTTCCCAGAGATGCCTAGAAGAAAGAAGTGAATATGATAAACGCTGCATTGTGATTTACTACATTTTGTGTACAAAGAAACAGAATCTCATGCATGTGTATGGGAATCCTTATTCTCCTCTACCTGTTTGTTCTACAAAGCGAGTAACATCCTCCCTGCTTTGCAGATCTCACACATTATTCTCTTCGCCCTATGCAGCCTATTTTATCAGAGTCGGGATGACTGTTTTGCGCGCTTTTGTGGTTTCTCAAGGCAAAAGAAAAAAAAATGTAAATGTTTCTGACACTTTCATGTTCCAGAACATTTCTTTAATATCTGAAATAAAATGCAACAACCTGTTCGTCAATATAAATTTCAATTAAGACTCCTTGAGAATAGCTTCTTACTATGCGACCGAGGATAGTCCGATCCTCCTTATCAAAGCAGCTTTAGCGGTAATATCCCAGGAGCCTCCTTTACCGCTGCCTCTTGAATACGACTCTCATAGTTAATGGCTTCTGCAGCAGAAATCATTATTCTGTGCATGTCACAACTCACACATTTTCATTTACGCTGATGTGTAGCCAAGTATGACAGGATGCATGTAAGCGAATGCTTATTGGTGTGATCAATATAGTCTTGGAAATACAAGACGGGAGATAATAACATCACCCACTGCAATTTACAAAAGGAGAGAAGAAGAAGGATTCCCATCTCAGAAGGGTGCGATAACTCCATAGCTTTATGATAGGTGGGGATCGAACTCTGCGGCGGGGGTGCAACAATGAATCACCGTTTTTTGCCTGCACAGCCATCGGGAGGGTAACAATTTCTCCTTAAGGGGGCCATCTAAAGGTGTAGGGAGATCATGTAATACTCCTCTGGGAAATTTGGTAAGTAAATAGTAGATGGTACAATACCTCTGCAGCACCACCTATTAGAAGGCAGCTTTCCTACAAGTCAATGATGGATCTTTTAACAGGCCTTGTAACATGACTGGGAATATAAGCCAAATCCAGAGTACATGGCTACTGAAGAGGACTATGGCTTTGATATACGTAAAGGCCTGTTAAAAGGTTGGACATTGACTCATAGGAGAGCTACCATCTAGTAAGTGACACTGCTGAAGCATTGCAACATCTCCCATTTGCATGACTGCACTGGCGTACCTGTTTTTGCAGGTCAGAAGGGGTATCATCACTCCTTAAAGGGGTTGTCCCACGCCGAAACGTTTTTTTTTTTTTTATTCAATAGGCCCCCCCCGTTCGGCGCGAGACAAACCCAATGCATAGGTTAAAAAAAAACAAACCGTTTAGTACTTACCCGAATCCCCGCGCTGCGGCGACTTCTTACTTACCTTACCAAGATGGCCGCCGGGATCTTCACCCACGATGCACCGCGGGTCTTCTCCCATGGTGCACCGTGGGCTCTGTGCGGTCCATTGCCGATTCCAGCCTCCTGATTGGCTGGAATCGGCACACGTGACGGGGCAGAGCTACGAGGACCAGCTCTCCGGCACGAGCGGCCCCATTCACCAGGGAGAAGACCGGACTGCGCAAGCGCGTCTAATCGGGCGATTAGACGCTGAAATTAGACGGCACCATGGAGACGAGGACGCTAGCAACGGAACAGGTAAGTGAATAACTTCTGTATGGCTCATAATTAATGCACAATGTACATTACAAAGTGCATTAATATGGCCATACAGAAGTGTATAACCCCACTTGCTTTCGCGGGACAACCCCTTTAAGGAGAGCACTTAGAAAGTGAGTGAGGAGACTTACAAGGCCATGCATGCTCCTCTGGGATATATATGTGCATAAGTCAATCAGTGTTACAAGGATCTGTATAAAAGGTCGGACACTGATTTGCAGAAATGCTGCCATCCAATAGGTGGCGCTGCAGAGGTATTGTTCCATCTTCCTTATTTGCATATTACCCAGAGAAGCATGCATGACCTTATAAGTCTCCTCATTCACCTTCTAGGTACTCTCCTTAATCGATTGAAACAAAGTGACTGGTGAGCGACTTCCCTGGCTGTGTGGACATTCTACCTTCTTCTGCCACCCCATTCGGTTAGAGGAGGTGGTGGGGAGCGCACACCTCAGGCTGGGTTCCCATACGGTGTATTGCTGGCGGAAATCTCGCAGTTTGGCCACAGCAAAAAAACGCGAGATTTCCACGGGGAAAGCGCTGCTTCAAAACCCGCGGCACAACGCCGCAGGTTTTGGAGCGGCTTGGCCGCACGCTTTTCTGTTGCATTTCCGGTTTCTCTTGCTGCGAACAATCACATTTTCCTCTACTGGCTAACACCGTACCAAACTTTTTTCATTACCCTTAATTATAACATGAGCATGTCACATCAGAACACTAGTTAAATACCAAAGAACACACACACACCCTCCTTCCACCTATGCAATTAGCCAAAACAAGTATATACTCCTGCATCATTAATGACATACACACAGAACATAAAACAACAAATTGTAATAATTCGGGACTTTTCAAAAAAATTCCCAAGAGCAGGGAATAGACTAAAATACAAAAAAACATAAGCCGTATTTAGCTGTAAAATGTCCCACCGCTCCAGTACAGCTGCCCATTTCCAGAAGTTCCAGCAGCGGTCAGGTGCCATTCATCTTTTATGTGACTGCTGCAGCCAATCACTGGCCTGTGTGCATGAACACCACATGACTACTAAGGTCAGCCATTGGCTGCAGCAGTCACGTGAATGATGAAATGCAGTTTCCACCTTGAGCCAGCAAGGAATGCTGGGAGGTTTTAAGTGGTGCTCTAGTGATGATTTAGCTGCGTCTCCAAGACTAATGTAGGAAAGTTGTTGGGTATCGTGCATTTGTTTGGCAACTTGCTGCCAACACTACATTATCTGCTGCCGACTGCACGTTTTCAGTGAGAGATGCAGCTACACACATCAAGAGAGTGAAAAGTTAATACTAGAAGGCAGCAGAGTGAATGCAGCTCTGAAGTACATGCTGCAACTTTAAGGCCAGGTTCAGACACAGTCTGCATTTGGACTGTGTTTTGCAGACTGTAATACAGAGCTAACGTATATGTATTCACGTGGCCGGATTTTCCACGCCTGGTTTTGAAAAATGCAGCATGACCTATTTTTGTATTTTTTTGCCTCCTTATGGATATTATATTTTTAATAGGCAAAAAAGGATCAGTATTTAAAATAAAACCAAACAGCTTGTTTGCCTTACAATACGCTTGTCTGAAACTGACCTAGCAGTGTGGAACGTGGATCGGGTCAGAGGAGCCAGGGGACTGAAACAACTCCGTCATGGGCGAAATTAAACTTAAAGGGGTTGTCCCGCCATAGCAAGTGGGGTTAAGCACTTCTGTATGGCCATATTAATGCACTTTGTAATATACATCGTGCATTAAATATGAGCCATACAGAAGTTATATACTTACCCCCTCCGGTGTTGGCGTCCCCGTCTCCATGGCGCCGACCGAAGCCTTCTTCTGCCTGGATTAGACGCGCTTTCACTGTCTGCTTCTTCACACAGGTCTTCTGCGCATGCACAGAAGACCTCTGCGGCGCGAGCACGCCGGAGCGGGACAGAAGAGGGCAGACTGCACAAGCGCGTCTAATTCAGGCACAAGAAGGCTTTGGTCGGTGCCATGGAGACGGGGACGCCAACACCGGAGGGGGTAAGTATATAACTTCTGTATGGCTCATATTTAATGCACGATATATATTACAAAGTGCATTTAAATAACCATACAGAACTGCTTAACCCCACTTGCTTTCGCGGGACAACCCCTTTAAGCCTTGAAAATAGATAACTGGGGGACTTACATTTTTAGTTAGGCTGGTTTCACATCTATGTTTGAACCTCTGCTCGGAGCTTCCGCTGTCGATCTGGCACAAAATACCCAATATAAAGGTTGTATCGCACATCACGAAAACTGCATTCTCGTGCGATGCAATGCAACACAAAGGAGGCTCCATAGGGAAACATAGGCTACATTGCAAATCATGGCTGTATAAAGCATGCCGCGATTTTATATACAAAACATGTGAAGAACCCATTGGAAAGCATGGGATTCATATACATACGATTTGTAGCATTGTCACATTGCGAGAAAATCACGTGATTGTGTTGCCTGTGTGAAAGCGGCCTTACAGAACTACAGACAGTGCAGTTTAGGTTACAAGATGTGATTGTTCTCAGTGAGAGAAACCAAGTAATCTTGTAGATATGACACCTTTTAATGGCTAACAAAAATACATGATGTTATAGCGAGCTTTCAAACCTACTCAGGGTTCTTTCTCAGGCTTAATGGAATAGCAGAAAAAAACTGCATTTTTTCTTGTGCATTTCCGTGTGGAAATGATTTGGATATTCCACAGATTTTACACTTCGCAATGCAAAGGGTGAAATCGGTGGCGAATATCTGCAGTATAAATAATCATGCTACAGATTAAGGCCCAATGTCCACGGGCGGATTTGATTTGCAAAATCCGTGTGTGATCCGCAGTTCAAGCCGCCCATAGAGAAGCATGGGGCGTTCGCACTTCATGCAACACCTGCGGATTTGATTGTAAATGATTATCACGGCTCTGACTCCATTCATCTCTATGGGAGCTTAGAATTCGCAGTGCATTTGCAAATACATTTAAATTCACTGCGTATTTAAAGGTTAAAATCAATAAGGGAGGTAGGGAAAAGGCTGGGAGGTGGGGTTGCAAATTTTTTTCACGCGGTTGAACAGCGGGGAAAAAAAAAACGTAATCCGCGATCTTCCACAAGCAACAAAAAATCCCTCTAACGACAACCCGCAGTGAATCCGCTGCAAATATCTGCATGAAAAATCCGTGTGTGCCGCGGACACAAGGCCTTAAAATAAGCACCGCAGGTCAATTTATGCTGTGCTGTTCCTCAGCATGTGAATGAGATTTCCTGAAATCTCATCCACATTGCTTAGGCCTCCTTCCCACGGATGGATTTCCGCCGCGTAATTCGCGGCGAAAATCCGCTGCATTGCCCGCAGCTATTAGGTTCTATTGAACCTAATAGCTCAGGGCTCACTGTGCGGAATTCCGCACCGTGAAATCTCCCGTCCTCACCCGTGGCAGGCTCTATTTGCTGCGGGTGTACGCGCGGACGGTTTCCATTGCAGTCAATGTAAGCCATCCGTTCACGCTATCTTCCGCTGTAGCACAGCGGAAGATAGCGTGAAACCGCCTCTCCGACCTACCGCCGGCGCGTCATATGACACGGCTGTCCGCGTCATGTGACACGGTGGGCGTGTCATGTGACGTGGCCGGCGTGTCACATGACGCTGCAGCGCATCACGCCGCAGCGTCATGCGTGAGCGAGGACGCCGGATCCGCAGGTAAGTTTGGGGGGTGTCTGGGGGGCGCCGTGACGGGCTCCGCCGCGGTCACGGCCGTGTGCAGCCGGCCTTATACTGTGAAACGCTGAACAGCTTTAGGGCAGCTTACTGTCACATCAGACAAAGGAGGCGCATGCATTGTCAAGAAGAATCAAGCATCGAGAAGGAGTTGCCGGAATTGAATGAAACATAAAGGCCTCCAGCACACAACAGGGTCGGATCCGGCATGCGGGATCCAACCCGGTGCCCGGCCGGTGACCCTGCTCACCTGTCTGGATTCTTCTTTACCTGTACTGCGGAAGCGCCGGCCAGCGGGCATGTGCAGTACAGTAAAGCCGCACCGTCGCTAGGTGATGACGCGGATCCTGAGACCCTTTTGCAGTGCTCACTGCGGAAGGGCAGCGGGACAGACAGGTTCCATTGACTTCAATAGCAGCCGTTGGTGTGGAAAACCACACAGAATGGAGCATGCTGCCATGAGCAGAAATTTAAGCTCGTATGCAGGAAGCAGCGGGTCTCCGTAGGAGGCTATGGCCGGTATTTGCAGCGGAATCCAGGGGCAGCCGCCGGCCCCAGATTCTGCAAATCAAATCTGCCTGTATGCAGGGGCCTTTAATGTAGAATTGTAATGCTGATGTAAGTAAGTGATTACAATAGCAGAGCAAAATGATGATGCGGAAAACTGAACACTTGAAGGGAGGCTCTAGTACCCTGTTATACTGCCTCTAGCTTGGATACAAGATGTGATACAGGCGGACATGGAGGCTCTAGTACCCTGTTTTACCGCCTCTAGCTTGGATGTAAAATGTAATATGGGGGGCATGGAGTTGGATGTAAAATGTAATATGGGGGGCATGGAGGCTCTAGTACCCTTTTGTACCAGCTCTAGCTTGGATACAGAAGGGCATGGACGCTCTAGTACCCTGTTGTACCGCCTATAGCTTGGATGTAAAATGTAATATGGGGGGCATGGAGGCTCTAGTACCCTGTTGTACCAGCTCTAGCTTGGATACAAGATGTGATACAGGCGGACATGGAGGCTCTAGTACCCTGTTGTACCGCCTTTAGCTTGGATACAAGATGTGATACAGGCGGACATGGAGGCTCTAGTACCCTGTTGTACCGCCTCTAGCTTGGATACAAGATGTGATACAGGCGGACATGGAGGCTCTAGTACCCAGTTGTCCCGCCCCTAGCTTGGCTACAAGATGTGACAGAGGAGGGCATGGAGGCTCTAGTACCCTGCTGTACCGCCTCTAGCTTGTATACAAGATGTGATATGGGTGGGCATGGAGGCTCTAGTACCCTGTTGTACCACCTCTAGCTTGTATACAAGATGTGATACGGGTGGGCATGGAGGCTCTAGTACTTTGTTGTACCACCTCTAGCTTGTATACAAGATGTGATACGGGTGGGCATGGAGGCTCTAGCACCCTGTTGTGCCACCTCTAGCTTGGATACAAAATGTAATACAGGCGGCATGCATACATACAGGTTTTATATGGTATCCTGCAGCATATTGGTCTACATTTGCTGTAGCTGAGCCTATAGAGCATGTAAACGTGTAGGCTGTCGAAGTTGGCGTCCTAGAAGGTCCCATACATGTTCTATTGGAAATAAATTTGGAGACAGTAGACCACAGAAGTGTGACAATGATGTGGAGATATTTCTGTAACACCCTTGCTGTGTGCGGCTGAGCATTATCCTGATAGAAGCCACCATGAGAGAAACCCATGTGGCTGCAGGATGTCCTGAACATATCGCTGAGCTGTCATTGTCCCTCGTACCACTACTAGGGGTGACCGACTGTTGTGATGGTCTGGGGGCCATAGCAGACACCAGCAGTGGGGGCAGTGTGTCTCTCCACAATAAAGGCAGGATTGAGGCGCTCACCCCGAGGTCTCCAGACATGAACACGGCTGTTGTCAGTGTCCAAACTAAACCTGGATTTGTCACTGAAGACAATCTGCTTCTACTCCATAGCAGTCCAGTTTTGACATTCATGATATCCGCTGCAAACGGAGGAGTGGGTGGATGTCAAAGGCAGTACATGTAATGGGCACCGTGAGACCAAATACCCTTTCACCAAGTGCCTGGAAATGGTTCAGACAGAGACAGTGGTAGCGCCCCCTGTCTCTAGCTGGTGGACAATGAAACAATTGGAGCTGCTCGTGCTTGTCGGGCGATCAGACCATTCTCTTTACTGGTGGTCTGTCGAGGGCGTCCTGTGTGCGTACCACTCATACCAACACCTTCTAACAGTCTGGTCAGAACATCCCAGGTGGTGGGCAATTTGTCAATACGACCATCCAGCTTCTTGCATTCCAATAATGCGCTTCCTATCTAAGTCTTGTTAACTGGGTGAAATCTCTTTGGTTGCGTCGTAGAGGCGTCTAGTGGTCAACAAGATCTACACAAGCGGAAGAAGAGGTCACTACACACAAGGAACCTCTGAGAGCCTTTTTATAGGCCAAGGGTGGAACCAGTTTTAGGGCCTCAGGTAGCAAGACCGTTCATCTAATCACCACAACTCTCATCATTTGTATATCTGCTGAGATGTAACTGCATGCCGTGTTTTGTAGCAAAACGACAACTCCTTCTAGGGGCGCGATTTATTTATTTTACAAAGTTTGTATAAGGGCTCCTGCACACCGGCAATAAATCCGTGCAAGACTTGTGCGTTGCGAGACGCACAAATATGAACCCCATTCTTTTGAATGGGTTCATTCACATTTGCAACGTTTTCCTGCATGGCACGGCAATGTGATGCAGGAAACAAATCGCAGCATGTTCTTTCTTTTGGCGATATCATGCATTGGTTGCAATGGGGCCGGCAGCAGCAGCGTTGTCTCCATTGAAACCAATGAGAAAATATCACGATCCCTTGCTGTGGCTGTGACAGCTACAGCAGGGGATTCCTCCAGCGATTTTCTTCCATAGATTTCAATTGGGCCGGCGCTGCTGCTGCCAGAACTACCGGAAGCAATAGGAGAACATAGTGATCTCCTGCCGCAGCGGTGATGAAGGGAACCCCCGCCAATGAAAACACCTCGCATCCACGGGTTTCCTCGTTTTCAATGGGGCTGGCGGGTTCCTGCGGTGAGACAGTTGTGTATATAATTCACAAGCCAGCTGCAGGCCTTGGTAGTAAGCACTCATACGTACCAATGAAGGTGCCTTTACACGGGGCGATTATTGGGCAAATGATCACATGAAAGAGCAGATTCAAATAATAGTTGTTGTAACCAAAGGGTGACGGCGATCAGTGGCCGGTTTCAGTCTCACAACAAAGAGCTGCTGGTTGATCAAAAGTCACTGATGTAAAATTACAGTCATTCGTATTTGAATGACTTGTGAGAGAATTTGCATGCAAGCCCTACGCCCAAAAAAGCCCTGGCTACATTAAAAAATAAAACCAATACATTACCAAACAGTTGCTGTCTGCTCCGCCGCAGTTCCGCGGCACTTGTCTGTAGTCTTCAGCCAGCGCTTCCTGGTCAGGGGGGTTTAAAAATCCTGCCTCCAGGAAGTGCTGGCTCTGATTGGTTCTCGAGTGCTGCGGCTCAGCCAATCACTTCAGCGCTTGATGAACCAATCGCAGCCATCACATTGAATAGCTGTGACTGGTTCATCGAGCGCTGCAGTGATTGGTTCATCGAGCGCTGTAGATCAGCCAATCACTGCAGCACTCAATGAACCAATCACAGCCATCGCATTGAATGGCTGTGATTGGTTCATCGAGTGCTGCAGTGATTGGTTCACAGAACCAATCAGAGCCAGCACTTCCTGGAGGCGGGGTTTTGAACCTCTAAACAAGTGCCGTGGAACTGCTGGAGGAGAAGTGCGGCCGAGTGGACAGCGCCTCTTATGGTTTTTTTTTTTTTAATGCAACTAGGGCTTATTTCAGGGACAAACGGTAGGACTTCCTCCTGTAAAAGTTGCATTGCACAAAAACCACAATTTCGTGCAAGGCTCCATAGGGAAACATGGGCTACAAAACTTTGCAAATTGTGGCTGCATAGAGCATGCTGCTATTGTGCCGGAACCCATTGGAAAGCACGGGCTTCACATACATGTGATATGTAGCGCTGTGGCATCGCGAGATCGTGTGATTTTGTCGCTTCTGTGGAAGCAGCCTAAGAATGTGATCACACGGGCGGCTCTTGTTTATAACGGAAACCACGATGCTGTGAAGGATCAGAAGACGTGTCCAAACATTAGACGGACTTGATTGGCTTAGAGCGTAGCAGAACTTTTAACCAACTTTTGACTTGTCAGAGGGAAATGTCAAAACTTGATCAGCTGTGGTCCGGCTACAGAGATCCTCGCTGAATGCTAGAACAGGGGGCTGTGGCGCTCACCTGCGCCCCTCTGACGGTCTTCGCTGCTTGTTGGAGGCAGATCTAGAAGACGTTTGTAGACTTTCTGGGTTCGTCTTCAGCTGCTGAGAGGAGCAGCAGACAGAGGAGACAACTGAAGGGGCGCAGTACTGGGGGACGGTCAGCGAGGGTCTCTGAAGCCGGACCACCACTCATCAAAACTTTTGCCATTTCTCTTTGACATATCAAAAGTTTGTTAAAAGTTCTAATCATTACAATACCTCTCCCGGATTAGATAACACTAGTTCTGCGTACTGCGCTATTCTGACAAACCGCCGAAGCGTAAACATAATACAAGACCGCGTTCAGACATGGCGGATCAGTCAGCACCATAGTTGTGAATGTACGGCACATACAGGTCAGTATCAGGCCGGCACTGTACTCTGAAGGCAGCCATCAGCAGTCACCCCCATCATCTCACAGAGCACAACCCCCATCATAGCCCGCACTGCATTGTGGGAGTTGTGGTACCCCCTCCAGAAGAAGCAGGGGGTGCCGGCTGTACAAGGGTGCCGCAAACACCTGCAGCCGCCGCCCTCCATGCACTCATCTGCCGGGAGCGGGCCTCCACGTCATCACACCCCGCCGCCGGTTGTGTCGTCTGCACTGCGGCTTACCGGCACACGAGCGGGACTTCCATATCTTCAGCAGCAAGATGAGGATGGCGGACAGGTGGGAGATGTCCCCCAGGAACCTGAAGATGTTCATGGCGGCCGGGCCGAGCTGTGGAGCCGGAGGAGGCTGTGCTGTGTGCTAGGCCGGGAGTGGGAGGAGGGAGATTCCGGCAGGAGGGAGGGAGCCGCACAGGAACCAGGAACTGCGCGGTACAACCGGGAGCGCCGCAGGCCGCCGGTCTCACACAGACGCTGTTCCTACTCCTCCGCTGTGCCGAGGGGTCTGCAGTCACACGGGCCGTTATGGCTGCGGTTTTGCAGCGATTTTCAGTGTTTTTTACCTCATAACCCTCCCCTCCCCCGTCACCGCCATCCTCACTCCCCAGATTTTAGGTGGTTTTGCGCTCCTTCTGCACCACAATCTCTATTGCCATCCTTTGTCTTGAAGGGAATCCCCACCGCGGTTTCGGACGCGTCACTTCTTGATGCGGAATGAGATTTTCCACGGCGACATTCCGCATGCGGATTTTACAGCAGAATTCACGTGGGGTTTTCCAAAAGGCGAATCCTGCGGTGTGAGCGCCCCTCGCTCCGTGCGGAAGCGCAGACATGTAGTGTGCCACATGAGGAGTTTACCTGCTGAACGTGGCTTCAGGGTGCACTCACACGGGCACATGCCACCCACGTATGATGTGTAAAATACGCAGTACACGGCAAGTCTGTGTGTAACGTGTGTGCTGCGTATGTTCGGGCCCGTCGCCTGTACTGGTCATTTACATGCGCGCCAAAATGGGACCTTCTGTTCTTTTTTCCTTGCGTGTGTAAAAAAAAAAACCGCAGATGTGAGTAGCCAATAGAATTCAATGGGCTTCTAGTCCTGTATATTACACAGCATACACCCGTGCCCGCGGGCTTCTAGTCCTGTATATTACACACACAGCATACACCCGTGCCCGCGGGCTTCTAGTCCTGTATATTACACACACAGCATACACCCGTGCCCGCGGGCTTCTAGTCCTGTATATTACACAGCATACACCCGTGCCCGCGGGCTTCTAGTCCTGTATATTACACAGCATACACCCGTGCCCGCGGGCTTCTAGTCCTGTATATTACACACACAGCATACACCCGTGCCCGCGGGCTTCTAGTCCTGTATATTACACAGCATACACCTGTGCCCGCGGGCTTCTAGTCCTGTATATTACACACACAGCATACACTCGTGCCCGCAGGCTTCTAGTCCTGTATATTACACACACAGCATACACCCGTGCCCACGGGCTTCTAGTCCTGTATATTACACACACGGCATACACCCGTGCCCACGGGCTTCTAGTCCTGTATATTACACACACGGCATATACCCGTGCCCGCGGGCTTCTAGTCCTGTATATTACACACACGGCATACACCCGTGCCCGCGGGCTTCTAGTCCTCTATATTACACACACGGCCTACACCCGTGCCCGCGGGCTTCTAGTCCTGTATATTACACACACAGCATACACCCGTGCCCGCGGGCTTCTAGTCCTGTATATTACACACACAGCATACACCCGTGCCCGCGGGCTTCTAGTCCTGTATATTACACACACAGCATACACCCGTGCCCGCGGGCTTCTAGTCCTGTATATTACACAGCATACACCCGTGCCCGCGGGCTTCTAGTCCTGTATATTACACAGCATACACCCGTGCCCGCGGGCTTCTAGTCCTGTATATTACACACACAGCATACACCCGTGCCCGCGGGCTTCTAGTCCTGTATATTACACAGCATACACCTATGCCCGCGGGCTTCTAGTCCTGTATATTACACACACAGCATACACTCGTGCCCGCAGGCTTCTAGTCCTGTATATTACACACACAGCATACACCCGTGCCCACGGGCTTCTAGTCCTGTATATTACACACACGGCATACACCCGTGCCCACGGGCTTCTAGTCCTGTATATTACACACACGGCATATACCCGTGCCCGCGGGCTTCTAGTCCTGTATATTACACACACGGCATACACCCGTGCCCGCGGGCTTCTAGTCCTCTATATTACACACACGGCCTACACCCGTGCCCGCGGGCTTCTAGTCCTGTATATTACACACACAGCATACTCCCGTGCCTGCAGGTTTCTAGTCCTCTATATTACACACACAGCATACACCCGTGCCCGCGGGCTTCTAGTACTGTATATTACACAGCATACACCCGTGCCCGCTGGCTTCTAGTCCTGTATATTACACACACAGCATACTCCCGTGCCTGCGGGTTTCTAGTCCTCTATATTACACACACAGCATACACCCGTGCCCGCGGGCTTCTAGTCCTCTATATTGCATACACCTGTGCCCGCATGTTCTTAGTACTATATATTGCACACACAGCATACACCCGTGCCCGTGGTTTTTAGTCCTGTATATTGCACAATATTCGCACACATATAAAACCCATTCTTTAGAATGCGTTCATTCACATTAGCGTTTTTTTTTTACATGTATTGCACGGCATTGCGATACAGAAAACAAGGCCCAATTGAAATCAATGGGAGAAGATCACAAAGGAATCACCCATATGGAGGGTGGGGCGGACCTATAGGGGATCTCTCCATATTTGGAGAGATAGGGGGTGGGGCTAGATGGCTTTCTCACCCCACCCACTCTTGGCTAGAGAGGAATCACTATGAGAACCCCCTCTAGCCTCATCCTGCTCTCGGGGAAGCCCTGGTGAGCTCTGCAGCCCCTCCCCCTATCTCTTCAAATATGGGTAGATCTGTAGGAGATCCCCTGTAGCTACGCCTCCCTGTCTCTCCTCACTATGGGAGATTCCTTCAGCTCTTCTGTGATGCAAGGCTGATTCCCTGTGAAAGCGCTTTGCATCCAGGGCTTGAATCAGAGCTCTCGCCAGTGTGCAGGAGCCCTTACGGATACATGGGATGGAAGTGCTGCGGAATGTCTGCAGAGGATAATTCCGCAGCATTTCTGCCCCATGTGAACATACTACGACAGTGTAAATTACGCATGTGGATTTGCGTGAAAGTGCATATTTTGCCGCAGATTATGGCGTAAACGCATGAGCATCCCATGAACATTTCTTTTTCTGATATAATCACAGCCGCATAATGACAAAATGAAGCCATGGATTTCAGTGGTTTGTTTTCACTATCGGGATTCTCGCCCATTAATAGTACAGGCAAAAAAAGATAGGACTTGCTCTAACATCCTGCTGTTTGAAAGAAGAAAAAAAAAACTCCTGCGCTATGGCGCCGAGTTTAAAAAGACCGAGAAGAGGAGAAAAAGGGGCGAGCGTAGTTAGGCATACGACTGTCTGTAACTGCCATTAAAGGCTCCTGCACACTGGCGAGAGCCACATCAGGCCATGTTCACGGCCCAGTATTGCCCCTGCAATCCTTCTGAAAACCCCTGGGTGCGAGGCGTTTTTACATGAAAACAGACTCACATCACCTTGGGGGTTCCTTTCATCCCCTTCGTGGCTGTGACAGCTGCGGCAGAGGATCAAGATGTCCTCCCATTGTTTTTTTATTAGGCCGACGCTGCTGCCATCGGCTCCATTGAAAACCATGGTCCATTCTGCAAAAAGAAAGGAAATGCAATTTTTTTCTCACGCAACATCACAGGTGTGAAAACATCGCAAACGAGAATTGACAATCATTGGTTTCATAATCATGCATTTTCACTCACCTTAAAAATCTGCGTCTTTCTGCTTGATTTTTTGGCACGGATCCACATGCGGATTTAGCCATTTTTAACCCCTTAGTGACCGCCCTATAGTGTTTGAACTTTTAAAAAATTCTAAGTGGAGTAAAGTGAAAAAAAACCGACATTCCGCCATCTTTCAGTGCGTCTTGCTTCTACGGCGCACAAACTGCAACAAAAACGACATGATAACTTTATTCTATGGGTCCGTACGATTACTATGATACCAAACTTGTATTTTTTTTTTTTTTACTATACTACTCTTTTTTTTTTTTTTTTTTATATATATTTAAATTATTTTCTGCGATCATCTTGTGCGCGCAATAACTTTTTTATTTTTCCATTGACGTAGTTCAGCGATGGCTCATTATTTGCAGGATGTCCTGTAGTTTCCGTTAGTACTAATTTGGAATGCGTACGACTTTTTGATCGCTTTTTATTGCATTTTTCTGGGAGACGGGGGTGACTGAAAAAGTGCATTTCTGGCGTTTTTTTTTTTTTTTTTTTTCGGACATCGTTCACCGTGTGGGGTAAATAATGTGCTACTTTGATAGATCGGACTTTTACGGACGCGACGCTACCAAATATGTATTTTTATTTTATTATTTAGACTTTTTAATCATAGATATGGCAAAAGGGGGGGGGGGATTTAAAGATTTATCACTTTTTTTTTTAACAATTAAAACTTTATTGCTCTTTTTTCACTTCACTTTTAAGTCCCCCTGGGGGACTACAATATGCGATACTTTGATCACTCCTGTAGTATGACGTAATGCTATGGCATTACGTCATACTGCATTCTGACAGGCAGCATATCAAGCCACTCCATGGGGATGGCTTGATAGGTAGTCTCTCAAGGCAGCCCTGGGGCCTTTCAGAAGGCCCCCGGCAGCCATGACACCTGCACAGCTCCCCCGATCTCACCGCGCACGGGGGGCGTACGGGACCCCCGAACAGTGTTCGGGGGCTTTAAATGCCGCTGTTAGAATTGACAGCGGCATTTATAGGGTTAATAGCCATGTTTGGGTTAATTGCCCACGGGTGTCAGCTGTAGTAAACAGCTGACTCTCGCGCTGTATGCGGAGAGGTCGCCACGCGACCTCTCTGCATACATACCCTGCTGCTCCAGGACGTAAATGTACGTCCTGCAGCGGGTAGGGGTTAAAACTTCATAAAAATTCAGAACTTGACTTGTAATAATGTTGCCATCCAATAGGTGGTTCTGTATCTCCTTTCATGTGCAGGTTGAATGATCGATAAGACACATCATAAAACTATCCTGAGCTCAGTGGACTGATTTAGAATGTATGCCTTAGCTCTGTTTGTCTGTTGTTTTAAGTTTTGAGTGCAAAACAGTCTCAAATTTCTGTTTGTAAACATTTATTTAGCTCAAGAGGAATGTGTTCTCCCCTCTTCGAAGGGGGCGAGATATCCCCGAAAGCTTGTTGTAACATCATGCATTTTTGTTAGCCATAAAAAGGTATCCTATCCACTTGGTTTGGCTCACTGAGAACAATCACACAAGACTTGAACGGACATCTGACAGAAGATCACACAGCGGCAGGCCACTAAAAACGAGCATTGAGTGCCACGTCTAGTATTTAAGCAACAATGTTCCACAGTGGACCAACTGACCTGGCAGTACAACGGCGGGGAAGTTAGACAAATTTTCACAATAACCATGCAGCGTAACCCCATTGAACATGTTGGAGATATTCTGGTAAGGGCTGTGAGATCTGCTTCCACTTCTCCAAAAAATGTTTACCAACTGATGGAGCTACTGCAGCAGGCATGGGTCAAGTTGAGTATGGAGGATGTTTGTCACCTTTGGGATTCTGTTCCACAACAACTGAACGCTGTGTTTGCTCAACAATGGTTGGAAAAACCCATTATTAACTAGGTGTTCCTAATATAGTGATTGCTCAGTGTATAGGCTATAACTAATTGCCCCTGAAACATGGACATAGTACACATTCATGTATGTGCCCATACTGTGCCTCTTTATACCTCCAGATCTGGATGAATGGTTATGAGAGTAGTTCAAGGGGAGAATACATTGCGTTGCTGTATTCAGGCTCCATATGATGGCACAGAGTGACTACAGCTACGTAGTAAGAAACTAAAAGAACTCTCCTGCCATTCAGACCCATGCTCATAGCTTTGCCATGTAAAATTAAACAAAGTGACATTTTTCCAGATCTTTCCAGGACTGACTAAACTATATAGTCTGCTTGTACGTACATTTTGTTGTTTTTAACTCATGTAAGAATGGGAGATAATAGGGAGGAATGGGGTTGAACAGTCTCTTTTTTTATTCAATATCTCTTTAAAATTTGAGCATAAATTGTTAGCGATTCATGATTTTTATGTTTTATTGCTTCTTCGTGGCTTGAGGCTTTATGATTGCTTGTAGCATTCAAGAGTGCAAAATGAAAAATGCTAAATAGCAGCCACTATCACTGAGCAAAGCATGGTTATTATGAAGGTTCTTTTATTTGTTTTCAAATAAAAATTGTGTATGGATTTAAATGAATATGTGACTAGGTATCCATGTCAGGCAGGCGAGGACATTCTAAATATTGGCTGTATCAATAGCTAACTAGTTGTAAACTTTGTGCTGCCTTAGGGTGAATGCCCATAAACAGATTTCTACCGCATTTTCCGCGGTGGAAATCCGCAATTGAATTCTGCAGCTATTAGGATCTATTGACCCTAATAGCTTTCTGCCTGCCAATGCTCACATGTGGAATTTAACTAGATTTCCACAGTGGGAAAAAAATCGCGGCATGTTCTATTTGCCACAGATTTATGCTGTGGGAGGTCTCCATTAATATAGTATTAATAGAGATTGCAGCCTATGCTAGGTGTGAGTAAGGAGAGGTTGCAGTTCCGTTGTCGGAGAGGAGGAGTCAGTTTCATCATGTTTGTTACCTGAGGTAGAGTGAGGTGAAAAACCTGCTCCCTTGGCATCTTGCAGCAGAGAAAAAGCAGAGCCTTCTTTAAAGGCCATCTTTCACAAACAGTGAGTTATATAGCTACCCGGTGAAATCACAACCAGGATTAGCCAACAGCCACTTGTCCCTCTGCTTCATAAATCCTTCAGTGAAATCAACTCAATTATTCCATCTAAATCCACCAGTGGGGAAATTGTCTATTTAAGCAATATCCAGAAAAGGAAGTGAGAGCGCGTTGACGTTAGAGTACCTTCAATTCAATATTGTTGTATTCAAATTGCCCGCTTGCTGTTGCATCTTAGTGTACTCATCTCAAATACATTTACCAGAAAACTGTGTACTCAATCTGTTTCTGCGATTATCAAAGTTAGTAAATCTGCACTCTCTCAGATTGCTAAAATTCCACTGGACTCGTCTTCGTTTTTTCCGTGGCATATCATCCATAAGTGTCCAGTTAGAGAGTTGGCGTCACGTGACAAGAACTAGGCCTCCAGCCATACGGACAGTAAGTTCATTATGGTGTTACACAATCATGGAGCATGTCTGGTTATATCAGGCACCTTCCGCCTAAGGAAGGTGCCTAAACCTTTGATCCAGCTGAAGATGTTATTCCTTTGTGCTGACTTCCTGGTTTCTGACTCCCTTTCTGACTGGCTATTCCTGACTTCTCTGCATTCTACGCTTCTGACCATGGCTTGTTACATTGACCATTCTTCTGTTAGCTGTCTTGACATATCTGTTTTATTAAATACATGCATTTCACATAAAATAACAACTCTGGAGCATCTTGTCTTACAAATTGACATTGTGTTATTCATCTGTTATTCTTTCCTGCAGGCGAATACATTGATGACTTGGTGTTGCCATTCTTCTTGTCAATAAGGTGTGTCTCTACACAATCCAATAGTGTCAGTACTGATAGAGCAGTGTCAGTGTACAGAGAAACACTCCATTGACAAGGGCAATGGTAACACCCAGTTGTCAATTTAGTCATACATTTCCCAGACAAATAATAGAAGGATGTCACAGCACCTTTCTAGTTAAGGATGCTGTAAAATTATATTATATGGAATACTAGTATTTTTTTATTTTTTTTAATGTTTTAAACATTCATGTCAAGGGAGCTGACAGATCATCTTTAACTAATGTCTTATCACAAAAGACCACTGAACAGAGACACTCTAAGACAAAGTGCTTTCTTGTGCCAGAAATCTTATGCACATTTTAGATCCCAAAGTATCCATTCTAATCAAAACTACGTCATTAGCTTGTAATAAAATTATTGAAAAATGTCCTCTGGCTAATATGAGAGAGTGGAATTAAGAATCTGAATTTAATTTTCATCATCTTCTGCAAGAGAAGGAAGAATTCCCTAAACAGTGGGTCGTAATAGTTTGCAAAGTTTGCAGAGTCACTTTTCAGAAGTTTTAGTTAAAATCTGGATTGTCTAGAGAGGTTAGAAAAGCCCATTATTCTGTAACATCAATGTTTATTCTCTTCTCACATTAGAAGAATACTGTGGGCAAAACTGACATATTTTGTTATATCTACTCAGAGGCTAAAGGGAGCGGAGTGTTACACGGGGATTCTCTTATTGGCTTTCTTTGAATTCTACGCACTACCCCCCGAGACCCTACACTAGTTATAAAAGCATATCAGTTTTGCCTGGAGTGTTCCTTTACAGTTAGTTGGAAGTTTAATGTGCATAATCCACCTGTTCAAATGTTATAAACCCTTTGTAAAGGAGTGTCTATGTTCTCAAAGAACATTTATGGGTGGTTCCACACATAGTGTTCTGAGGAAAAGCTATTTTTTTCAGCATTTTCCCTGGTATGTTTTTGCTGCTTTTTTGAGGGGCAAAAAAGGTGTTGTCAGATGTTAGTTGAAAGTCTATAGAGAGACATTAAAGGGGTTTTCTGGGATAAAATATATATTTTAAATGACCTGTGCCGAAAATAGTAAATTAGCGCATCCGGACCCATCACATGTCCTCACAGCTCCAGCGCCACATCTTCATTCTTTTTATTTGTGCCCCATCTACAGATTGCAGTCAGCCTGTTCACGGGGGATCACAGGCTGCAGCTAATTAGAGACCTCAATGGTCAACCGCTGAAGTCTGTATGACTGGCTATAGCAGCCTGTGGTGTTCTGTTCACAGACTGAAGGCTCAGTCACACAGGCGCATCGGCACCCATACACTGGAGCCAATGCGCCCGTGTGACTGAGCTGTTACTGCAGAAAGAAGACGTCCGTACCTGAAGACGGACGTCTCTCTGCAGCGCTGAAGAAAGAACACGACTGGCAATGAAGCCGGTCACATGTACTTTCCTCCGGCGCTGCAGAGAGACGTCCGTCTTCAGGTACGGCTGTCTGCTACCTGCAGTAACACGGGCGCCGATGTGCCCATATGACTGAGCCCTGAGGGCTCTTTCACATGAACGTATATCGTCCACTGTTTCACGGCCGGCCAATATACGCTACGATTTGGTGCATTGGATTCCAATGCACCAGATTACATGGCCGTTTTCCTGTGGCGTATGAGTGCCCGGCCGGGCCAATATAAGGCCCGGCGCTTTCATGATGGCCCAAAAAGATAGTCTTAGAAGTATCTTTTGGGCCAAAAAAGTCGACCGCAACATGGGCTCCTATGGGAGCCAATAACAGTGGCCAGAAAAGGGAGCTGGGAGGGAGTTTAGCAGCGTGACTATTAAACTCCCTCTCCCCTTCCCTCCAGCTCTTTGCAATGGGGGGAGGGGGGGGGGGTCGGGGCAGAGCTAAGCCCCACACCCTCCCATTGCTGGTTGCAGACAAGGGGCGGCTGCTTAGCTCCACCCTCGTCCTGCCCACTCCCATTGCAAAAAGCCGAAGGGAAGGAGAGAGGAAGTGAGCCTGCAGGGGGAGGGAAGGGGAAGCAATGGCACTGTGGCCTTGGCGTATCTGTGCTGGGGCCTGTGACGTCTGAATGGGCGCACAAAAATTTTATAGTTGTGAGCCTGTTCATGCGCTTTTACGGCTCCAGCAGGTGCACATAAATAGCCCTATGGCCGAGTGAAAGAGACCTGACTCTACAGCTTAAAAACAGACACAAAAGCATGAATGAAGCAGCAGCACTGAAGCTGCGGGAAGCAGAGACAGCTGAATGAAATGCCGGTCTTAATAAATTACCCCCTGTGTTTTTTGTGGCATCTTTCTTTAGGTTTTGTTGTTTTTATGTCTGTGGCATTTTTTTAATTGCCACAGGCTTTAGGTTTGGCTTTTTTTATGACAATAATACATAGGCTACTCTATAGAACCCGTCAGACTCCAAAAAAAAAAAAAGTTAAAAATATGTAATTTAAAAAGGTTTTAAAAAGCCACAACAATTCTATATGAAGGCAGCTTTCTTCAAGTCGCAACTTGAGGAAAACTGTTTCAGATAATAGTTTCTGTTGTCTTAAAAATGTTACCCAAAAGTTAAACAAAAGGTATATTAAACAAAGTTAAGTTGATATTTAATATAGATAAAACAAGTAAAAAACAAACCCTGTGGTGAACTCACCATTCATATTTTAGCCAATGTAATCCTGCTCGGAATCTCCTAAAGCAGGGGCAAAGTAGATCCACCAATGCGAATCCCAACAGTGGGATCAGTGGAATTAAAATCCAAATCTTTATTAGCTGTATTGATTTTTAGATTTCTGTCTGCTTTCTCTAAATTTATGCTATGCCTGCAATCCCTTGATGCATCAGCACAGCATCACATGACCAGTTAGAGCCAGTGCCATCTCTGCCTATTAGAAGGACAATATAATTATCACTACCCCCTGTATTCTTGTAACTAAGCTAAACACTGTAAGTATACAGTCAGGGAAAATCAATTGTCATCTGGACAGGAGCCTCTCAACATCATCAATGTCTGTGATAAGACTTTTTTTTCCTATGTGAAGAATTCAGGAAGTTCTGGAGGCTGAGATTGTTTTATTCAGGAGTCAGAGAGACAAGTAATTCCCCGGTGGTCATAACGAGATCATATGATCCAACTGAAGAAATGAACTCGAGGAATTTTCAAATAGAGAGAAATAACTAAACAAGGTAACACTAGCTGACTCAGAAGTACTGGAGGAATAGTTACATAATGAATGAAAAAAATGTCACCAGAGTGGCCCTTTAGGGCTGCCTGTAGAGATGAGCGAACGTACTCGTCCGAGCTTGATACTCGTTCGAGTATTAGCGTGTTCGAGATGCTCGTTACTCGAGACGAGTACCACGCGATGTTCGAGTTACTTTCACTTTCATCTCTGAGACGTTAGCGCGCTTTTCTGGCCAATAGAAAGACAGGGAAGGCATTACAACTTCCCCCTGCGACGTTCAAGCCCTATACCACCCCCCTGCAGTGAGTGGCTGGGGAGATCAGGTGTCACCCGAGTATATAAATCGGCCCCTCCCGCGGCTCGCCACAGATGCATTCTGACATAGTTCAGGGAAAGTGCTGCTGGTGCCGGAGCTGCTATAGGGAGAGTGTTAGGAGTTATTTTAGGCTTCAAGAAACCCAACGGTCCTTCTTAGGGCCACATCTGACCGTGTGCAGTAGTGTGGAGGCTGCTTTTTGCAGTGTTGCACTTTTTTTTTTTGTATATCGGCCGTGCAGAGCATTGCGTCCTGCAGTAATTTTACATTGTCCAGGGCCAGCAGTGGTGAGGCAGGGACAGAAGACATATTTAGTGTATATAGGCAGTGGGCCTTTCCAAAAACATTTGGGAAAAAAATCTATTTGGGCTGCCTGTGACCGTCCTCAGTGTACATGGTCTCTGCTGGGGGTAGTTGTCCTAATTCATACGCAGCCAGCTAAGTGTTACAGCAGGCTTGCGCAAAATTCTTTCCTACCTCTGTGTTGCCTGTTACATCACCGCTGTATTCCTGTCCACAGTGAAACAGTCTGCAGTAATTTTACATTGTCCAGGGCCAGTAGTGGTGAGGCAGGGACAGAAGACATATTTAGTGTATATAGGCAGTGGGCCTTTCCAAAAACATTTGGGAAAAAAAATCTATTTGGGCTGCCTGTGACCGTCCTCAGTGTACAGGGTCTCTGCTGGGGGTAGTTGTCCTAATTAATACACAGCCAGCTAAGTGTTACAGCAGGCTTGCGCAAAATTCTTTCCTGGCTCTGCTGTGCGTTCCGTAAGCGAAGTCAGCCTCCAACCACAGGCCAATAAGCGGCACATTTAATTACAGCGTTCTGTTTCTGCACTACTGGTAATACAGCATGCTGAGGGGTAGGGGTAGGCCTAGAGGATGTGGGCGAGGACACGGAGGCCCAAGTCAGGGTGTGGGCACAGGCCGAGCCAGTGCGGTGGCCAGGGGTAGAGGCAGGGCCAGAACGAATAATCCACCAACTGTTTCCCAAAGCGCCCCCTCGCGCCATGCCACCCTGCAGAGGCCAAGGTGCTCTAAGGTGTGGCAGTTTTTCACAGAGACGCCTGACGACTGACGAACAGTGGTGTGCAACCTTTGTCGCGCCAAGATCAGCTGGGGAGCCACCACCAGCATGCGCAGGCATATGATGGCCAAGCACCCCACAAGGTGGGACAAAGGCCGTCCACCGCCTCTGGTTTGCACCACTGCCTCTCCCCCTGTGCCCCAACCTGCCACTGAGATCCAACCCCCCTCTGAGGACACAGGCACGAGTGCCTACCGGCCTGCACCCACACCCTCACCTCCGCTGTCCTCGGCCCCATCCAGCAATGTCTCTCAGCGCAGCGTCCAGACGTCGCTAGCGCAACTGTTTGAGCGCAAGCGCAAGTACGCCGCCACGCACCCGCACGCTCAAGCGTTAAACGTCCACATAGCCAAATTGATCAGCCTGGAGATGCTGCCGTATAGGCTTGTGGAAACGGAGGCTTTCAAAAGCATGATGGCGCCGGCGGCGCCGCCCTACTCGGTTCCCAGTCGCCACTACTTTTCCCGATGTGCCGTCCCAGCCCTGCACGACCACGTCTCCCGCAACATTGTACGCGCCCTCACCAACGCGGTTACTGCCAAGGTCCACTTAACAACGGACACATGGACAAGCACAGGCGGGCAGGGCCACTATATCTCCCTGACGGCACATTGGGTGAATTTAGTGGAGGCTGGGACAGAGTCAGAGCCTGAGACCGCTCACGTCCTACCCACCCCCAGAATTGCGGGCCCCAGCTCTATGCTGGTATCTGCGGTGGTGTATGCTTCCTCCACTAAACCACCCTCCTCCTCCTCCAACGCAACCTCTGTCTCGCAATCAACATGTGTCAGCAGCAGCAGCACGTCGCCAGCAGTCGGTGTCGCGCGGCGTGGCAGCACAGCGGTGGGCAAGCGTCAGCAGGCCGTGCTGAAACTACTCAGCTTAGGAGAGAAGAGGCACATGGCCCACGAACTGCTGCAGGGTCTGACAGAGCAGACTGACCGCTGGCTTGCGCCGCTGAGCCTCCAACCGGGTATGGTCGTGTGTGACAACGGCCGTAACCTGGTGGCGGCTCTGCAGCTCGGCAGCCTCACACACATGCCATGCCTGGCCCATGTCTTTAATTTGGTGGTTCAGCGCTTTCTGAAAAGCTACCCACACTTGTCATACCTGCTCGGAAACGTGCGCCGGGTCAGCGCACATTTCCGCAAGTCCAAGACGGACGCTGCCACCCTGCGGACCCTGCAACATCGGTTTAATCTGCCAGTGCACCGACTGCTGTGCGACGTGCCCACACGGTGGAACTCTACGCTCCACATGTTGGCCAGACTCTATGAGCAGCGTAGAGCTATAGTGGAATACCAACTCCAACATGGGCGGCGTAGTGGGAGTCAGCCTCCTCAATTCTTTTCAGAAGAGTGGGCCTGGTTGGCAGCCATCTGCCAGGTCCTTGGAAACTTTGAGGAGTCTACCCAGATGGTGAGCGGCAATGCTGCAATCATTAGCGTCACCATTCCTCTGCTATGCCTCTTGAGAAGTTCCCTGCAAAGCATAAAGGCAGACGCTTTGCGCTTGGAAACGGAGGCGGGGGAAGACAGTATGTCGCTGGATAGTCAGAGCACCCTCATGTCTATATCTCAGCGCGTTGAGGAGGAGGGGGAGGAGCATGAGGAGGAGGGGGAAGAGACAGCTTGGCCCACTGCTGAGGGTACCCATGCTGCTTGCCTGTCATCCTTTCAGCGTGTATGGCCGGAGGAGGAGGAGGATCCTGAAAGTGATCTTCCTAGTGAGCACAGCCATGTGTTGCATACAGGTACCCTGGCACACATGGCTGACTTCATGTTAGGATGCCTTTCTCGAGACCCTCGCGTTACACGCATTCTGGCCACTACGGATTACTGGGTGTACACACTGCTCGACCCACGGTATAAGGAGAACCTTTCCACTCTCATACCCGAAGAGGAAAGGGGTTCGAGAGTGATGTTATACCACAGGACCCTGGCGAACAAACTGATGGTAACATTCCCATCCGACAGCGCTAGTGGCAGAAGGTGCAGTTCCGAGGGCCAGGTAGCAGGGGAGGCGCAGAGATCAGGCAGCATGTACAGCGCAGGCAGGGGAACATTCTCCAAGGCCTTTGCCAGCTTTATGGCTCCCCAGCAAGACTGTGTCACCGCTCCCCAGTCAAGGCTGAGTTGGCGGGAGCACTGTAAAAGGATGGTGAGGGAGTACGTAGCCGATCGCACGACCGTCCTCGGTGACGCCTCTGCCCCCTACAACTACTGGGTGTCGAAGCTGGACACGTGGCCTGAACTCGCGCTGTATGCCCTGGAGGTGCTTGCTTGTCCTGCGGCTAGCGTCTTGTCAGAGAGGGTGTTTAGTGCGGCTGGGGGAATCATCACGGATAAGCGTACCCGCCTGTCAACCGACAGTGCCGACAGGCTTACACTCATCAAGATGAACAAAGCCTGGATTTCCCCAGACTTCTCTTCTCCACCAGCGGACAGCAGCGATACGTAAGCAATACGTAGGCTGCACCCTCGGATGGAAGCATCGTTCTCTATCACCATCAAAAACAGGGACCTTTTTGCTTCATCAATCTGTGTATTCTATTCATCCTCCTCCTCCTGCTCCTCTTCCTGAAACCTGACGTAATCACGCCGAACGGGCAATTTTTCTTAGGCCCACAAGGCTCAGTCATATAATTTTTGTAAACAATTTTTATACGTTTCAATGCTCATTAAAGCGTTGAAACTTTCACCTGAACCAATTTTTATTTTAACTGGGCTGCCTCCAGGCCTAGTTACAAATTAAGCCACATTAACCAAAGCGATTACTGGGTTTCACCTGCCCTCTTGGTTGGGCATGGGCAATTTCTCTGACGTACATTAGTACTGTTGGTACACCAATTTTTTTGGGCCCTCGCCTACAGTGTAATCCAATAAATTTTTTGCCCACCTGCATTAAAGCTGACGTTACATCAGCTGTGATGGGCAATGTAATGGGATATATTTATGTACCGCCGGTGGCTTCCTGGCACCCACCCATGCTGTGGGTCCACAGGGACTTGTAACTGCATGTGTCCACTTCTAAAGAACCCCAGTCTGACTGGGGCATGCAGTGTGGGCCGAAGCCCACCTGCATTTAATCGGACGTTACCTCAGCTGTGATGGGCACTGCAATGGGATACATTTATGTACAGCCGGTGGGTTCCAGGGAGCCACCCATGCTGTGGGTGCACACGGAATTCCCATTGTGGAGTTGTACCTGCCTGTGACTATTTATAAAAAACCGCGGTCTGACTGGGGCATGCAGACACCTTGACAGAATGAATAGTGTGTGGCACATAGGTTCCCCATTGCTATGCCCACGTGTGCAGCTCCTGATGGCGGTGGCACAGGATTATATTTCTCATTGCTTCTGTACAGCATTGTGGTCTATCGCCCCGCCCCTTTTAAAGAGGGTCGCTGCCTAGCCGTGCCAACCCTCTGCAGTGTGTGCCTGCGGTTCCTCCTCATGGCAGACGCACTTATAAATAGACATGAGGGTGGTGTGGCATGAGTGCAGCTGAAGGCTGCGCAGGGACACTTTGGTGTGCGCTGTGGACACTGGGTCATGCGGGGAGTTGGGCAGCATGTAACCCAGGAGAAGTGGCAGCGGAGTGTCATGCAGGCAGTGATTGTGCTTTGTTGGAGGTAGTGTGGTGCTTAGCTAAGGTATGCATTGCTAATGAGGGCTTTTCAGAAGTAAAAGTTGTTGGGGGGGCACTCTTGCCGCTATTGTGGCTTAATAGTGGGGCCTGGGAACTTGAGATGCAGCCTAACATGTAGCCCCTCGCCTGCCCTATCCGTTGCTGTGTCGTTCCCATCACTTTCTTGAATTGCCCAGATTTTCACAAATGAAAACCTTAGCGAGCATCGGTGATATACAAAAATGCTCGGGTCGCCCATTGACTTCAATGGGGTTCGTTACTCGAAACGAACCCTCGAGCATCGCGATAATTTCGTCCCGAGTAACGAGCACCCGAGCATTTTGGTGCTCGCTCATCTCTAGCTGCCTGCCAAAACTTGTAAGCTATGCTGGTTGCGCTCTGTTTTGGATGGATGTATCATACACCTAATAAAAATTCACTTTTAATTCTACTGCGTCCACAGCTGGAATCTGTATTTGTAAATAAAGCAAGTCCGTAAATATAAAAATCCAAAAAAGCTGTTGGAGCTACCAATTACTTTCTATGTATTAAGGACCAAAACTTCTTCAGGGTCCAGTACAGAACATATGTTGTTAGCCATTTAGTCATTCATGACCCTCGGTGACCCTAAGGCTGGGTTCAGACAGGGCAGATTTGCCGCGGCAAATCCGCCCGCGGCCGCTAATCTCGGGATTAGCCAGCCATGTAGATAAGATTTCTCAGAAATCTCGTCCACACGGGACAGCCAATCCGCTGCGGTAAGTCAGGCTGGAACCGCGGCTGCGGCGGCCGCAGCCGCGGTTTCAGAATATGCAGCATGTCTATTTACTTTTCTTTTTTGTTTATTTTCGTTGCGGCCGCGCTCTCCTCTATGGAGCGCCGGCCGCAACGGAAAAGCGAGCGGCCGGGCCGCTTCAAAGCCGCGGCAGCTTAAACCACGGCGGTTCTCCCGGCGGAAATCTTGCGGTTTTTGCTGCGGCCAAACCGCGAGATTTCCGACGGGAATACGCCCCGTGTGAACCCAGCCTAAAGGCTTCCTCCCTCCATGTTTTTCGGTTTTGCACTACTTCTTCCAGTTGTGTGATATCCATGCCAGTATCGGCTCTGACAATATCAGCAATCGTATTCTTTGGCATGCAGGTCTTCTTTTGTTATTGTATCTTGAGAGATCACTTGTATCTAGTATTTCCATCATAGTGGGAAATAATATGCAAATAACTCTATAACCAAATATTGTTTCCACAGTATATTCCTTTTTTGCATAAAATGATATCATAATTCACAGTTCATCATATGTCATCAAGCATTCTCTCATTTCTACATAGTCCAGGAGAATTGAAATCCAACCCTGCTTTATTCTAAGTATGAGTTAGAGAATTTCTTAAAAATTGTTTCAGTCCAAAAAAAAAGTGTTGCGCAATTTAACAATCCAAGCACAGTGTTTCCTGCTGAAAAGTCTGGAGAATACAAAAACAGCAAAGTGTACCCAGGCACCATGCACACAACATAACTATCTGCACAATGCCTTTACTGAGATACATGGAGTTACTGCAGCTTGATACTATGAATCTACAGAGACATTGCCATATGGTGCTCCATATACAGTAAAACCTCTACTAGCATTGACATCTACTAATGCTGATTTTTTTAGCAAGGCCAATTTTTTTGCCAAAATTTTGTTTCTAGTAACATTGGTTGCCTCTAATGACATCGGCCACGTGGCCTTGCTTCTGAACCCACATGATCTCCTTCGGTGTCTCCTGCTGCTAATGCAACCCACTCTTCTCCATCATCACAGACGGATAATACACTAGTACAGTACTGTACAATTGCACTCTAATGTAACAGCACAGAGAACACAGTGATAATGTTGAGGACAGATAATGATGCCACCTGCAGTTCTATGTAACAGCACAGAGAACACAGTGATAACGCTGAGGACAGATGATGTACTCTAGTACAGCAGATGTCACATGCAGTCCTATGCAACAGCACAGAGAACACAGTGATAACGCTGAGGACAGATGATGTAGTAGATGTGACCTATGTAACACCACAGATAACACATAGTAACATGTTCAATAACATGTTAAATCTTCATTTATTCTTTACAGTAGTCTTTTATATTCATTTATTATTGTTATTGTTTTTGGTATTAAAGACCATATTTATTCTCCATTAAATGTGGTTTGGTGTGTTTTTTTGGAATGTCTAGAACAAATTAATTGGATTTACATTGATTCCTATGGAAATAATTACCTCGAGTAGCAACAATTTCAGGTAAAGCCGATTGCTTTCGGACGGATTACCAACGTTAGTAGAGGTTTTACTGTAGTATCTAATGGAGCATGTCGCCATTTTTCGTCCGAAACTATTTGAAATCTGGCAGAAAAATAGCTCTGTATGCTTCTGTATGAAATCAGAGGTGCAGGACAGCCCCAGAGAATTATATGGGTGCAATATTACGATTCCTACAACTTGACGGTTGCATGAAGCTGTAATGCAGTTGTGTGCATCATCCCTATGCTTCGTACATATCTCTACCTGTGGTTTCTACTAAAAAAGGTGGAGCTGTAAAGAACCCCATTAAGCTCATTTTTTAAAATATTTTGTTGCACTGCTTTTGCACTGGAAAAGTATACTAATAAAAGTACACTAATAAACAGCCTGGAAATGCATTCTGCTCTTGCAGTAGTTTTATTAGTCTTGGAAAACATTTCTAGAACTGCTACCACAGAAGACCAAGTTGTGGCGCCACATGTAAAAGATGCAATCATTCTTTTCACATTTATTCTTTTAAGCTGCATTTTCTTCTTTTGTAGAAAAGATACAGAAAACCTGTGACAACCCATAAGAGATAATGCACAGAGCGGTTATAAAGAGAATGTAGCATGCATTGAGATCTGTTTGGCTTTTTATCTCTGTTTTACTGTTATAGACTAGCAACATTTTAGTTTACTGTACATTCAGAGGTTGAAAATCAGGACAGTACTAATACTTCTCCCAGCTTAGAGTTTGCCTCTATTGTATCTATGCTAGGCAATTCACTGTCAGTTAAACATATCCTCTACAGCACAAATCTCTCTTCTGTCCTAATAGTTTACTACAATGTATTAGGAGAAATGAATTAGCTGTCTAGTTTACGGATAAAGTCTACACCGGATACATTGGCAGTTACAGAGCTGGTTTTAGGGGATGGCAAACTAGGCAGTAATATATGGAAACTATTTGGCAATATAAGGGATCCTGCACACGGGCATATCAAAAGTTACACCAGAGATTCTCAGGTGTGACTCGCATCGGACAGCACTAGGACATGTCATGTGATATGTGCTATTCTCATCCGAAAATCAGACAAGAATAGGAGATGTTGCAATTTTTTTTACTTGGACAAGCCAAAAAAGGGCATGTGCATACACTAGAGATGAGCTAGCATACTCGCTAAGGGCAATTACTCGATCGAGCATTGCCCTTAGCGAGTACCTGCCCGCTCGGAAGAAAAGGTTCGGCTGGCGGCGGCGGTGGGGGAGAGCGGGGAGGAACAGAGGGGAGATCTCTCCCCCCCCCCCCGCCCCCCCCCTCCCTGCTCACTGCCGCAACTCACCTCTCACCCGCGCCGGCAGCCGAACCTTGTCTTCCAAGCGGGCAGGTACTCGCTAAGGACAATGCTCGATCGAGTAATTGTCCTTAGCGAGTATGCTCGCTCATCTCTAGCATACACCCATTCAAATGAATGGGGGTTATTTCTGTCCAGTTTTTGAACAGTTCTTTTGGTCCGAAAATCAGACAGGAATATTCCCTGTGGGCATGTACCCTTATGTGGGTTTTTTCTTACAGAATTACTGTATATTTGATGTAACATTACATTTTACTTCACCGCTATATGGTGGTATTATATGTGCTCTGAAAGCCTGTGTTGTGTGAATACTGAATAAAGGCTCCCACACACTTGCATTTTTTTAAATGCAAATGTCAATGGGACTTTCTAGTTTATGCTTCGCGATTTTTGTGCGATGCGTCTTTAACGTTAGAAAGTCCCATCGACAATCACGTTAAAAAACGCAGCGATATCGCAGCATTAAAAAAAACGCAAGTGGGTGTGAGCCTTAAAAGATATGTTATTTGGCATAGTATTCATTTATAGACATTGGGGGTAAAACCCATGCATTTCTGTGCTTTAAAAGTTTTATGTATGAAATGGGAAGTGGGTGTAGGGATATTCTGCTTGTTGTCCAGGGTCCCATTTTCTTTAGGATTGGCCTTGTTCAGCTGTGAGAGATATTAGGTTTGTAGCCTCTGAATGTGAACAAGAATATTCCCATTCACTGGTAGTTAACAGATATCTTGAATTTAGTGAGGGATTGATACATAAGTTAGGTTGCCTTATGTGAGGCAACTTTTTAAAAATCGATCCAGGCCTGTTAAAAGAAGAGGTAAAAAGCTAGGGCTCCGGCACAGCCTGTAGATAATACTCAATAATAGTTTTTTTGTTGCCAATAAAACCGATTATTGGTAGAATCCAAAGGTTTTTTATTTATCACAATTAGAACCAGCACTGTTATGCGTTTCAAGGTTAGCAGACTTCTTCATCAGACAATTGGATTTAAACTAGTATTGACAATGTAAGGTAATATGCCCTATGCCAGTCAATGCACTGGCTGTCCGTGAAATACAGAATTCAATTTAAACTCAGCACCCTTATTCACAAAGCCCTCCATAGCACCGTGCCGCCTTACATTGCTTCTCTCATCTCAATTCCCCACCCAGCCCACGCCCTCCACTCTGCTAACGAAATCAGACTAAGTGCCCATTTAATTCAAACCTCTCATTCCCACCTCCAAGACTTCTCCAGAGCAGCACCAGTCTTCTGGAATACACTAACTAAAACTATCCGGGCAATCACTAACACACAAAACGTCAGGCGTGCACTAAAAACGAACCTCTTCAGGGAGGCATAGCGCATCCCCTAAACCAAACCCCTCTGTACTCCCCCTGATAACATGCTCCCTGACCTACTGACTGCAATCCCTGCTAGCCGTAATCAACCGGCACCTGCAGTCACACTGATCCAGCCATTACACAGCCCAAGTTGACTATTGTCTGTGTGTACAGCATCCCTCACTCTCCACCTCGCCATACCGTGCACATCTCCAGCCCCTTTACCTTCTGTATCACCCCATTATTTGTAGTATGCAAGCTCATTGAAGCAGGACCCTCACCCCTATTGTTTCCATCAATCGATTACTACATGTAACCGTGGTTTTGTTTTTATTCCCCCTGTCTTGTAAGCGCTGCGGAGTTGGCACAATATAAATAAAGATTATTATTATATGCGTAATTTACTTTATTTTATTTTTTTATTTTACTTTTTATGCAACACATTTTAATTCAATAGATTTTTTATTTTATTGTATTCTATTTTTATATGTGAACTACATTTATTTTGTATGTGAACTATATTCATTTATTTTATAAAATGCATTGCATTAAAATAAAAAACTAAATAGAGTATATTCCGCATATTACCTTACATATCAATACTAGTTTAAATCCAACTGTCTGATGAAGAGGTCTGTGAACCTTGAAACGTATAACAGTGCTGTGATAATTAGAAAACCTTTGGATTCTATAACGCATTGACTTTATTGCTAGTGAAAATCTATTATTGAGTATTATCTATAGGTGGCGCTTGAGCCCTGGCTTTTTACTCCTTCATCATTGCTATAAACGCTAATCTGAACATTGGACTCCTAGTGTACTAGACCGGCAGCACCTTTCATTTTCATCATCTTCTCTTCTTCTATACCTCTTGCCAGCCATCCAGGCCACCAGTACAACAGCTATATTAGCTCTTTTTGGAGGCACTCCATCTGCTCTCCTTATTTTTCCTTTCAGCTAAAACATTAAAAGCAGGGGTATTTACCCGTTCTCTGCCCCAGCGATACAGCACTACAGCCCCATGGTCCTCCTGGTCTTTGTTGTAGAATGGAAACTACATGACCACTGCAGCCAATCAAAGGCCGCAGTGGTCAGGTGCCATTCTCCTTCTATCATGGCTCCCAGCATCTGACCACGGTGGCCTCTGATTGGCTGCAGCAGTCAGGTGGCTTCCTTTCCACAATAATGTCCAAGAAGATCTTGGGGCTGCAGCACTAGATCGCTGGGGTGAAAAAACTGGTAAGTACCCATGCTTTTATTGCTTTAACAGGATTTGATCAATTTTTAAATGTTGCCTTGCACCCAGACAACCCCTTTAAAAGTTTCAGTACATTCCATTATACAGTGTTAAGTAATTTAAGGCCTTTTCACACAGGCCAATGACTGTGATCTGACATTCACACGAGTACAGCCTCACGGAAACAAGGCAGCTATCAGTCAACAAACAAGCAAGTGCTCATTTGTTAGCTGATCAGATCTTTTGTGCTGACGTAAAAATCACCATTGTCAGCAGTTAGAGATGAGTGAGCACTAGAGATGAGCGAGCACCAAAATGCTCGGGTGCTCGTTACTCGAGACGAATTTTTCGTGATGCTTGAGGGTTCGTTTCGAGTAATGAACCCCATTGAAGTCAATGGGCGACCCGAGCATTTTTGTATATCGCCGATGCTCGCTAAGGTTTTCATTTGTGAAAATCGGGGCAATTCAAGAAAGTGATGGGAACGACACAGCAACGGATAGGGCAGGCGAGGGGCTACATGTTGGGCTGCATCTCAAGTTCCCAGGTCCCACTATTAAGCCACAATAGCAGCAAGAGTGGGCCCCCCCCAACAACTTTTACATCTGAAAAGCCCTCATTAGCAATGCATACCTTAGCTAAGCACCACACTACCTCCAACAAAGCACAATCACTGCCTGCATGACACTCCGCTGCCACTTCTCCTGGGTTACATGCTGCCAAATCCCCCCCCCCACGACCCAGTGTCCACAGCGCACACCAAACTGTCCCTGCCCAGCCTTCAGCTGCCCTCATGCCACGCCACCTTCATGTCTATTTATAAGTGCGTCTGCCACAGGAAAAGCAGGCATACACTGCAGAGGGTTGGCACGGCTAGGCAGCGACCCTCTTTAAAAGGGGCGGGGCGATAGCCCACAATGCTGTACAGAAGCAATGAGAAATTCAATCCTGTGCCACCTCCATCTGGAGCTGCACACGTGGGCATAGCAATGGGGAACCTATGTGCCACACACTATTCATTCTGTCAAGGTGTCTGCATGCCCCAGTCAGACCGCGTTTTTTTATATATAGTCACAGGCAGGTACAACTCCGCAATGGGAATTCCGTGTGCACCCACAGCATGGGTGGCTCCCTGGAACCCACCGGCGGTACATAAATATATCCCATTGCAGTGCCCATCACAGCTGATGTAATGTCGTGCTTAATGCAGGTGGGCTTCGGCCCACACTGCATACCCCAGTCAGACTGGGGTTCTTTAGAAGTGGAAACAGATGCATTTACAACTCCCTGTGGACCCACAGCATGGGTGGGTGCCAGGAAGCCACCGGCGGTACATAAAAATATCCCATTGCATTGCCCATCACAGCTGAGGTAGTATTGTCATGTTTAATGCAGGTGGGCTTCGGCCCACACTGCATGCCCCAGTCAGACTGGGGTTCTTTAGAAGTGGAAACAGATGCATTTACAACTCCCTGTGGACCCACAGCATGGGTGGGTGCCAGGAAGCCACTGGCGGTACATAAATATATCCCATTGCATTGCCCAACACAGCTGAGGTAGTAATGTCATGTTTAATGCAGGTGGGCTTCGGCCCACACTGCATGCCCCAGTCAGACTGGGGTTCTTTAGAAGTGGAAACAGATGCATTTACAACTCCCTGTGGACCCACAGCATGGGTGGCTCCCTGGAACCCACCGGCGGTACATAAAAATATCCCATTGCATTGCCCATTACAGCTGAGGTAGTATTGTCATGTTTAATGCAGGTGGGCTTCAGCCCACACTGCATGCCCCAGTCAGACTGGGGTTCTTTAGAAGTGGAAACAGATGCATTTACAACTCCCTGTGGACCCACAGCATGGGTGGGTGCCAGGAAGCCACCGGCGGTACATAAATATATCCCATTGCATTGCCCATCACAGCTGAGGTAGTATTGTCATGTTTAATGCATGTGGGCTTCGGCCCACACTGCATGCCCCAGTCAGACTGGGGTTCTTTAGAAGTGGAAACAGATGCATTTACAACTCCCTGTGGACCCACAGCATGGGTGGGTGCCAGGAAGCCACCGGCGGTACATAACAATATCCCATTGCATTGCCCATCACAGCTGAGGTAGTAATGTCATGTTTAATGCAGGTGGGCTTCGGCCCACACTGCATGCCCCAGTCAGACTGGGGTTCTTTAGAAGTGGACACATGTAGTTACAACTCCCTGTGGACCCACAGTATGGGTGGCTCCCTGGAACCCACCGGCGGTACATAAATATATCCCATTGCATTGCCCATCACAGCTGATGTTATGTAAGCTGTAATGCAGGTGGGCCAAAAATTTATTGGATTACACTGTAGGCAAGGGCCCACAAAAATTGGTGTACCAACAGTACTAATGTACCTGAGAAAAATTGCCCATGCCCAACCGAGAGGGCAGGTGAAACCCATTAATGGCTTTGGTTAATGTGGCTTAATTGGTAACTAGGCCTGGAGGCAGCCCAGTTAAAATAAAAATTGGTTGAGGTGAAAGTTTCAACGCTTTAATGAGCATTGAAACGTATAAAAATTGTTTAGAAAAATTATATGACTGAGCCTTGTGGGTCTAAGAAAAATTGCACGTTCGGCGTGATTACGTGAGGTTTCAGGAGGAGGAGCAGGAGGAGGAGGATGAATATTATACACAGATTGATGAAGCAAAAAGGTCCCCGTTTTGGATGGTGATAGAGAACGATGCTTCCATCCGCGGGTGCAGCCTACGTATTGCTTAGGTATCGCTGCTGTCCGCTGGTGGAGAAGAGAAATCTGGGGAAATCCAGGCTTTGTTCATCTTGATGAGTGTAAGCCTGTCGGCACTGTCGGTTGACAGGTGGGTACGCTTATCCGTGATGATTCCCCCAGCCACACTAAACACACTCTCTGACAAGACGCTAGCCGCAGGACAAGCAAGCACCTCCAGGGCATACAGCGCGAGTTCAGGCCACGTGTCCAGCTTCAACACCCAGTAGTTGTAGGGGGCAGAGGCGTCACCGAGGACGGTGCTGCAATCGGCTACGTACTCCCTCACCATCCTTTTACAGTGCTCCCGCCAACTCAGCCTTGACTGGGGACCGGTGACACAGTCTTGCTGGGGAGCCATAAAGCTGTCAAAGGCCTTAGAGAGTGTTCCCCTGCCTGCGCTGTACATGCTGCCTGATCTCTGCGCCTCCCCTGCTACCTGGGCCGCGGAAATGCGCCTTCGGCCACTAGCGCTGTCGGATGGGAAGTTTACCATCAGTTTGTCCACCAGTGCCCTGTGGTATAGCATCATTCTCGAACCCCTTTCCTCTTCGGGAATGAGAGTGCAAAGGCTCTCCTTATACCGTGGATCGAGCAGTGTGTACACCCAGTAATCCGTAGTGGCCAGAATGCGTGTAACGCGAGGGTCACGAGAAAGGCATCCTAACATGAAGTGAGCCATGTGTGCCAGGGTACCTGTACGCAACACATGGCTGTCCTCACTCGGAAGATCACTTTCAGGATCCTCCTCCTCCTCCTCTGGCCATACATGCTGAAAGGATGACAGGCAAGCTGCATCTGTACCCTCAGCAGTGGGCCAAGCTGTCTCTTCCCCCTCCTCCTCATGCTCCTCCCCCTCCTCCTCCTCCTCCTCCTCTGGCCATACACGCTGAAAGGATGACAGGCAAGCAGCATCTGTCCCCTCAGCAGTGGGCCAAGCTGTCTCTTCCCCCTCCTCCTCATGCTCCTCCCCCTCCTCCTCAACGCGCTGAGATATAGACATGAGGTTGCTCTGACTATCCAGCAACATACTGTCTTCCCCCGCCTCCGTTTCTGATTCCAAAGCTTCTGCCTTTATGCTTTGCAGGGAACTTCTCAAGAGGCATAGTAGAGGAATGGTGACGCTAATGATTGCAGCATCCCCGCTCACCATCTGGGTAGACTCCTCAAATTTTCCAAGGACCTGGCAGATGGCTGCCAACCAGGCCCACTCTTCTGTAAAGAATTGAGGAGGCTGACTCCCACTGCGCCGCGCAAGTTGGAGTTGGTATTCCACTATAGCTCTACGCTGCTCATAGAGTCTGGCCAACATGTGGAGCGTAGAGTTCCACTGTGTGGGCACGTCGCACAGCAGTCGGTGCACTGGCAGATTAAACCGATGTTGCAGGGTCCGCAGGGTGGCAGCGTGCGTGTGGGATTTGCGGAAATGTGCGCAGAGCTGGCGCACCTTTCCGAGCAGGTATGACAAGTGGGGGTAGCTTTTCAGAAACCGCTGAACCACCAAATTAAAGACATGGGCCAGGCATGGCACGTGCGTGAGGCTGCCGAGCTGCAGAGCCGCCACCAGGTTACGGCCGTTGTCACACACGATGGAGGCTCAGCGGCGCAAGCCAGCGGTCGGTCTGCTCTGTCAGACCCTGCAGCAGTTCGTGGGCCGTGTGGCTCTTCTCTCCTAAGCTGAGTAGTTTCAGCACGGCCTGCTGACGCTTGCCCACCGCTGTGCTGCCACGCCGCGTGACACCGACTGCTGGCGACGTGCTGCTGCTGCTGACACATCTTGATTGCGAGACAGAGGTTGTGTAGGAGGAGGAGGAGGAGGGTGGTTTAGTGGAGGAAGCATACACCCCCGCAGATACCACCACCGAGCTGGGGCACGCAATTCGGGGGGTGGGTAGGACGTGAGCGGTCCCAGGCTCTGACTCTGTCCCAGCCTCCACTAAATTCACCCAATGTGCCGTCAGGGAGATATAGTGGCCCTGCCCGCCTGTGCTTGTCCACGTGTCTGTTGTTAAGTGGACCTTGGCAGGTAACCGCATTGGTGAGGGCGCGTACAATGTTGCGGGAGACGTGGTCGTGCAGGCCTGGGACGGCACATCGGGAAAAGTAGTGGCGACTGGGAACCGAGTACCGCGGGGCCGCCGCCGCCATCATGCTTTTGAAAGCCTCCGTTTCCACAAGCCTATACGGCAGCATCTCTAGGCTGATCAATTTTGCAATGTGCACGTTTAACGCTTGAGCGTGCGGGTGCGTGGCGGCGTACTTGCGCTTGCGCTCAAACTGTGGTGCTAGCGACGTCTGGATGCTACGCTGAGAGACATTGCTGGATGGGGCCGAGGACAGCGGAGGTGAGGGTGTGGGTGCAGGCCAGGAGACGGTACTGCCTGTGTCCTCAGAGGGGGGTTGGATCTCAGTGGCAGGTTGGGGCACAGGGGGAGAGGCAGTGGTGCAAACCGGAGGCGGTGAACGGGCATCGTCCCACCTTGTGGGGTGCTTGGCCATCATATGCCTGCGCATGCTGGTGGTGGTGCCTCCCCAGCTGATCTTGGCGCGACAAAGGTTGCACACCACTGTTCGTCGGTCGTCAGGCGTCTCTGTGAAAAACTGCCACACCGTAGAGCACCTTGACCTCTGCAGGGTGGCATGGCGCGAGGGGGCGCTTTGGGAAGCAGTTGGTGGATTATTCGTTCTGGCCCTGCCTCTACCCCTGGCCACCGCACTGGCTCGGCCTGTGCCCACACCCTGACTTGGGCCTCCGCGTCCTCGCCCGCGTCCACGTCCTATAGGCCTACCCCTACCCCTCAGCATGGTGTATTAGCAGTAGTGCAGAAACAGAACGCTGTAATTAAATGTGCCGCTTATTGGCCTGTGGTTGGAGGCTGACTTCGTTTACGGAACCCCAGGAAATAATTTGGCGCACGCCTGCTGTAACACTTAGCTGCCTGCGTATTTATTTGGAGAACTACTACCCCCCAGCAGACACGGACCCAGAACACTGGGCACAGTGACAGGCAGGCCAAATAGTTTTTTTTCCAATATTTTTTTGAAAAGGACCACTGCGTATATTCAATCTATAATATATGTCTTCTGGCCCTGCCTACACAATTCTGTCCCTGCAGTGTGTCACGGAACTGCAGTGTTGCACTGTTATTAACTGCAACAGACCGGTGATTTCAGAGCCAGGAAATAATTTGGTGCAAGCCTGCTGTAACACTTAGCTGGCTGCGTATTTATTTGGAGAACTACTACCCCCAGCAGACACGGACCCAGAACACTGAGCACAGTGACAGGCAGGCCAAATAGATTTTTTTCCAATATTTTTTTCAAAAGGACCACTGCGTATATTCAATCTATAATATATGTCTTCTGGCCCTGCCTACACAATTCTGTCCCTGCAGTGTGTCACGGAACTGCAGTGTTGCACTGTTATTAACTGCAACAGACCGGTGATTTCAGAGCCAGGAAATAATTTGGCGCAAGCCTGCTGTAACACTTAGCTGGCTGCGTATTTATTTGGAGAAATACTACCCCCAGCAGACACGGACCCAGAACACTGAGCACAGTGACAGGCAGGCCAAATAGATTTTTTTCCAATATTTTTTTCAAAAGGACCACTGCGTATATTCAATCTATAATATATGTCTTTGGGCCCTGCCTACACAATTCTGTCCCTGATGTGTGTGTCACGGAACTGCAGTGTTGCACTGTTATTAACTGCAACAGACCGGTGATTTCAGAGCCAGGAAATAATTTGGCGCAAGCCTGCTGTAACACTTAGCTGGCTGCGTATTTATTTAGAGAACTACTACCCCCAGCAGACACGGACCCAGAACACTGAGCACAGTGACAGGCAGGCCAAATAGATTTTTTTTCAATATTTTTTTCAAAAGGACCACTGCGTATATTCAATCTATAATATATGTCTTCTGGCCCTGCCTACACAATTCTATCCCTGGAGTATTACTGCAGGGCGCAATGCTCTGCACGGCCAATATACCAAAAAAAAAAAATGTGCAACACTGCTAAAAGCAGCCTCCACAGTACTGCACACGGTTAGATGTGGCCCTAAGAAGGACCGTTGGGGTTCTTGAAGCCTACAATAACTCCTAACGCTCTCCCTGCCTCCACACTTCTGTCCCTGGACTATTACTGCAGGGCGCAATGCTCTGCGCGGCCGATATACCAAAAAAAAAAAAAAGTGCAACACTGCTAAAAGCAGCCTTCACACTACTGCACACGGTTAGATGTGGCCCTAAGAAGGACCGTTGGGGTTCTTGAAGCCTACACTAACTCCTAACACTCTCCCTACAGCAGCTCCAACACGATACCACTGTCCCTCAGCTATCTCACAACGCATCTGAGGCGAGCCGCGGGAGGGGCCGATTTTTATATTCATGTGACACCTGATCTCCCCAGCCACTCACTGCAGGGGGGTGGTATAGGGCTTGAACGTCGCAGGGGGAAGTTGTAATGCCTTCCCTGTCTTTCAATTGGCCAGAAAAGCGCGCTAACGTCTCAGAGATGAAAGTGAAAGAAACCCGAACATCGCGTGGTACTCGTTACGAGTAACGAGCATCCCGAACACGCTAATACTCGAACGAGTATCAAGCTCGGACGAGTACGTTCGCTCATCTCTAGTGAGCACCCAAATGCTCGGGTCCTCGTTATTTGAGTCGAGCTTTTCGTAAAATTCGAGAGCTCTATTCAAGTAACGAACCCCATTGACTTCAAAGGGAGACTCGAGCATTTTTGTATGGGACTCACAGGTTGCCAAGCTTTTTTTCCCCCTGTGTTCATGTTTTTTTTTTTTCTATCTCTCTCCGCCCTCCACCAAGCCAGCCACAAACTACTGTTGATGTGCGCAGTGTCGCAGCGTGGAGGGGTCAAATCTGACACGTCAGCGGCGGGAAGGGGCCAAAACTGGGATGGGGTCGAGCACAGCGTGATGCTCGCTCGAGTAGCGAGCACCATCAAATATGCTAATACTCGAAGGAGCATCAAGCTGGGAAGAGTACATTCACTCAACTCTATCATCAGTCCATCTCCATACTCTGTATAAATGGTGGATGCTCTGCTGAAGGTGATGAAAGTATATGGGGAGTGAATGATCATCCCCCATTCAGTCTGAATTAGGCTGTGCAAAGGCTCTTTAAATGAACGTTTGTTTTGTCAACTGGCGTTAATCGTTTGTCTCATAGCGAGCCGCCGTGTAAAAGGAGCTTAAGATTGCACAGCTAATCTAAAAGCCTATTAGTTTCTAAATTCAAAAATAAATATTGATAGGGGACATCTAGTATGTCTTTTATTGCATTATTCACAAAGACATATGAATAGTACCAATGTATGTGCATAAAAAAAGTAGGGGCACCTTATTAGCGATATAGTAGATTGATGAGAGGAACGTTTCTGCACACAAAATGTACAAAGTCAAAAACACATTTAATTGCTAATTATACTGGAAATCACTGACAGTAAAAAAAACAAAAAAAAAAACACAGAATGCTAACTATGTAATTGGCACAATAAAGAGGAGCTGAGGGTCTAGGGTGCATTTTGTCAGTTTAAAAGAAGATTCCGGTTTTCATTAGAAAGTCATTCAGACTTCCTAATGAATAGGCTTCGCAAATAAGTTTTAGCAGCTGGATAACAACCAGCAAAGTTTTTTCTAATCTGAAAAGTAGACTCATATGCAAACCTCTAATATACTTTGTGGTTGAATTTCCAAATTTTCTCCTCCAGAAGTGCTGAGTTTGTAGACGGGTCCAAAACAGTCAAAAAGACAAACCTGTGTTTCTCCACATCTAGAACAAGCCGTTGAGTTAATACCACCCATTGCAAAGTTGCGTTTGGGTGATATATCTCCTTAGAGCAATCGTTAGAGACCTTTCTCAATAGGAAGTATTGTAGTGAGTGACTATTTGATAGCCTGGGAAAGATTGCTTAGACTGGTGCTCAATGGGACGTTTGTGTACTTGCTAACTGCTTGCAGGTGAGCAGCACTGGAACAGAGAAGAGTATGTAAAAAAGACTAGGATTTTGTAATCACGTGCTGTAACAGATTGTTATTGGTTGGTAGGATCTTCACTCTTGCAATGTAATATAAGTATTTAGTAATTGCAGGTCTTGGCTAGTAGTTTTGTCTTCGGAAGTCCTACTCAGACAGTGGGTATGTCCAAGGAGAGGTCCTGAGAAAACAAGAGTTCCAGGGCTTGAGGTAAGAACTGAGCTAGGAATGTCTCCCTGTTGATTGATTCAGGGATGCCAATAAAAATTAAGTTGTGTCATCAATTTTGGTTCTCAGGATTGTGTTTTATCTTGTACTTGAAGAATGAGAAAGTCATGGTCTTCAACTGTGCGTTGTGTGCAGAGCATCATCATTTCAGTGTAGTTCATGTGAGACTCCAGTTTGCCCATAGACTGAGAGATATTCGTGATCTGTGATTAAGGATGTGGGACGGTCCAGGTGCTTTTCAAACAAAGTCATGAGGGGTTTGGAGACTTTTTCTATTTTACTTATGTGGCCAGGAGGTGGTCCTATGGTGCCAGGAGGGCTGGGAGGGTAAGACCACTGAGAAACTTTGAATCCCCTTCAGATAGCAGGAATTAGGTGTGAGTATAGTCTGTACACTGTGCGTGAGAGGGTAGGGGGTCTGTTGGAGCCATGGTCACCTTTCTTTGCCCTTCGATTTAGTACTGGTGGATGTAGAAGATTGATTTTGAAATTTGAGTCTGTTTTGTCATTATTGATAGTGGGGAGATCAGCTATTTATCCATATACCTTAAGGTTGTTATAGTCACAAGTTGTAGCATTGACCTGGAAGGATATCCTCCAGTCAGCGTAAGGTTTCTTGGCGGCGATTATTTGGGTATAGGTAAGTAGTGCACTGTTGCAGGATGTTGAAGACACAAGTTATCACAGTTTAAGGAGTATTTCTTCAGGGAATCCTAGAATGTGGGTCAGTTCACAGTCCAACAGTGGGTGATGATGGGTATTATAGTCAACGCTTTCTGAACTCTCTGCACAGGTAGTCCCAGGAAAATATAACCCTCTCAGGTGAGTAGTGGTCTGTGAGGTGGCAGCACTAGAAGAGGCCCTTGCTATTAGATTATTTGGGGGTAGGTACTTCTCTGTTTTCCATAGTTTGTATTATGACTTTTGGAGGCTTGGTAGATCCCTTCACTGTTGTTTGTCCAAAGTGCCTAGATGTAAGGACAGACTTACAGTTCTGCAGTGATAGTTCAGCAGAAGGGATGCAAGCTACACAGATGATAAGCTCATGGTGGATATGTAAATATTGGAGAGGATGATCTTTCTTCTATTAAAAAGAATTTATAAATGAGCAAACTACAGATGTGTGCCCCCTTCAATCTACAGAGGTCAGTTATGTTATATTTACTCTTGCTAAATAGATTATATGTTAGTCCATCCATTATATTTTAGTATTGCAGTCAGTTGAAGCCTGGATGTGTCAGCACATGTATCATTGATGGTAAGGTGACCTGATTTTCCAGGGTCAAAGCGGGATGAAGGGGTGTGGTCAGGGGCGGCGCTTATAACGACATATGATTTTACCTCCATCATTATAAAAAGTACAGGGCTGGTTCAAAAAAATTCAGAGAGCAAATTCTGTGTTGGCTAGTAAGCACCGGGCCCACACGAACGTGACCAGATTGATAAGGAAAACAAGGTGAAACTACCACACACGGATTAACACTTCTCCCTATCTTCTACTAGAGAGAGGTGTTAATCTGTGTGTGGTAGTTTCACCTGGTTTTCCTTATCAATCTGGTTCCATTTGCTCACTAGCCCACATGAACATAGCATGATGCCCCCCCAGTTTTAAAAGAGGGGCATCATGCTACATTCATGAGGGCTAGTGAGCATCAGGCCCTCACAAGCAGGACCCAGAATTGATAGGGAACACCAGGTGAACCAGCACAGATTAACACCTCTCCTTATCTTCTACTAGGGTAACTGACACTGTTTTTACTGAGCGGAGACATCGCCCCAATAAAGGGTGGCTCAGCGGTCTTCAGATCTAGGCCCTTGCTGCTCCCAGGAACTTACATACCCTGGATAGGACACATACACATGCCACAACTGCTAAAGATAACTGGACAGAGTAAGATGACACATAGAGCCACCATACCAGAGCAAAAACGCAAACACTTGTGGCAGATGTTAATGCTATAAATAGCAGGTATTTGTTGACATTTTGATCAAAATATGAAAGCTAGCGGGCCACGTCACGACTCCCAGCAATACCGCTAGTCCCTATACAAACCAGGAGTCCAGTAACATAACCAAACAAAACCACAAGACAGGAACCTTTCTTGCAGACACCACACATAGAACCTGCTCACACAACATAGAGAGAGAATGAGAACAAAGAAAGCTGACAACACCCACACCTGGGAGGACTGCTTTATGTGTACTGACCTGGGGTGATTGGCTGATTGGAGACACACATGCCCAGCCAGCACGATCAACACCACCTGTGGAGCTGTGCTACTAGAAACCCTGTGGCACAACAGATCCCAGCCAGCACAACCCTATCATTCTGCATCCAAAAAACTGTCAAATTTCATTCGATTGGTGCAGATTTTGACTGGAAATCAGCATTCCAGTCAATTTAGCATTTTTGATTTTGTACTCTTGAATGCTACAAGCAATCATAAAGCCTCAAGCCACGAAGACGAAATAAAACATGTGTAAAAATGACTCCCTACTGTAGCCCCAGCAATAATAGTGACCCCCCCCCCACAGTAGCCCCAGCAATAATAGTGACTCCCCCCCACAGAAGCCCCAGCAATAATAGTGACCCCCACAGAAGCCCCATAGTATTAGCGCTCTCCCTAAGACCCATATACTTATTTCTTCCTGCTGCTGCTCCTCTTCTCAGCACTGCTGCCGGTGTCAGTGTGTGCACCCATCATAGTGCCTCCTCTCTTGTGGAACCAAAGAGGAGAGGTGAGGGGAGAAAGGGATGAAGATCAATGTGTGTGCATCCAGCCCGCAGCACTGGCTAGGGAGCTGCGGCACCCCAGCTGCTAATCATTATAATGGTGACCTCACGTCCCAAAGGCAGGACATAAGTGAGACAAATGTCCCGAAAGCGGGACAAATGGCTGTCCCGCTGGGGTCCCAGGGGAAAGCGAGACACAGGGTCCCAAAGCGGAATTGTGCCACCTAAATCGGGACATCTGGTCACCTTATTGAGGGGGCAGAGCTTGTCCCCCATCTAACTGGCAGGAAGCAGGACTTCGGGACAGAGCACCATTCGCTTGGGCGTGGAAAACTCGCCCTTGTGAATTCCGCTTTATACATTTCATACATCGTGATAAAAGTGGCTGAACTTGCAACATCATGACAGTGTCAGACTGCTTGCTTACGTTAAGGTCGGATTCACAAGAGTGTATGCGTATTTACGTGCACATTTGCACCACATTCTTGCAGAATGGGTTTTGTATATTTGCACACACAAGTGCATGTTTTATTGTACTGTTTGCATGTGCAAATCGTGCCCAAAAAAACATGCAACCATGCCCCCATTCATTAAATGGGTAATTAAGTTAATTAGTTTAAGTGCTATTTTTATGCAGGAAAATAGAGCATGCTGTTTATTTTCGTGCATGAACAAAATGCGTGTGCAACATACATGCAGTTGGTCGAACCCATTGAAAGCAATGCTCTCTATTCTCTGCGCATTGCACGTTCAATTTTTTCTCCTGATCTATGTAGCATTTCCTACACCTCACTAGGAACTTTAGCAATTATCTGTTCAGACTCCTAGGATTCGTATCCCATCATTCTATAATATAACGTTACATATAAAAAAGACACATTTTCCATTATCTCTCTGTTCCTATCATTCGTTCATACTATTAGCAGCTCTGTACTCTGCGGTTGACCCCGGAGTCTGTCATAACTCTTTAGTTCATGATAAATTTTACTGGATGTGTCATTGAGTTCTGTATTGAAACCTATAAACATATTGAACACACACAGAGTGTCAAAATTCCTACAGAAACGCTCCGCAAGAGCCTGTCATTTTAATCATCTTGTCCGGCTGTAGCTCAGCTGGGTATCGGGGTATAGGAAGTACATAAATCCTATTCCATATAATGATATAGTATGTGTGCAACGCTGGTGGTCCGAATCGGTACTTGCTGTGAGAAAGGGATAAATAGGATCAACACAATAATGTACCTGCTTCACTGAAAGTAATCTATATTTTACCATCTGTATTGAAGATCACATATTAGCATACATTTATGTCTACATACGACAACTACTGTCACCCATGTCATATGTAACACCGTTATCTGAAACTACATTGATAGGATACTAGTTTACCAATCACTTTTAGGCTATATATCACTTATGGACAACTATAAGTAACCCATGGGACACACAAGTGTTTTTCTGAGTAGCAATATCCATTTATTGCATTGCATTATATATTGTTTGAATATTGTACCATGTTCTTTAACCCTTTCCAATCCACTATCTGACGTCTGAAGACATTATGATTTAAGGCTGTACGGCTCCAATGTTGGAAGACGTCCATCGGGGTTCTCTTACTTTATATTGCCAGCCTCTGTGCTGTTGGAGCCTATCCAACGTGTCACCTCATGCAGTACTGGCTTTAGCCAGCAGATAGTGCCGTTGTATAACTGCAGAAAAAGAGTAAGCCCCCTAGGAAAACCAGGATACAAATTAGATTGGAAAGGGTTAATGGAATGGTGATATTATTCTATTATTTGGTATTGTCTTACCACCCTGATGAACTGAGGCATTCTACCTCAGGGAAACGCATCAGCTATTTAATAATGTAATTTTTGGAAGGTTTTGCTCTGTACTTACATTGGTGGCGAATTATCCTTTGCACATTTTTTATGCAAGTGTTTTTGTGGATGGTTTAGTTCTAAACATTCTTTGTACATCCCTTCTGTATACTGATTAGCGGTACAGTTTTTGATTTGGTCTTATGGTAGCCATGTTATTTTTGTACCTTTCCTCTTCATTTTTTAGGGCATATTTAAGATTTATAGACATAGGTTCCAGCAAGGTTGCTGTTTTAGGTAGGGTCAGGGATACTATGGTGATAATAGAGTGAGATATACATTTTCATCTTAAGGTTTTTTAATGTATTTATTCAAGGGTCTGTTGTAATTGTAGTCTTTTCTTTGATTTTTTTATTCTTGATTTTGGCTTTACTTTAGATGCATTTAGATGTATATGGGCCCCAGAACGTGTGGATCTAGACTATATAGGCAGAAAAATAATAATAAAAGTACAGAGTTTTAAAGTAAAAGTCCTCTTGTGGGACAAATAAATAAAGTTAATACATACATTGTTAAATAAAAAAAAATCAGCATATGAATGAGGAAATAAACACAATTATTTTCAATAAAAACAGTTTTTATTAAATAACAGTCATAAACCATAAAAAATACACCTATTTGGCATCCCCTTGCTACAAGCTGTGCAATTCGTTTAATTGTAATTTGGGGTGTTCAGTAGAACTACGTAAAATGAAAGAACAAAACAATAAAATACGGTATGTCAAACATGAATTTTACGCACATTTTATATAAAGATAAAAATCAATACAAATTTAAATGTACCAAAACAGTATAAAGTACAAGTAAAATCCACCCTGTAAGTTGGTATGCTGAGATATAAAGTTATCTATTATTCACTGTCCCCTTTAACTGTATGATCGGTGGGGGTGTAACTGCTGAAACTCCCACTGATCTTGAGGACAGGGGTCCTAAAAGTCCCTGCATGAATGGATTGGACGTTGCACATGCACGCCTCTGCTCCATTCATTTTAGTGGGAACCACTGGGGAGGGATTGCTGAGCACTTGTACTTGAAATGAATGGGATCATTGGGGTCTCGGCAGTCTGACCCCCCAATCATATAGTTAATCCCTATCCTCTGGATACAGTAACTTTATATCTTTGCACAACCCTTTTAAGTGCAAAACAAGCAAAACCTTACAGAGAAACTTTAGTGAAAAAAATAAAAAAAAGTTATAGTTCTTGGAATGCGTTGAGGCAGAAATGGAAAATTATGATCCAAAATGGGCTAAGCATTATTTGTATATTCCTTGAGAATCTCTTCACTCAGAAACTAAAAAGGCGAGTGGTACGAGAAGCTTGTGATTTATCCCTGGTACATACCATAACAGTACGGCTGAGTGCTGTCTCCATTAGCTCCGGCCTTTCTATTGTCATTGATTGCACAGTATATCAGTCCATCATTCTGGTAGTTATTATTTTTCTTGTTTTCAGTAAATATATGCTGCAACAGAAAATCTGTTCACGTTAACTATTATTGTGCCCAGAGGATGCATTTACAGTGCACTACATTACAGTGGTTACCATGGGGAAGTCATTTTATTGAGACTGGTAGTTCTAGTGCTTCACCACTTATTTCCCATATGCTATTAGCAAATATTCTGCCACTAATGATGAAATAAATGTCAAAGGCAAGCACAGCAGTGAAGTGATACAAGTTGCCAGTCTTGAAAATGCACCCTGTGTGTTTATCCACATATCTCTATAGTTTAGATGAGGATAATACATGTTCCACTTCATCACAGCATGATCTTCAGACTTACTGTTAGCAATCCATTTCTTATCATATTGATCTAGGAGAAGCGAGACTTTAAAGCATTGTTAGATAAACACTTATGGAACAAAGAATTACATTGTGGCTTATTTACTATTCAAAATATGATTGGCACAAATTATACCAGAAAACTGTCTTACATGCTTGCACCACATTTATCATATGTTTTCAGACACTTTCATACAGTTTTTCTGATTTGTCTGAAACGGCGGCAGATCTTCTTCGGGTGGGTTGTCGTCGTGCTGGTAGGGGAAATTCCTCTTCATCTTCAGCTTTTCAGAAGAGGCCTAAAGGTTTTGTGCCAAAATGGACTGATACTTGGAAGTGTTTATAATTCCCTCCACCTTGACTAAAGCCCCAGATCCAGCAGCAGAAAAACAGTCCCAAAGCATAATGCTGACCATCTTCACCGCGGGCATGGTTCTTTTGGTGATTCGCAGTGTCGGCTTTGTGCCAGACATACCTTTTGGAATTATGGCCAAAAATTCCCCCTTGGTCTCATCCGATCATAACACGTTCTCCCACATACTTTTGGCAACTTGATGTAGGTTTTGGTGAAACATAGCCAGGCTTTGATGTTTTTCTTTGTTAGGAAAGTCTTCCATCTTGCCACCCTACCCCACAGCCCAGACATATAAAGAATACGGGAGATGGTTGTCACATGCACTACACAACCAGCACTTGCCAGAAATACCTGCAGCTCCTTTAATGTTGCTGTAGGCCTCTTAGCTGCCCCCCAGACCAATTTTCGTCTGGAATTTTCTTCAATTTTTGAGGGACATCCAGTTCTTGATAGGGTCACTGTTGTGCCATTAATCCCCTTCTTGATGACCATGTTCACTGTGTTCCACGGTATATGTAACGCCTTGGAAATGTTTTGGTCCTCTTCTCCTGACTAATACCTTTCAACAATCAGATTCCTTTGATGTTCTGTAAGCTCTTTACGGACCATGGCTTTAAATCCCTTTATAATCTTGTTGGCATTTCAGGTGTTGCTATGGCCTTTAGGGTTGAATTATGGACTTTATATTTTTATATGTGGTATCTTGGATTGATGCATACTATAATATGTTCTTATGTGGTTTATGTATGGGATGTGACCTTTGACACTGAGGCAGTGGGTCTATTTTAAGTTGAAAAGGCTGCTGGATGGCTGTTTTATCACGTGTCAGGGAATTGAGGAAGGAAGGTATGCTCTGGCATGCATTTTCTGTGGCACTTGTAATAAAAAGGACTTTATTATATATATGCGATGTCAACTACCTTCATTGGATTCCATAATTGGTGACTCACTATGGATTGGGGAGCATAAAACCTAAATTTCTGTGTTTTATGGATAAAAAGTAATATGGCACAATAAGAGAGAATGAAAACACACATTTCCTATTGCACAGTACATATCATCTCTGCCCCTTGGGATGCAGCTCTACTTCTCCACCTGCTGCCGTCTTGTCCAGCTGTACAGCAACTAATAAACTGTAAGCGCGAGAGAACGTTTAATTATTAATACAGCTGTTGTATAATTTTGATATGGGAAGGAATACACATTAAACCAAGAATTCCGAAACCATAGTGCTGCAACTATTGTCACAATACATTTTTTTCTGCTTCGCTACTGACTGGTGCCTGAAGTAAGGAGTCATGACACGTTATTGTTTAGCAGCGTGTGACAGCAAGAAAACAAGGGAGTTATATAACAACATGTCGTGAAGCAAGGCTAAAACATGAATAAGTGATTAAAGTAGAAAGCTACAATAATGGCATACTATGTACACATAGAACACGTAAACAGCAAATTCCTACATATAAGTTGTCCAAATTATCTATTTTACAGGGGATTTAAATACACTTCGGTCTATACAGGCACTTATATATAGCAAGCATTATTCTGTATATGGAGCAACAGACGCTTTGGTAAAGGAAGCACGATTTGCATATTCCCAGTCCGTTAAAGGGTATGTATACAGCATTTGACATATGTGCTGCAGGAGATGCCAAATGTGTTGAAATAAGAAGAAACATAGCCTTAAAAGGAAACTGCGATTAATGTAATTTTCCATGTCTTCCCTGCTGTATTATCCAATTGCTTCTGTTTGTATATAGGCAGAAGGCCAAAGAAGCAGTGTGTACCTTATATCATGTATATAGATGTAGCTGAGAGCTGGGGGAACATCTTGATTATTCCTCAGTGTTATGTGCTTGAGATCACATTAAAGCTAAATGAATTAATCCACCTTGTGCGATTGCAGATGCAAAAAAGTGCCTTCCCTATGTTAATTACTTTGTTTAGTATTGGCTGCTTTAAAAATCTATTCCATTAGGTCACAGCCATGATTGGCGATGGATGCAAAGCCTACAGGAAATCCAAGGTATCGTGATTAAGACCCGCTACACATGACCGGGTCGGTTTCCACATGCGGGAGCCCGCAGCAGAAACTAACCCGGTGCCCCCCTTCCTTTGTGAGTACCTGCTTCCTACTTTCACCAGCTGTACTGCGGATGGTCTGCACAGCCAGCCGATGGACATGTGCAGTACAGTTTTTTTTTTTTAATGCCGCCTTTTCATGCGTCATTTCTAGGCCATAATGCGGAATCTGCAACCTTTTTGCAATGTCATTATGGAAGGGCCGCTAGTTGGACGGCTTCCATTGACTTTAATGGAAGCCATCTGTGCAGAATCTGCACAGAAATGGAGCATGCTGTGATTTTCCCCCCTGCCAGCGGAAAATCGCAATTGATTTCCGCTTGTGTAGAGGAAAACACGTTTTGCCACAGCATGCTATTGGCTGTATTTTCTGTGGAATCCAGAGGCGGACACCCGCTCCCGTTTCCACAATGCCAATCCGCTCGTGTGCAACCGGCTTAACAGAAAGTTTGGGTTTTCTGAGGCGCTACTACAATGCAATCTAAAACTCGGAGGGGAATGGGTAGAACTATTTTTTTTTAGCTTCCTAATACAATACAAAGGTAGTCCATGGCTGACAGATTTTGGCATTGGATCAGCCCCTTCTTCAGGGTAAAACATTGTATATCGCTGTGTAGAATTTAAGGACCTTATAAACACTACAAAAATGTGGGAAAATAACAGTATAAATGGGGGCAGGATCAGAGTAGAAACCACCTACCTACTTTTTGGAATGTGGTGCAACATAAATGTTGACATATTAGTCAAAACAAAGTGCCTATTACGAATACAAACAAGTGAAGACATAAAAATAAACATGACTACATAATACATGTGATAAAAGGTTCTTTTTTTTCATAAAGCATGAAAGGGATGGGTAGGGGAACAGGCAGGTATCGGAGGCTCCCCAGCTTATCTGCTTCAGTGAACAATCAGCCTTCATGCCCACCAGCTCCACTACTCATCTCTTTCATGTTTATGAATAAAATGAATGTTTTGGTGGTGAAAAACAAAACAACGGGGTAATACTGTATATTGGCAACATGCCTGTGTGTTGTGACTGTCAGTTTATGGTTCTGTTGGACCAGGGGACCATAGGTCAGGGAAAGAGAACTTCTAGTTTGCAGGTTGATACTATGAGCAAGTGTCGGGGGAGATCATTGGCTAATGACTGGACCTTTTTTACACCCATTATGCTGCAGTATTTACATAACATTTTTGTGATACTCCAAAATGCTGAAAGGTTCATGTATCATATTTGTGGCTTCACACATTTTTTGCATTTTTTTTCTGGTAAGAAACGCTGGTCAGATGTTAACTGTGAGGCAATAGGGAAATTTGAAACACGCTTCCCTGTCATTGCATTTTTTCGAGTCAGTAGTGTTTTTTTTTTTTACAAAATGCTACATTCTCTAGGTGTGCCATTTTTTTTAGTCTTGGAGGCATTCTCCCATTAAATATTCTACAAGAAAAAAAAACTCTCAGGATCTTAAGTGCATCAAAGAAGGCAATGCTGGACAGCCTTTCTTAGATAATCCATCCCAAAAAATACATTTAACTCTTTGGTTATTGTCTCTATATTCCTAAGGCTGAATTCACACTAGCGTGTATCGGCCGCGCTTTCACGCCCGACGGCAATCCGGGCTCAGTGTATATGCGCCGGACTCGGGAAGTTTGAGCAGGTGCACAAATGGCAGATTCACATGATTGTCTGTTGCGCTGTGCCCATGACACAGCCGACCGAAAATGGCTACGCTTGTGTAAAAGAGCCCTAAGACTGCTCAACTGGAGGTTTTACTTCTATCTCATGACTTTAGATCTGCAGGTCACATTGGAATATAAGACTAACAAAGTTTTATCTCATCCTTTTTGGTTGCCTAGATGCCAAATGGATGTTCAGAGAAATTTTTCTTGTTGCCAAACGAAAATGGAAAAAAAACAAAAATCTTGGTCCCTAAGGGGTTAGCGCAGAGGCATAACTAGAAGCTCCTAGGCCCCAATGCAAAACTTGTAACAGGGCCCCCAACTATAATGCTTTATTCATAGTACTGGACTCTCTATATGGAGTAGAGAGGCCTTATGGGCCCCCTAAGGCTCCTGTGCCTCGGTGCAACCACATCCCCTATAGGTACACCAGTGCCTGTTACAACAAGTTGTACAAGTCCAATGCATAATACAAAATAATCAAGAACAAGATCCAGTAAAAGTGGACCATTTATTGTGAAACTACCATCTTCCAAGGATAAGAACACTATTTTAGCAATAGTTGAGCGTCTTACCAAGACTTAATTTATACCCGCAAGGGGACTGCCTAACACTGAAGAAACTACAGAACTATTAATCTGGGAAATTTTCCACTTACCGTACCTGGCACGGCTGACAATTTGGTTTCTGACCGTAGCTGGAAGGGTTTTTGTGTGTCCTTGGGGATTAACGTGAATTTATCCCCTGCCTTCCATCCACAGTCTAAGGCTAGATTCACAAGGGTGTATTTGCACATAAATGCACAGAAAATGCACAGAAAATAGAACGTATTGATTTTAATGAGTTAACTCATAAGTGCGTATTTTCCGTGCACAGTTGCGAAATGCAGAGGAGAACGCATTGGTGCAGGAAAATAACACATCTGGCACTTAATAAAGAATTTGGCCATTTCAATGGCTGAGAGCATTGGTGTGTATTTTTCTCTACGCAGAATTGCAAACGACTTGTGCTTGGAAAAAGTTTATGTTTATGCTTGTGTGAACCCTAAGGCCCGATTCACAGTGTATGCATATTTGCATGTGCATTTGCGCCATATTTTGGGGCATTTTCTATTTGAGCCTGCAAATGTGGTTTTTACTGTACATTTGGCGCGCACAAAAAAACACACACACATCAATGCTCTCAGCCATTGAAAAGGCCAATTAGCTTAATGAGATCAAAATGTGCAGGTAAATACAGCAGCTTTTTTATGCAATGGAATTGCGCACGCAATTAAAGGATGCTGTAGCAAGCAGAGATCTTGAAAACCATGATGAATTGATGCAGAGAGAGTAAACTGCATCACATTTCATGCATAAATGTCTTATAAAAGGCCCTACAGTAATGCAATCTATACAGAAAGATATACATTGTCACCGAAAGCGGAAATACGCACAGCAAGGTTTATATAAAAAGAAAGACTGGGCTGGAAGCTGTCAGGACTTGTTCTTTATTCCCCGCACTGTGCAATATCTTTGTCATAAACATTCTGAATAAAGATGAGTCAAATATAATGAAATCCTTGGACACATTGTGAGTTGTCGGCATTATCCAATATCTGTTGGAACAAGCTCATACTTGTTCTGATCATAATCGTCTACTGGAAGAAAGTAGAGAAACAAACTACTAACTTCCTAACTTTGACATCATGGCTTCCAGTTGGACAAGAGCCATGATGGATATAACAGATCTATTAGGATCTATTTGATCCTGACAGATCCTATGGACATATAGTGGGTCTGTGAGTTTCCTTTTTTTCTCAATTAAGAGTAGATTCACACAAAAGTTTTAAAAACAAAAAAAAACAAAACTGTTTTTGTGGCAATTGTTTGAGTTAAAGCCAGAAGTGGATCCAGCAGAAAAGAGAGGTATAAGTCCTTCCTTTATATTTCCCATATCTTTTCAATCCACTCCTGACTTTGACTCAAAAACTGCATGAACAACTGCAGGGACATTTTTCCAAATACCAATGCAATCCTAAGCTCTCGCTCACGACCTGAAGGTTGTGGGTTCAATCTTGCATGGTTTAGGTAGCCGGCTTAAGGTTGACTCATCCTTCCGAAATCAGTAAAATGAGTATCCAGCTTGCTGGGGGGTAATAAATAAATTACTCGAAAACACTGCAGAATAAGTTGGCGCTATACAAATAAGATTTTTTTTTATTACTAGCTTCAAATACAGTAGCAACAGCAACCTGACTGAAGAACATTGCTGTGAATGTGAATAGAGTCTTACTTGCTTTTTCATTACTGATGTACACTGCTCCCTCAGTGGGTAGAAGTGTTGCCTTGCAGCAATGGGAAATTAGATTGGAGCCCTAGTAGGGCCCAGACTGATGAGCATGGTCATTTCTTTGCAGCACAGTGGAACATGTTTAGTGCTATAAAAGCAGCATGATAATATTATTGCAATTTTAATTT